>NC_080639.1:29975488-30282184 GCF_027579445.1 Ammospiza nelsoni
ACACTGCAGGGTCCCCACATCAGCATTCAGTGAGGGCCAGGCTCTGAGCCATGTAGGACATTCATAACTTCCATTCAAGTAATTTAAAGTTCTGCCATCCAGTACCTTCCACCTCTCTTGCTTTTCCTTTTGGATCTGTTTGCAGCCTATCTGTCTTCATCCTTTTAAAATAAATGTCTCAAAACTCCTCTTTGTTTTCAGAAGCATGAGATCATTGTTTTTGATGGTTAAGGGTTTCAAAAGAGAAAGAACACACTCATTTGCTTTATGTAGTCTGTTTACAGAAATAAGCAATAACGTTCCTTTTGTTATTTCTACTTCATCCGAAAGCTGTATCTCTTCTTTACTGTCTTTAGTGGCCTAAAATTATAAATAGAATTTTAAAGTTTGTTTGCCTGTGGGAAGCTAGAACTTGGGAGGAGTTGGCTGAGCAATGTTCAGACCAAACCTGCAGCATTGAATGACAGCTGAGAGCAAGTGCTGGTGAGCAGAGGGAATGCAAATAAGGCATAGTAGAGGATGGAAAACCAAAATGGGTTAAGTGTCAAAGCTGCTGCTCATGAGAGTTAATGGGAAATAAGATGAGGAAATGCTGAACCCCTGCTTTCATCTTGACCCTAAGAGGTGACACTGATACGACAGAACACATCTATTTGTGTCCAAGGCTGGTCTGTGCAGGAGAGAGCATTTGGCTGTTACCAGCTTGTCCCTTTGCAAACTTTTCTGACTCTGTGAAAGGAGAAGAGCTGGGTCATGGTTGGCCTCATCGTGAGAAGACTTGTAGCTCTGAGTGCTGAGTGAGCTGGGATTTTAAGAAAATGAAGAGTTATATGTGTTTGCATTGAGGGACTGCTACTATTGATGACCTCTTTTTACCTCTTTCCAATGCTGTAAGGAAAGGAATGTTCTGAGTTTTGTCTTGGTTCACCACTCCCTGTGTTGAAGTGCTTCACAGAATTTAAAATGTAAAGTCAGGAATCTCTCTGGACCAATTCCTCCTTGCTCAGCTGTGTACAGAGTAAGACAAAGAAAAATTGGTACTATCATGTGAAACATGGTGTCTGTGCTGACTGTGCATCACCAGCCAGCTGGCTCCTCAGAAAGGATTTTAGTCCCCTCTGAAACCTGTGAAACACTTCACAAGTTCACACAACCTCAGTAGCCAGATCTTGCCAAGGTTGGCTGGGATCCACACCACCCTGCATGTGGGTAGTTCAGCATGCCAGACTACTGAACAGTGTATTTGGAGCTGGTTGATGATTTTGTATTTATCAAATAAACCTTTTCTGATGGTGTTAATTAACATCTTCTTTATGTATCACTGTCAAATAGCAGATTTACCTCCCCTTAGTGCCCATGACACACATCTGCTCTGGGATGAGAAGCACAGGCACCTGTACACAAACACACAGTGTGTTATCCAGCTAAAACCCGTCTCTTCGTGTGATATTCCTATGTCCATCTTATTTTCCATGCTAATGAAAAAGTCATTAGGGTAAAGTTGGTGCTGATGCAGAGATGAGTGGCTACATGATGAACATGTTGACTGCACAAGACAATCTATTGCACCAGATGCTGGTTGTTTCTTGCATTTTCCCTCCATCCATTTCTTGCAATTTCTCTCCATCCTTTAATGCACCCTCCATCTCACCAAATACATGTTGAGTGGCTGTTCTGGAAGAAGGAGCTCACATAAATATTCAAGGCATTCTCACCAGCAGCAGAAAGGGCTCAGTTATGAGCACTTAACCTGGCAAGGTAGAAAAGGATTTCAGTTTGGCTCACTGACATCTTCTGTCTCTATCCAAAGCACAGAGCCAAGGTGTTTTGAGCCTGCCAGTGGAGAAGTCAGGCCTCCCAACAAGATCACCAGAAGTTCTGTTTTCGAAATGGTCTGGTTTTTCTTCCTGCAAAGATAAGAGTTTAAACTATTCAATAAAAAAATGTGTGTCTTCCAGGGCCCATAACTCAATTTTCATGGGACTTCTGAGACAAATTTCACAACTGTCGTCATTCTTTCCATTCCTCTCAGAGGTGAATGGAAGAGCTACAAAGCTTAAACTGTGGGGCTGCTTTCCAGTCTTTTGTATGCATATATTACACAGAGACCTCACAGATCTCTATCAAAAGTGATCTCAGAGTTCCATCCAAATTGGCCAATATATCCATCAATATTCTTTTGAGAACCTAATGGAAAAGCTGAATTTACAGGACATTTGAGTACAGTGGATTTTATACAGACGTGCATTTTATATCTACTCCTTGGCTTTTTCCACCTGCTGCAACAATAATAATTAAAAAAGGCATATCTGTGTCAGCATAAGGTAATATTAGCCCAGCTCAAGTTACATTTTGGAGACATCCTTTTCACCAGACAGTTTTTTAGCTTTGTGGCACATATAGAGCTCTGCATGGGCTGTGCAGAGGAGCAGCACCTCCCAGGATGAGTGCCTGGTACTCCCAGGATGCTCCTGACTGCCAAGTCCGTGGTTTGTCTGGAGTGGGTTTTTCATTCCTCTGTGTCCTTTTTTGGTGACAGCTGCAAAGAAATGATGACAAGAACTGTTAAAAGTTAAAATATGTGTCTTTGTGATGTATCAAATTAACACTTGGTTATGAATTTTGGGGGTTGGGGTCTTCTGTTTTTTCTTTTTTTTTCCCCTCAAGAGATCTATCAGAGGAGTATCCTTGTTTAATACCTTTCAGATATAATATGTGATAAAAACGAAGATTGTGTTCTTGGCTCAGAACCAGCTATGGTAAGCTTCAACAATGTGTATGTGCATGAAAAAAAAAAGAAATTTTAAGAGAATGTCTTACAGGAGATAACTAGAAGCTGTTTTGGTTACAGCACAGTAACTCTTTTGCTTCAGACAGAACTGTTGGAGGCTGGTAAAGGATCGTTGATTGTAGACAGATACTGAAGATACAGAAAACATCCAGCCAGTGGATAACTTCTTTGTTCGTGGTGATGCACTTCCCTACATCAGTTTGCTTAGAGCGAGTTGTCTGATAAGAGCTCTGCTCACTGTTTGAATGAGAAGTGGGTGTATTTAATTAGTGTCATCAGAGGTTAGATAATGCTAAGTCAAGGCAACTGTGCCGACAGATGGGAATGCTTAGTCACAACCAGCTCCTGGAGCTTGTAAAATCTAAGATTTATAAGGACCAGTACATTTGTTTTCTTATAAGTGATAAGGGAACAAGAGACCCTCTACAGAAACATTGATTAAATCTTATTTTCTTTCCTAATGCCCTAAAGTTATCTGATCCTTCGTGAGAACTTGTGCCTACTTATTCTGTTTAATTTATTGAAATACTTTAAGCCTTTCAAGTTATCCACAGGTAGTACAGAAAAACTGATAGAAGTGTATGCTTCAGCAGCAAAACTTTCTTATTTTACTGAGGTTTGGAAGAGAAATAGATGCTGACACCAATAGAAAACCCCGCTGGTATGGCAGACGCATTCATGGCAATTAGTCAAGGAGCTATCAGTAGGAATCCGTACATTTCTGTTGTCTGTGACATCTTGAGATTATCTTTTCTCAAAGTACAATAAACTTCAGGAGGCAAAGAATGCTACAAAGAAATTCCAGCTATGAAACTGTGTTTCTTCAGTATTATAGTGAGGAGAACATAGGGACTTGTAAGAGCATGGAGACTAATAAAGATCAGACCAGTAATCTCCAGATGCACAAATTTGTGTACTAAAAATAAAGTTTTTAAATATTCTTTTTCTTTTTTAAGTGTCTTTTTATTTATTTCCTCTCTGCTTATTGAGGTCGAAGTGCATGTGAAACATGTTTCAAAAGCAGTGGTGATGTTTTATTTCAGGATGTTACTTTTGTTCCCTTGTTTTCAGTCTTGGGTGGAACAGTTTCATAGCACGCTTTGTTTGCAGCAGATATTGAGAAATGGATGTTTCTATTAGCTTTTATATCTACTTCTTTTCCTTAATGATTGCAATGCTCTCCATTGAAATTCATTGTAAGATGATCTGGATCTTAGTGGAAATGGAATTTCACGTAACGTGTTTCAGAAAGGTCTGATCATGTAGCCTGGTAAGACACATAATGAATGCATTGACACAAGGATAGGATTCATAAGGACAGCCTCATAGAGCCATTGTCAATTTGGGTCAGAATTTGAACAATTAGAACTTTTTTGAACTTACATCTTCCCTCCCAAAAGCCACAGGAAAGTTTCAAGGCCAAATGATTTGTCATGAAAAACTGTGTCTGGCTCAGGGACTGGAGTCTGGGCTTCACTGAGTCAGGCTTGCTTAGGGGTCACGAGAGCAAAGTGAAAATATCATCCATTGGTGGATATTTTCAGGGGAGCAGGAGTGGAAGGGAATTTGTCTATGGGGAAGGGGAATTTGCTGGAGAAGAGAGGAGGAAAGCAAGTGATAGAACAGCAGCAGAAAAAAGGGTTTATCTATGGGCTTTGTGGTATCCTTTGATGATGCATTTAGAGGTAGCACTGTAAAAGCTGTAAAGGGTTGGCGGGTACCTGCATGTCGCTTGGCATATGCACAGGCTGGGGTGGAGCACTGTACTCAGACAGTCTGAAAGCAAAGAATTTGTCCTTTGTTGCTGTTCTCTGAACACTCTGCTACCAACCAGAACGGTATTTGTGTTCATTCCTCAGCTTACTCTTTTGCAACCTCAATTAAGAAAAAGTTCAAGCCAGAGCTGTGTACTCAACTCCACGCAAAAGCCACTGTGGCCTTGGATCTTTCCCCCCTCTTCAGAGGTTCCTGGGGATGCATTCTTTCAAATGCTGATATTGTGTTGCTTCCAGACTGAGCCAATTTTAGGATTGTGGTTAAATATCATATTGTTGAAATTACTGCTGTTGATATTAAATTGGCTGAATGGTGACTCTTGCTTGGGGTTACCACAAGAATAAATTCTTTCTTTAATGACTGCTTTCAGGTTCAGCGCCACTAACATTGTGCAGCAAATCTATTCTGAATGTGCTTAACTAAACTCCTTGGCCATAACAGATGTGTGGCTTCCACTGGTGTGCACAAAACAGATCTTGCAGAATTTCTGTGTTTTGGGAAATCTGGATTCTTGAAATCAAAGGGGTGAACTGAATGCTTAGAATGCATTTATATGTGTTTTGATTCTTGCTCTGTGAAAATATTGTACTGTCTCTTAGATGAGATACCTTTAGATTTATATCCAGTACTATTAACAAGATGTCTCTTAGAAAATGACATCTGAGTACAGTGTCACATACTATTTCAATGTGGAGTATTTTTCCTTCATTTTATATTCATTTAAAACCTGCTAGTACCAGCAAAGAACCCCTAAAAAGTAGTAATTCTCTGCCAAAGTAAGCTTGGAGACACACAGTGGATAGAGCATGAGAAATGCAATGCTCTGCTGTACTATATCTCATTTCCTTGCTAGAAGCAACATTTCCATCTTGGTTCTTCTGTTTGTGTTCCCTCATGGATGTGCTATATATCTGTTAAGCACTCATAATTTTCTCAAGACTGTATGAGGTGCAAATATAACAGTAGTCCCTTCCTCAGGTATTTCACAACTTAGAAAATACAAAAATAAAATATGCAACTGAGTTGGGACACTGAGAAGTCACCCAGCCTAACCTAAGGGGACAGAGCAGTTCCATAAAAAAGTGCTAAAGTGAAATGTGTGCTCTGATTTTGGAGAAAAAATAATGTTTTTGGAGAGGTCAGTGTAAATGGAGAACATGTCTGTGCCAGTGTCTGGGTGATGAGGGAAGTGTTGGGTTTTTCTTTGATAGCAGCTGCAGAGCGTGAGGCAGGTAGGCAGACTGGGACAGGAGAGGTGGCACCTGTAAATGCAGTTTCTCATGCACGTGAACTGAAAGCCAAGGTGGTCGGTGGGCAGCTCACAGTGGGCCGGTGGGAAACCCTCTGGAGATGCCCAAGCTTGGGTGTCCTTGAGATGGTGGGTGTGGGGGAGGCCGTGGCTGAGCCCCAGGACAGGGTGGCCATGGCCAGCATTGGGCGTCTGCCTTGGGCAGTTCTTTGTGTGTAGTTCAGGGTCCTCTGAGGGGATTTGAAGCCTTGCACCTTCTGGTGAGGGGCCCTCTCTTATAAACCGAGAAATGCTGGGTTGGAGAGATTACGAAGCTGAAAGTGGTTTATTTCTATGATAACTTTGTGACTGTTGTTTACATGGCCGATACATAAACTCTCTCCTATCGCTCTCCTTGCTTTCGTGCCATCTCCTGCAGTCTACAGTGTCTAAGTAGCACTAGTTATGTTTATTTAAAGAACCTTTATGTTCTGTCCCTCATACAACTTACTTCAAATTTCTCCTTTCTTACTTGAACCCTGGTTCCTACAGGGACCATGTGGGAGTCACTGTCTTAATAAATCCCTCTGTAGACTAACAAAGAGCAGTTGCCTAACCAGGAGGGACTCAAGGTACTCGGTGCATGTAGAGCAATTTCAGGGTGTTCTCTTAGTAGGGGAGATTTCTTCACGACAAAGGCACTTCCAGAAGGGTTCACTGTGCATTTAAAAGTGTCAGATTTTTATTGATCATGTGAAACAGAGTAATTTTCTGCCTTCATTAACCTGTAAAAGTGCAATTGCCAGAGGTCTCACAAAATCAACAAAGCTGAGGTCTCTCTGATAATGACAATCAGTTTCTAGCTTTAACTTATGAAAGAGAAATATGATAGTATTATGAGCAAAGCTATTATTAACTGTGTAAATCTTTGTAATTAATTTTCTGCCTTCTCTAAACAGTCTTTTTGCCTTGGTCATTCGTACTATAAATCTCTCCTGCAACACCATGGGTTTAAATTTTTAAAATTGAATGTAATTAATGTATGAATAAGTTCATTTGTGTTGTAAACAATGCTTGGAATTCTGACTAGATAACTAAACAGATATTTTAATTCTTTTGTTTTTACTAGACTACTAAACACTGTCAAGAATCATCATCCCTAGTGATGGATCTGGTATCAATTGCTAGACAGAGATCTTCTGAAAGTTTAAGTTTTCAGTTGTTTATATAGTCTTAGTTAGCTAATCACAAAGCATAATCAGCTCAGCTAAACCTCTGGCATGTTTAGAAATACCTGGGATGAGATGTGCAAACTGTGATATCCAAACAGAACAGAAGATGTAGAAAAGGCTTTGCAAAACATTTTGATAGGCAGCTGAACAAATACAGTTTGTTCCTTAGCCCAATTTGTGAAAGACCACCACATTGTAGTGATTGAGATATACTGACAGTTCTCTGGGCAATTTTTGAGCCCAGTGGGAAAAGACGGAGTATGAATTGAGTTATATCATTATTAGACTGTAGAGAAATCCCATTGTAAAGGATGGTTCTGAAAGCTATACTGTAGAGAAGGCTTTGGATCAAAAGGCATCTTAAACCCCAGGGAACTCCTCCACAAGACAGAAACCCATAAGAAATGGGCATTGTTAATGGCAGTGTTGATTGTGTTTCATTAGAGCATGAGGCTGGGAAGCAGTAAATCTGTCGGTTGGGGTTTTTTTCCTTACTCTGACCTTGACTTGCTTTAACTGTTTGGGTAATTTTTTTTTACCATCTTGGATGATCTTTAAAAGGATTAAAATGTTTTTCTCTCTGTTCTACTCTGAGTGGTAACACTGTGCTTTACCTAGAGAAATGGCATTCAGCCCTTGTGTCACCCAGACCCACTTTCACTACACTGAGATATTCTCATTAATGGGGATATTTCTGGAAGCTCTTATTAAACCACAGGAGCAGGACACTGTTACTGAACTTGGATACCTATGCATTATTTCACCCTTCAAGAAGCTTGATCTAGAATCAGCATAAGGCTGTTTCAGAGACTGAGGGGGCAAAAAAATGCTCGTTTGTGACACAATGTTATTTCTAGGGAAGCACAGACAGTGTTAAGGTTAGGATTAAGTCATTCTGAGTCAAATCAGTGAAAGCTTTGCTAATTGCTTTGGAAAAACTAAGCCTTTAACAAAATTATTAATTAATGAGAAAAAATCCTCACCAGGAAACTCCAGAAGCACACTTTCTACCTTGAAAGTTCAAACTCAGTTTACACTTTGATGAAAATAAGAGGATGTTGAAGAGTTCAGAGTCAACTGGAAATCAACAAAGTATAAGCCTCTCCCTGGCTGTGCTTCTCATCCCACTTCAGTCTGTTAACCTGATAGGAACTCATTGATAAGAGCATTAAAAACTTATTGATAAATTGTTGAGAGAAGCTGTGCAAACAGATGGGTCTGGGAAGACTTCTTTCCCAGCTGCATATCAGTTTGCAGATACTTTCCATCTTTCTGAGCAACCAATCTGTAAAGCTATTTACTTTCAGACATATCAGGTTGGAGTTCTAGCAGCTGGAGCTGAGTGAATAATTACTTCAATTAAAATACATTCAGCAAGAGGTCAGTGAATATTTTGTGTAACAACATACCCAGTACTTAGCAGCTTAAATGTGTGCAGATTTTTCAGCTGTGCATATATACACAGTGTCACAGTTGTAAGAATATCAGGAGAGCAGCCCAGAGGTCTGGTTTTTACTGCCCTGCTGTCTGGTGGTTGTGCTGGGCTTGGGGCTGGAGGTGTAAGGGGGGGCAGCAGCCACAGGGGATGTGCTGCCCTGCCTGGGTCAGGACTCAGCGAAAACCTCTCCAGGTCTTGGGCTTGGAGTGCAGCCTGGCTGACACCCAAGGCATTGTATGTGAGCACTGAACATGCAGATGGGCTCTCCTCTGTTGTTATTATGCAATAACTGCACAAAAATGCTATTAAGCTAAACCTGAAATTAATTGAACATAATATGGAACAGACCCACGAACTGACTCCATGGTCTGTCTGAGACGCCGTGGTCTGGTATCCACAAATACTGATTTATTTCTAGGTCTTGTAACCCATTTTAGTTGTGACAAGTAGTTAAGGCACCTAACAGGGTGTTCAGAGAATAGCATGTCCTAACTCCTTGATGACCTGCTTGTCCTATTTGTGGAGATGTTAATTCTACCCATCAAAAGATCATGGAAAATATTCTTAATTTAGAAGCATTTTCCTTTTGTCTTTTTTTAGCCTTTCCATATGTATATCTGTGTCTGAAAAATCTTCACTCCTTTCCCTCTTTTTGTCTTTCATTTAAATGGTTCAAATACATTGAGCCTTCACCAGCTGAAGGGCAGGTGGGTGCTGCTCAGGTAAGGGATCCAGGTCTGAACTGCAGAAGTGCACCAAGTTCCCAATAGGACATCAGGGCATCTGCTGTGTGCCAAGAGTGGGTCACACCACTGAGCTTTGCTGCTGTGTGCTGGGTTAAGAAGGGAACTGTGGGTCAGGGTTGACTGTCATGCTGAGTGCACAACTTTTTAAAGGAAAATATTTTACTCAGCCATCTGAGGCTTAGCAATTGAGTTAATTTGGCCTTTTTTTTTTTTTTTCTTTTTTCCTGTTATATTTTTTTTTTTTTTCTGGAACAAAATCTTCTTTGATACAAAGATAGTGACAAATGGAGAACTGACATAGGTCTTCCGAGAATCAAACATATGGTTGGTCATGCTCTTTATATAGGCTTTCTCATCTGAATATTTTTTCTAAAACTGGCAGTAGTTAGACCCTGTGATGCAGTCAGATGACTGGTAAACTATGTAAATTAAGTTTTTTAAAATCTCATTTTAGATTTTGTTTTCTATACTTGGATTTTTTTATGGCAGTTTCTGCATCACTTTCACAATTTCAATTTCGCTGTAGCAATAGTGATTATAATTTACAGTTTTTCTAGTTCTTCTCCGTTAGCAGTCTTCTGTTTACAGGTCCCTTTTGTAACATCACTGAATGAAGAGCTTGGGGTCAGCTGCTGTAGCTCATTAACCTAAATCCCTTCGGACTTCCAGAGACAAGTCCCACTTTCCTGTGCCCTTTGTTTCTTGTATCATTTTTCACCTTGCTTTACGAAAATACACAGTTTTGGAATGGATTCCCAAGCAACCCGGATTGCTGATGTCCTGCCTTCATCACTGTTTGTTGCTTTACCAGGCCTTGTATCAATCAGGCATTACAGTAGTACAAAATTACTTTTATCCCCTGAACACTGGTGAAAATGTTCAGTGGCTTCAAGCATCATAATAATAATAATTCCTGAAAAAACCTCTTCAAACATCCATCCTTCATGTGTCGTTTGAGATCTCAGGCAGGTCTGAGTTAATTTAATGCATACTTCATTGGTAAACTATCATGCTAATTTTTAATATGGGTGTTGCACCATACTAATTTAAAAATTTTATAAATAGGTAAGTGCACTGTGCCAATAAAACCAGACTTAAGCAGACACATTTTGCTGGCTCATTAAAGTACCAAGTCAGGTCTGTTTGACAAGATTTTTCAGTGATTGAAGTATGCACTGAGGTATCGACCATATTCATCTTTATCAATTGCATTTTGTATTAACTTTTATGTTCATCTCCCTGTGTTTGATGTTAGACTCTATAGTTTATAGTTGTCCTAAGTCTGTGCTTGTACTTTTTCAATGTTGGCACAGCATTATTTGTCTGCTAAAGATTTTTCCCTGGCTTAATTTGCAGGCCAAACTTCTTAGCTGGATTTAAGACCTTTGGGGGTGCTGCTTTTGGTTCTGCTTTTCTTTTCCATAGATTCTGCCTGAAATGTGTTCAGGTTTTGATTACCTGGAGAGGAGTTAATCATCTTTGCATGATGAGAATTCATTGCCCCATTTCTCTCCGGGCACAGTGCTTTTTTCCCTGGTAACAATTCAACTTCTGGCATCTAGTAAAAAGGGTTCACATAATTGCTAGGATTATAATTGCTGTGATTTCTTTTTCTATAGAAGTTTATATAAAAGTTTAAAGTGTACAGAAATATAGCTGAGGAAGAATAATTTACTGTAGGAAGTAGATGAGCACTCTGCTCTTACAGAATGCTCAGATCTAAAATGAAAGTTCAACTTGGCTTCTGGAGCAGCATGCTGTGTAGTTTTCCCTTTAAAGACTTTTCCTCCTTTTGCTGTGAAACCTTTTCATATAGGGCTTTTCTTCCTTGAGAAGCTCTCCTGCTGGTTAATGTCAGCAGATACACCCACGGCTGCTCAGGAGGGAGATGGCAGAAAGGCGTCCTGCCGGCTCTGCGTTCCTGAGGCGAGCCGGGCGCCCTGCTCGGGGAAGGGGAAGGAGCTGAATGCTGCCTCATGCAACAGTCAGTAATTTTCCCTGGTTAAAATGAAGCTTTAAATACAAAGCCCTGTACTCCCTCCCCCACAAGCCTAATCAAAATACTTCTTTTGTTTAAAAAGCATAAATCTCTATCATTTAATGTACTTGTGCATGGCATAAACTGAAGCCATCTACTTTTTCATTATAAAGACCTCTGTTGTTGTGACCTGTGTTATATTTTCTTTTTGCTATTTGAACTTTAATCTTTGATGTTATTGTGATCTGTAGCAACATGGCCAGTAACTTGTGTTTCCTCCTGTCCTATCTGACATACGTGTACTGTGCTTGCCATATCCAGAGCTGACTGTCCTCCAGTGGTGCATTAGGCAGCAAACTGAAGAACTGAAACACATGACAGCATTACTACAGCTGAAATAATTACAGCGCTTTAATGGCTAACTGACAACTACCAACACACATTACTTCTAAGCTCAGTGTAAGATGATATTAATAAAATATGTACAGAAGCCCGGATGTCTCTATTAAACAAGGTGCCTATAAGGGCTACTGGGATGATCAAAAAAATAGAAAAGCTATATATACGTGTTGGAAAAAAATAGTATGTGGTTGTTTGTTTCTCTAGAATAATCAAGACTTAGGGGAGATAAGGGTTTTTTTCCTGTAAATAAAGGATGACATAATCTATTACATCACCACTAAAAGAGACTGAACTCCGTGTTATTGTTCAACACAGAATATCTCAGAATTTCAAGTCAAGTTAGATTGGGTTAGTAGCTGGAAATTTTCTATGCATTTTCTAGGAAATAGAAGTTTAAACTTTGTCATCATTTGTGGGATTGTTGTGAGCTCCTTCTAAGGTCCAGATAGATCCTTTGAAATCATGGCCATTGTCTGGTGGACTGGATGAAATGTCTTGGGGTAACTTAGGGTTTCCTGTGACTTGCAAGATCATGTGAATACTTCCATGGATAGCCAAAAGGAGAAGATGCAGGGTCCTGTGAGGTCACATATGCACCAGGTATGGCGCTGCATGGATGGAATGGTGTTCACAACATTGTTGCTATCAGCCTGTACAGAAAAGTGGGAGACTCTGGAAACCATAGTTAGCTATTACCTCTGGGAAAATCAAATTCTGGATTTTGACCAGTCCTCATGGACTGGTCTTCCTGTTCCTATGCTGCTGGACCCTGTATCCAGGAACTCAGTCTTCACTGAGTGTGACTGATGTGGCTCAGCAAAGGCTGTGGTTGTGGCAAGTCCTCTTGTATTGCTTCAATCCCTACAGCTCCTACTCCAAATAAATACATACCTACTTTACAACTTTATGAATTGTAGTGTCTTTCTGCATATCACTATTGCCACTGGGAAGACAAAAAAAAAACAGGCACGAAATTTCCAGTGAGAGCAGCTTTACAGTGCATTTAATTGTCATAGAGTTGATCATCTCCATTCCCCCAGTGTTTTCTGACTGATCAGTAACTTGATAGATTCGGGATGATCCTGAAAATATGTGCGGAAGACTTTTTGTCTTTTATGTTGTTTTGTTCAAAGCGAAATAATTAATTCCCTTCCTGCTGAACTCAATTCTGTTGCAACTTAGATTTATGCCTCGTCTTACCACTTGACAGGCAAAATATGTTTGTGTAAGAACTGGCCTATTAAAGCAGGATAGCCCAATAAACCCACTGAATCCCAGTAATATCCTTGCCTAACAAAAAGCCAAATCCCATGCAAGTGTCCTTGTTTATTGTTCCATAATACATAAAAGTTGTGCCAGCCAGTGATGGGAAACAAACTCTTATTTTTCTTTTTATATTTAACTTTTTATTTTGTGGGTAAAAGAAAAGAGGAAAAATTCAGCTCTTTGGAAAGAAATACCATGTAGCCTCAGCCCATGAGGAGGTACAGGCCAGATGTCTGAATGCTGTCTGTGTACCTATCCTGGGGTTCTGTGGGAGGGTAATTTCAGGCCAGAGGCAATCCAAATTGTTGGGTGCCTAATAGCTGGCTACTGACCACAAATATTCAGTCACATTTGGATGACTGATGTTTGTGTTATTCTGAGTGTAGGTGTTTCTTTCTAGTTTTTTCTACTGCCAGGACTTTGCTTTTTTATGAACATCTCAGGTGAGAGGGAGGAAGGGTTGTTGAGTGCAGCAGGCCAGCAGCAATTCCATTGCTTGGAGTAGTCTCAAGCTGTTCAGGGACAATAACCTTCCTTTGTCCTTATTAAATGCTAATAGCACATTGGCTTTTGAAAGCCTTTCTTTGCTCAGGTACTTGGCTGATATCTGTGAATTGTGGTATTTTATGGAGGTGGGCTGAATATTTCAGTAGCTGCAGAGTACTGTGTTCCCATAGCAATGGAGAAACCTTGGTGCCTTGCACAGGCACTTGCATGAATCACAGCTAGGAAAGGCAGGCAAGGGAGAATGGTGGTAAAGCCTACACAGGCCTAGTTCTTTGGGACAGTTTGTTGTGTCTGCTCCTTGCTGAGGAGGAAATGCTGATGTGGCAGTACTGCATGAGTTGATCAAATGATGCTGAAAAGGAAGACATCTGATATGATTTCACATATTGGGGTGACATATTGGATGTGTGTTCAGTGTGGTGGTTCCCCTGTCCACAGCTGACAACAGGCAGGGTTTTCATGGGCTTGTCCTGTTTGTCTGCCTATCACACCTTTCTTGAGGAGAAGGAATTTGAGACCTGCATTCTCCTGGTAGTGCCATCCTTCACTCAACCTTCCTTTTATTCAATGCAGAGTAAAGAATCTGTGCCTTGTGAATACTGAGGCACTGAGCTTTGCGGAAACAGCTGCATGATGGTTTTGCCAGCTTTCAGGAGCAGCCCAATTTGGGAGAGGGCCTGACAGACTTAATTGTGAGAGAGAAGTATCTAAATATATTTTCTGTAAAATAATCTATTATTTTTATAGTTTCTTTGCTTGATCAAACACAGAACTAGAGAAATAAGGAAAAAGAGAATCTGGATTATATAGCCAGATTTCTTCTTCTGAAACATGGATCTTAACAGACACTCCTGTGCAGACTGAAGAGCCACTCAAACTTCTCCCTTAACAGGCTCTGTCTCTTTGGGATCAGAGGTTCCAGCGTATCAGCTGGGTTTGGTGGTGAAAGGGTTTGCTTGGCAAGGACTTTGGGGTCTGGATGCCATCCAGTGCTTGGATGCAGGTTAGGGTGATTGTGCCCTGTCACAAGGGGCTGTGCCAGGATACTTTCCTTGGGTCAGCCAGGCAAAAGCAACCATGGGTTTGCCTTTACAAATGTGCAAGGAGGAGCTTCGACTGCTTGTAGACAGCACATCCTCGAGAGTGCTGTTTTAGAGACCTTCCAGACCTGATGTGAAAACAAAGCTCAGAAATGCCCCTTGGATATTCAAACAAAGGAAAGCACAGCATATTAAACAGTTGTTTAATTAGTAGGAAGAGGCATTCTGAGATCCTCTCTCTAGAAGCTGTAGTCAGCTAAATTGAAAGAGGAAAGATGGGTGAAGTTTCAGCCATCAGGGTTATGGCATCTGCAGCAGCTTACCAGCGGATGTTGGAAGTTCCTAATTACCTGCAATATTTCAACCAAGATTTAATAGCTTTCTGAAGTAGATGATCTAATGTGACCACAGCATGTAGCTCTGTTTCCAAGAACTGTTGAGGAATTATCTGCAGCTTGTATGAAGTGGTGGATCTAAATTCCTGAGTTTGTGATAGTCTCTTCTTGCTTCAGAACACAGGTACTCATGCTTTGATTATTTCTGCATATACCTAAGCAGGGAAATTAAAGGGCTTGACAAGGCAGTGGAATAACACCAATTTTTTACTTTGTTTTTAGGCTTAAATAATCCTCAGGATGAGTTTCAAAACACTTTTGTCTCAGGCTTATTTATTATATATGTCTTAACTAATAAAAAAAAAGCATGCTGAAGTAAAGTTCCTTGATTAAGGGCATACAGAAGGCTGGTGACATTACTGAGACTGGAAACATACCATGATTTTTTAATATAACTTTTTCTAGGACTGAGGCAAGCCCATAGCATCTGTACTGGTATATTATCTTCAGTTAAATGAGCTCAGTTACACTGATACTTGGTCTGGTGATCTGGACAATTAGAGTTCTCTGTCCATTGCTAAAAAATAATGGGGGGAAAAAGCAAGACAAGCTTCATTCATATTGCATCCCATTCCTAAGCTGAAAGAAGGGTTTAGCTCATGAATTTAAATAACTGTTAGCAGATACTCTTACGTGGCTGGCTGAAAGAACCTTGACAGAAGTTATGGTAAAAGCAGATGAGAGACATTGAATATTTTTCACTACATATAACTTTTGACCATCTATGCAGGTCTGCTGATAGATTCTGACAAAGACAGTCCAACATAATAATAATGTGCTTGCCATTTTTGTTCTTAATGATGTGATATTCCTTCTATCAAATTAGCAGAGGTGAAGTTTGAAGCTCTTTCACAGGCTGCCCATTATGTTTCCAAACAAAGAAAAATGCACAATTGTGCCTTTTTACTACATTAATTAATAAAGTGCAACACAATGGTAATATAGTGCCTTTTATGTCTCAACTTTAGAACACATAACAGTTAAATAACCTTTTCAATACTTCCAGAGGAAGAAAATTAATGGTGAGTACCATGTAACTACAACAGAGTTCCTCAAGTTCAGCTCCACGTACAAGCAGCTGTCAGCTACCAATAATCAACACTTTGAATCATGACTTGTGGCTTCTGTTTGATGATATGAGTAATGACAGTGACATACATAACTGGAGCTCATTTTTAGAGTTTGAGCCATAAACAATTTTAAGAGCAAGTCTTATTAAATGTCTCTCAATATTACCTGCTGGTTTTCAACATTCAGATCTGTTTTCATATAAATGTTGCTGATCTCTTTGTCTTCTCAAGAAAATAACATGTACTTTTAGGCTGATGGCTGAGAAAAGCCAAGCTGTCATAATCATTCCCTCTAGCAGAAAGAATATGTTATCTGAAATATCAGAGGGAAGAAGTTTAGCTTTTTGAAGAATTTGATCTAAATCTTCAAATGTATCAAAGATTGCAGTGATTTAGCAGAGCTTACCTGAACTTTATGAAAGTTCTTCTTTCATGTTCCCTCTACCAGACTTCTGCTTCTGAAGGTATTTGAGATGTCTGAGAACTTGAATTCTCTTTTAACAGAAACCTCTCTTGATTTAACCCATGAGCAACAGCTGTGAAGATCAACAGCCCACTGGTGAAAGGAATAAATTATATTGGTGGGATTTTTTTTATCAAGAAAGGAAAAAAAAAGGTTTTATAATAAAACTAGGAGGGTAATAATGCATTTCTGCTGTATTTGTAAAATTTCCTATGAGCTTATGGATAGCTTTGTATAGACAGATTGGTGTAATTCTTAACCCAAGTAAATATTAGAATAAATATTTCATCAAACCACTTAAAATGTGAATTGTAGAGTGAAACATAAATCTCATGTACAAACTTTCTATTTCTTGCTCTGAATTTTGATGCAATATTTATTGACTAAGTCAGGTTGAATAATTTAGACTAGCATGGTTGGATTTCCCAGAGTTGTATGTACTTTGCCTGCTGTTTACCCAGCAATCCTCTCATGGACATACCTTGTTTGCCATCTTTCCTCCAGGAACAGCTGAAATTATGAATCTCTCTGTATATTTGATTTCTGCACCATGAACTTACAAGGAGTAAAACTAAAAGCAGAGGCACTGTCAGTAGGCTACTCAGTAACAAAAGGGGAGGAAAGCAAACCCAGCTGTAATCCATGGACATATTTTTTGTCTCAAGTATCTCTTCAGCAAGTTGGTTCTGTTTTTATAGGCTGGCTGGCAATGAGCAGCATCAGTGGTATAAACCAATGCACACTTGCATTGTTAACAGACCAGACAGACTATCAAAATAAGCATTTCAAGAGACTGAGCTGTCCCCAAACCACCTGTAAGAGAAAGTAAAACAGTTTGAGCATCTGATGTGTGTTGGAGCAGAGGTTCCTCTGCAGCCCATGATGTGGACTGTGGTGAGGCAGTTGTGCCCCTGGGACACACTGCAGGAGGGAGATGCCCGAAGGAGGCTGAGACCCCATGGGAAGCCAGTGCTGGAGCAGAATCCTGGCAGGACTTGTAGACCTGCAGGTAACCCAGGCTGGAGCAGTCAGTTCCTGAAGGACTGCACCCCATGGAAGGGACTCATACTGGGGCAGTTCACAGGAGACTGCCATGGGAGAGAGTCCATGCTGGTGCAGGGGAGGAATGTGAGGAGTCTTCCCACTGAGGAGGAAGAAGCAGCAGAGACACATGATGATGTGACCACAGCCCCCATTTCCCATCCCTCTGCCCTGCTGAGGGGAGGAAGGAAAGAAATTAGGAGTGAAGTTGAACCCAGGAAGAAGAGAGGGGTGAGGAAAAAGTGTTTTAAGATTTAGGGTTATTTCTCATTATCCTGTTCTAATCTGATTGCTCATAAAGATTGCACTCATTTCTCCAAGTCAAATATTTTTTGCCTGTGGTGGTAATTTGTGAGTGACCTCTCCCTGTCCTTATCTTGACCCATGAGCTGTTAATGGAATTTTCTGTTCCCTGTGTATTTGAGGAGGGGAGCAATAGAGTGGCTTTGTTGGGCACATTGTGTCCAGTCAGGGTCAATCCACCACAGGATCTCAGACATCAGATTTTGATTGGCAAAGTAAATCTGTGCTTTATGTAGCACAAACATACAGAGCAGCAGTGACCACAGAACAATGAGATCTGTCTCTTGCCATTGAATTATAATAATACCTAACATATGCATGTAATTATGACCAGGATTACATACACACAGAGAGCCAAGTGAGAGCTGTAACATGCTAAAAGAACCAGCAAGATCTTTCCAATCTTGTAGGAATTATGTGACAGCATGTTCATTTTACAAATATGCTCCTAATGTGCCAATTTGTGCTCCTGGTAAGTTACTGTTGTTTTACCTCTCATCTTGGCAGCTGTTTAACCTGGGGATCTTTAGTTACATTGTCTTGGGAAGACTTAGGATGGAGAGCTAAGCTTCAAGGCCAGGCTGTCATCAGATGCCATGCTCTACATATCCCACTGAACAAAATACTGACTGTGGCAAGGGTTGGGCAAGTGAAAAATGAGAGAGGAAAAAAACTTGTTGAGAATGTAACAAAAATGGTAGCAGATCTGTGGTTTTACAAGTAGTTTCTTCACTTCTGACCAATTACTGTGTAGTTTAGTGCTCCTAAATTTGCAGCACCTGTACCAATCTCACATCTCGGCTGCTGCAGTGTCAGATGCACTGGAGAAAATCCAATGGCCCAACAGAGAGACAAGGAATGTGTCTCATTTGGTATCAGTTGAGCTGCTTATTACAGCTATTATTGCTGGTACTTATCCCTTACACCATTAATATCTCACTTGTTTAAGCAAAAGGGAAAATAGATAAGTTTTCTCTTCTGCATTTTGGAACAGAATTCAGTTAGTATTTAGTTGTTTTGAGAGAGAATAGCTTGAAATTCTTCTGTTTAGAAAGGTCCCTCCCTACTTCATGAGTCCAGACACATCCTGCTGAGAAGGATCGTGTTCTCTCTGACATCCTGCATGTCTTGCCTATGCCCCTGGTGTGAGCTGCTGGTCAAGGAACAACAGCTGCACAAAGAATGAGAAAGAATGGAGTCTCCTACACCTATTGATTTGGAAAACTGATCAGGTTCTTGAATGCTTTAACTCTGAGTACTTCTGCACCAAACCCACTAATGTTTGCAGGCATAATTCTAGAAAATCAGTTGTTTGCATTTTTGTTCATGATCATGCAAAACAGAAAAAAAAGAATGATTACCTTAGATTTCCTATCAGGATAAGGCAGACAATTTTCCTCTGCAGCTTAGCTGTAGCTCTTTAGGGATTAATAAAAATTATAATACTTTATCTTGTTTAAATCATTAAGTAACTTTATCCAGTTTTGTAGAAGAAAATATTGTCAGATTATCTGCGTGCTTTGATGTAGAAACTTTTCCTTGGGTAAAGCTTTTTCCATTGAAGTCTTATTCATGTCGTTTTTATTATTTTATTGTTTTCACACGTGGACCCTATTATCAGCTGAGCAATGAAATGGTTCTTCTATATTCCTCTAAATAGAGAGTTCAATGAAAATATTATTAATCTTTCTGGAGTATTTATTCAGCATTACGAGTAGCATACCTGTGGCATCAGTGATGATTTTGTGCAGGAAGGAATGACATCTCTCTGTTGACCCTAAAGCACTGTGGGTTTGCCAAGTATTATTTTGTAGCAGAGACATCTACTACTGGTTACTGTGGTTCCATGGAGGAGTATATTAGCTGCAGCATTGATTTTTCTTGTGCTCTTACACAGACAGGAAAAAAAATGTGATTGCTACAATTCATTTGAAGGGGAATCAAGTAAGGTTTGTGCATTCCTCTAGCCCCAGCTCACAGGAAAGTTTGGGTCCTGCCTTTGTAGGGGATACTAAGGTGGTAGCACAAAAAAGGGCAGATTTTTTTAAAACCATGGGGTAATGAGCTACAAGTGAAACTTATTGAGCCTGTGCTCAGTGTGTGCCTTATTCTACTGTAAACTGGGGTGGAAAAGATAAAAAAGTTGACCTTTCCTAGAAAAAGTAAAAGTCGTGTTCCAAAGTGTAGGATGGTAGCTGATGCAGTACCTTGGCCAGGACCTGACCCCTGCTCATAGTGGAGGATGCCAGAGAAATATTTGTGTCCTCTGAGTGGATCAATTCTGTAGCTGTATGAGGCATGACAGGCACCCAGTGCTGCACTTTAACTCTTGTCGCACCGTTAGGCCTGGATCTGTCTCCCTAGTTTATTTTTAGAAGTGATTTGGCAGAGAGAGAAGTGTGGAGACTTGCCCTTTCCCTGTGGAGGGAAGCTCTGATTATTCCTTTAGCTGCCACATTCTTGTTTGTCTGTCTCTAATCTATTCTACCTCTGGAGGCATTTCTGCTGCTCTCATTACTGTGGTATGTGAGCACTTTGTGCAGTGAGCTGAAGAGTAGAGTCAAATAAAACGCCCCAGCAGGGTCCTGCACCATATTCTGCTTCTCTCTTTCCAGGGAGGTGCTGGGGGTGGGGAAACTGTTGAGTTTGCCATTCCTTTTCTGTACCTTCTGTATCTGGCCCAGGGTGGCTATTGCTTGCTATGGTTCCCACCACCATGTGCTGGAGGACTTCCTGTATGGGGATTTCCACTGGGAACCTCTGGGTCCAGCACACTGAAAGGACATCAACTGTGGTGGGGTTACTGCAGTTCTGCCCAGATAGTTCCCTTGAGTTATAAACCAGGATATCTCCCATCAGCAACAGCATGTGCCCTGCTTTGGACTATTTCAGAGTGATCTTTAAAGTCTTGTTTCTTTTAGCGTAATTTGTGCTCTGGATTACTCCCTTTCCAGCTTGGATAGCAATCTGTGAACTGTAACACTTCTTCTACAAGCAGTTCTTTTTCTTTTCCCTCTCATGAGCTGATATGATCCTTTAATTGCAGCGCCATCTCCCCATGCCAGGGTTTAGTCATGAGGTCTGAGTGTGTGTTTTGTGTCATATGTGAAATACCTGGAGGAGAGTGGGTTTTGTCCTGTTCCTTGGTGCAGAGGTGAATTGCTGCCAGACAAACAGAGGTGCAAAGAGCTGTGCACAGAAAAGTAGAAGCACAACCAGCCCACACACTTGGTGGCAACTTGGCATGTCAGGGACACTGTTTTCTGTATCATATCCATAGTGTTAGGGAAAAAAAGACAGGCTGAAAAGTGCCTGGATCTCTAGAAGATGCAATTCCCTATTCTGACAACCCACTGTTTGTGGTGCTGCTGAGGTACCTGTCTTATTCCCAGCTCCATTCTCTGTGCAGCATTGGAAAGAAACATACCTGTCTGTGATGGTTCAAACACTCTGGTAACTGCTGAGTGTAACTCTCTCCTTCTGGCAAGCAAACCCTGCGAGGTGGAAAACTTGTGTTCAGCACTCATGGAGAGAATAAGAAGTACTTGTTCTCCATCTGCTGAGCACTTAAATTGTTATTCCTTCATGCTTTCCCTACCTTTCAAACATAAAATTGGCAGAAACAAATGAAGCTGTAAAATAACAGCTCTGAATTAAAGCTTAATTGTGCCAAGTGCTGTTAAAAAGAGCATTGCCCTCAGTACGCTCTTAACACTTCAGCTGTTAGGGCTGCTGGGTGGAGAGGAAAGTTGTTCATTTTTACCTGCCTGGATACTGTGGGGTTAATAGACCCCACGCTAGGACAGTCAGTGTTAAAATCATTGTCTGGAACAAGTGGAAATCCGACTACAAATGCAGCAGAGCAGCACCAGTTAATAGGCTGGCTGTTAATAGCTGGATGTAGGGGATTGCCAGTGAAAATACCCAGAAATGGGCAGGGCACTGCTTGGAAAGAAAACCTACTAGGAGCAAGCACAGTGCTGCTGGGAAGGGGGTGGGATTTTTACAAGAGTCATCACAGACTGATGTGGGTGTCACGTCTCTTGGATGAGACTGTGAGCAGTGTAATGCTGATCTATGATAAACATTTGTTTAAAGTCTTGCAGGAGACTCACCCTGCCCAGGCAGGGGGCTTGGTGCATTAGCTGACTGTCAAGAAAGCTACTTGGTATTCATAGGCAGGTAGCAGCCTGATGAAAATCTGCCAGGTTTTCTGTTTAATTATCTATGAGGGACGTGTCACAATTAGGACTGTTTCCTATTTTTAATTCTTTGAGGAAACACAAGAACAGGCTCCCTCTGCCAATGACAGGAAAATTCAAGGGTGCCTGGGAAGAGTGGCCTTGTTGGGGCTGCAGCTCTGTTAGGGCTGGTCAGAAAAATTTGGCAGAGACCACACTTTGTGCATTGAAGCTGAAATGTTTTGTGGTAACTGGTCTCAGGGATGATTTCTAAAGGGATTATTTGGGAACCAATGCAGACTGTAATTACTTCTGAAAAGAAGGAGAAATGTCTCCATCAGACCTCTCACCTTTTCTACCTTGAAACAGATATTTTGACTATACTGGTTTTCGTGTAAAATTTGAAAAGGATTTTCAGTTGAATGATGAACTCTAACAAAAGAAAAGAAATTGTCCTTTGTTCAGCCCTAGGTTATGTCAGGGCAGGGAGATTCATAGGCCAGCACATCTCAGAACCTAAAAAGCCATCTTACATTTTTAGTCAGTAAGAGGATACATGCCCTGTGTACTGCAGGCTGAAAAATCTCTTTTAAGTTCCATACAATTTTCTCTAAGATTGAGGTTGTATTTTACTTTCCCTTTTATTATTTATTCTTGGTTTTCCCTGTGGTGAGGAAAACTGGTTGCTCAGAACAATAATCTCAAGCCTGTGCATGTCAGATGTGTGATTAATTGGCTGGAGTGGGAAGGGTGTCTCATTTAGATGATTAGTTTGGCAATGGTGGTGTGGTGAGCCAGCTGACCAGCTAAATGCAGCCACCTGATGATCCCAGAGCATGACTGGGTTATAGTAACAGCAGGTTATAGGTTTATTTGGAACTTGATGGAAATATTAGACAACAGAATAATATGAACAGATCTAGTAATCAACATTCTGAATTATTTAGAAATTCAAATTAAAGGACTTAGACTGTGATGCTGCCAAGAAGCAGTAACATCCAGGGGATTCAATCAAGAAGAGCAGAGCTCATATTGCAGCTCCACTGCTTACACAGTGGACAATGCTAGGAAAACAGTTTTTCTTACCTTTTTTCAAAGGTGTCTGTTTTCTTTGGGTGCAGAAGCTAATGTGCTGTGTGTTTGGTTTTCAATTCCAGAACCAGGTGCTGGTTGGTGCAAATGCTGAGGGCTTGCCACTGCTGGGAATTTGTCATGGTCATCCTCATATTTGATCAAAAGACATTAAAGAAATCAGAGTCATGGATGTCTTTTGGAGACTGTGGCAATGGACATATGTAGAACTGGAATGGCAGCCAAGGCTTCAGCATCTTTCAATATCTCATACAAGTACTGAGGCAAATGGCAAATTAAATGGAGAAAATGGCCTCAAGGATTTTGGTGCACTAAAGCAAGTAGAAACATGAAATCTCCAGAATTTACAGTGGTCCAGCCTCAAATGCCTCTGGAAATGAATAGGAGATACAATATTTAGTTAGTTATTAAAGCAATCAAGGTTCCTGGTGTACCCTTTCCTCCAGAAAGGAGTGTTAGGAAGCAGTTTTTGGCTCAAGATATGTATCTTTAGAATGAATTTTTTAAGTCAGAAAGGAAAAAATAGAGAAGCTTTATGGACATTCAGGGAAACTCAGGCTGAAAGCAGGTCAAGATACAAAGCAACCACTACTCTACCCTTTCTCTGCAACTTCATATTGATATTATTGGGAAAATACATTAGCAGATGTGCACTTTTCTGAGGAGAGTGCAAGTTGCTATAATTAAGAGAGGGATGATGTATTATTTAAGAGTAATTTGCAATTAGTGTTCCTAAGTGCTCTGCTATATCATTGGTTTCTTCTCTCTGTCTTGATCAAATGCACCTGGATAACCTGTAAATTAAAAATGATGGAAAAATCACTGCTAGTTCAGCTCTGGCTCTCTGGACTGAAGAGAGCTGGGAGAGAAATTGGCAGTTGCTGCTCTGGTAGCAGAGGGTGGGTGGCAGAGCAGTGGGGGTGCTGGGACCCTGGGACACCCTGGGCATGGGAGACTTGGGAGTAAGCTGAGGTCTGGGACTTTTCAGCCAGTCCAAGGCAGGGCTGGGAGGGAGGGGATTTGCATCTTCCCACAGGACCACATTTATGCAAATACTTCTTTCCTTGGGGTGGGATCTCTGCACATTAGGAAAAGCAGAACTTTGCTGTCAGATCTCCTGGATGTTTGCTAGAGGAGAAACCCAAGTCTCAGTCTTGCCTTTGGAGAATATGCCTGCTCCAGACTTTATGCATGCACTGGAAAAGTAATTATGCTTCACATGCCCAGGGATGATTGGGCAAATGTTGATAGTTTAATTATTTCTCAGAAAGTGTTGAAAAATTAATGTCTCATCCAGTGTCCATGCTTCTCCATGGCTTTGAGGCCAAGGCAAAGTTCTTTACTCTGTTAGAAGTTCTTTCTCTACATAGGCACGAGGCAGCATATTGCCACTGTCACATAATGCCAAATTAACAAGTTCTCCAGTTCTTTGTCACCTTCTTGTGTTGTCACATTTACCTTTCCCTTGGCAGATTTATCCGTGCAGTGGCTATGGCAGAGAATGATCAAATATAATTTATTATTTCAGACATTTCGTCGCTGCTCATGGCTTTAGTAATGTGGTAGGAATATAAACATGTTCAACCTGTAATGTCAGTGCAAAGAATTAAATATTTATCATATGCCAGAGAGTGACTTGGGACTGATTAACATGTAGATTTACATATAGGAGCATTAGGAAACACCACAAAGTGGATAATTCCTTTCTAAAAATACATGCAGAAACATTTTTTGTTTTCAATTTTCAGATATATGTGCTTAAAAGAAGCCTAAAGAACTGTGATTGACATGATCCATGAAATTCTGCTGGCTTAAATGTCTGATTATGCTACATATCCCATAGGGCAGCTGTCTCAAAGGCTTTTTGTCTATCTATGACTGTCAATCTTTGGGGTTTCTGAATCAGCAGCAGTTTTAATTTGGTGTCACTGGGAGCACCCAGTCTTTCAGCTAACAGAGTAATGGTTAATTTGCATGGTTGGAAGCAGTCACATAATGGTGGCTTCACAAATTCTAGTTTATCAGCTAAAACATGCTAATCTGCTGTTTGTGTGCTTAGATTGTTGGTTAATACCTCTGTGAAACAGCTGCAGATATCCCCCACACACATTTTCAGCAAATGTATTTTATTTCAGTACTAAAGTGGGCTTCACATACTTACTGCTCACATACTTACTGCAACTCAGAGGATGGGCAGTCAGCTGCTGAGCTGTAATAGCTCAATCATTTTTGGTTATGGGAATATGCCTGTGCTTTCTGCTTTTATTAAGAGTTTGATTTTTTGTTACAGGCCAAACTTGACTTGGCAGTAGCAAGCTGGAAATGCTTTTGAGTCTTTTTCAAAACCAAGCAGATCAATTTCAGTATTTTCAAGTGGTTTATATTTGTTGTTACCATTGCTACCTGGCCATTTAAGCTGAGCTTTCTAGGAGCTCATTTCTTCCATCTGGGCAAATGAAATTGCTTACCCAACCTAGAAAACCAGGAGGATTTCAAACTTCTGTTCACTAAGAGGGCATTTCAATCTCTCCTGTGTTTAGGCTGGCAGTTTGTGAGATAACCATACAGGAGTTGGAGGCCTGTTTTGGGTTTTTTTTCTAAGCTGAGTCTATTAAGGTGCTTGATGCTGGTCTGCCTTGTAGAGCTTGTGCTGAAACCTGCTGTGAACCTGGCAGTTCTCTTGCAGAGATCACATCCCACCATCCTGTTGGAGGTTATAGCCCATGGACGATGTGTTTGTTCTATAGCTCTCAATTATCTTTCCCTGTCCAAAAAGATAGGAAAAGCTGTCTTTGATTCCACAGAGCTCCACTGTTTCCACTGATGTTAGAGGGCAATACAGAGTGGAACTGAGCTAACTTAGGGATTTTGCAATATCTACCTTGCCATCAAGTTTAACAGAAAACTTTGGCTTTCAAAAAGCCTCTTGCATTTAATGGAAGAATTTCAATTGGAGTCCCTCCATCATAGCTGTGCTCCTGATAATAACACTTTCCAATATATTTTCAGCAGTCAGCATGGCTCCAGGGATTTAAAAATCCTAACTAGTCAGATTGCCCAAATCTTGTTTAATATTCTTAATATTCTCTTCCAGTTTCTTGTCTCCTGGGAGAGGAAGGTTACTAGAGTGGGTACCCAGAAGAGTGGGTGATCCTAGGTCCATTGAAGCTCCTTATATGATCTTATTTTCTGTCTTACCAACAATATTGGTTCTAGGTGGTGACCTTTTTCTTTTTAAAAACTCATTTCAACCAGAGTTGTGAGGTTTATTTGTGCAAGTGTAAACGTCTGATACTTAAATATTTCTGGTTTCTTTGGTCTTTTAAGTGTTCAGACCACCAATGTGATAGGATGCTGGGAATTTAGTTATTAATAATAGATATAATGATTATATTCTGAGGATTAGATTAGATTCAAGGTGCAGCCCACAAGCTTATTTGGTTTCTGACTTTCTTAGACAATTCAGACTAATGAGAGACAAATCTGAAAGAGAATTATCATTTGTATGAGCTATCATGAAGCATGACAGGGTAGCACATTGTTGAATCAGCTGGTTTTAGATGCCAGGTACCAATCCTGTGGTGTTGATGAAATTCCATAAAAAGGAAAAATGAAAGAAATGGAAAAGAATAAAACATGAACCAAGAGTTGAAATATTTTATGAAACACATGCTAAATCTCCCTGCTTTAGGACTGGTGGCCTACAATGGAACAGAGCACCGGGCCAGAAAGAATAAATCTTACTTTACATCAGTGAGACAATTTTATGCACAGCATGAATTTAGAAAGGGGAGGAAAGGAGGAGGCCATAAGACAAAGCTTAGCAGGAACAGAAAGAGGTAGAATATATCTGCAAGAGAATGCAGTTGTAAAAGGAAAGGAAAATTGACACAATATGAACAAAACATGATGAACACACTTTTTTGTTCTATGGCACTTTGTCTTCTCTGTCAAAGCCTATTCTGCCATTACCTCACTCATTTGCTGAGTACTCACCTGTGCTTTCCTGGGTCTGTTGTTGTTCCCAAGAACTTTATAATCATTCAGATCACCTGAGGCTTGACTTTGCATTACGTCAGTGACAGTGGGTTTAGTCCTGATTTATATTGTTCTAATCATATAAAAATCACACACTTCATTGGTAACACTCAGCATTTCTTCAGGGTTTATCATTCATTGAGCACTCTGTGACAGTAAATAATGATCACTTTCCAGCACATGGCAGATGATTGAAAAAACCAAGGAAAGCAGAGAGCACTTGCATGTTTTGCCAGTGATCACATGGTATGGTGGGGAACACAGCTCAGATCTCCTGATGCCTTGCCTATGAGATCATGCTGCCTCCCTAAATAAAATTAAAATGGAGTTCTGCCGTAAAAAAGGAATGACTGCTCTGATACCAGTCTTAGTGAGATCAGCAGTGGGCCTCCACTTAATGACACTCTGTTACTGCTGGGTTCACTGGGAACACTATTAGACTCCCTTAATAACTGGAGAAGAAAATGCCCAAGCTTTGGTTTCAATCTATACACAAAATGCTGTAGAACACACAGCAGGAGTGCTCCACCAGGTGAAAAAAACAATCATTCACCTCACAGTTTACAGGGCAAATCAAGTATGTGCTATATCCATCTGATCTGTAACTGAAAAACCCACTGTTCTTTTCTCTAAGGTGGCAATGTCTCGAGTTTATCTGTGCTTTTCTGAGACTCACATGTCTTCCATGGGATGCATGTGTTCCCACTACCCTTCTCCCTCTTTTTCTACTCCATTCTGGTTGAGAAATGTGTTTTTAATATTGTGAATCAGAGATTGTGTTTCCACACTACCAGCACCGCAGGAAATTCAGCTCCTGCTAATAATAAAAAAGACTTAGTGATTTCAATTGGAAGGGAGTTCAGGACAAGTGCAGTGTGCAGTGTTCCACCACAGGGATGTGAAGATGTGGGAGCTGGGCAGCAGTGGCTATTGGGAAGAGCTGTGGCTGTGTGCAAAACACAAGTGCAGCAGGGAAAAGAGAAAGCAGTCCCAGGGTATGAAGCAGTTGGGATGGCTGCTTAGGCCAGTTGGCTCTATGGCAATGCTTCATGGAGATGTGAAGATGCCAGCACCACATTGCTGAAGGACACTGTCTTTTTAGATCCCCAGTCAAAATTATAAATTTTGGGTCTCTGTACTCCAAGGTGAATGATATATCCTGTGCCCAAAACTTTTTTCCCCTTATGAAAAAAGGTAGAGAAAAAAAGATGTTACTGTTTCCCTACATGCAGGTGTACCATTTATCTGGTTTTCCCTGAAAGTATACACTTTTTCCTCTTGGATATTTTCTCTCCCTCCTAAGAAGTGCTTTGTATCAAAAGGTCTGGATAAATGGTCATAGCAGATGTTTAGGCCACCTTGGTGCACATTTGTTTATTTGTGTTGGATCAGTTGGGCTCTGTTGAGCTCTCTGTGTTCAGATCCAGAACACCTGAGGCAGAAAAGTTCTTACAGAGAACAGGGAGTCGGTGCTCCATGGTGCAGACAGGACCCCAGTTCTGCTCCCGTTCTGCTCACCTTTTCCTTGTGTGGAGCCTTGGCTAATTGTAGAGGCTTGAGGGGGATTGAGGTTTTGTCAGGCAACCTGACCCAAAGCTATCTGCTGATGACTTCTGCAGCAAAGCTCTCTGATGTCAATGCAAATGTGTGGGTGCCCTGAATTAAGATGCAATTTGCTGGGAAATAATAAAGTTAGGGGCAGTGGAGCCTAAGTACTTGAAGATAAAGTAGTTTGTGATAAATGACAGGGCAAAGGTGTAACGCTACTTCAGTGAAATACAGCCTGGGTTTATACTTTTCAAAATATGTCTGTGATTCATTTTCTTGGGTCAAGGTTTGTTTGTGATCCAGTAGAGGAATGTGTAGGAATCTGACCATAATGTATCTTAATATTGCACAATTAACTTGTAATACTGAATTCCTGTGGTGGCATGAAGTGACTATTGTACTTTGTTGTGCTTCTCCACAGCTGTGCATGGTCAGGGCATCCCTTGAAATACTTCTGTCACAACTGTGTTGAAAGTGTGGCAAGTCATATCTGTAGTGGTGCTCTGCAAAGACTGACCATTTTCTTGTAAAAAGTTTTAAAGGACATATTCAATTTGTATGCTTTATGGCATTGAAATATTTTGATTGTTTTAAAACAACGCAATAGAAAAAAAAGCAACTTGAAGTTGGTATGGAGTTCTGCCCTTCCTTTGTTTCAGTACTTCAAGTTTATACACAAAAGAAATACTGGGTTGTCATGGTAACTACTTTTTCACAGGTTCACCCTGTGTAACATGCTGTAAATCTTTGTTATGTGCTGATGGCCAGAGATAAGGAGGTAAAATCTACGCTCAGAGTTTGATGTATGGAAAGGAAAGTATAAAGTGAGCTCATGTGGAAGTAATTCAAGCAGTGCAAAGCACACAAATGTGCCAGTCCATCAGTGCATCTCTCTCTATTTTAATTAGTATTCCTCTCTTGGGAATACCTGCTTCATCAAGTTCTCTGTATTTACAGGCCATCCAGTAGAACTGAAATTGTAATGTTATAGCTCTGTCATGTGGCTCATGGTTTTCTTAATAAACATTGCAGTCACCTATTTCTTAATGGGATTTGCTCAAAGCAGACTGACAAACAGAATTTGTGATGACCTCTGTGGAAAATCATTATTACCTTGCAAGGCAGTTAGTGTCCCATAAATCAGTGAGATTATAACTCTTGCACTCTTCACAAAACACAGCTCCTGCCTCCTCTGTTGCCCTGCTAGGCTCACACATTTGTGCTGAGCATGATGCCTGCACTGGGCTAATCTCCCATTGCACCAGCAGATTTTCTAAGTGTTTCAGTCCTTTTCAGCATGTAGTTTGTAGTCAGTATCTAAATCTTACTAAGGAAAAGCTTTAAATTGCAGAGAAATGGATGTCAATACTGCAAACATGTCTTGGTCAGTTTTGGTAGTGAGAGTGCAGCACAATTCTGGAATAAGCAGTTTCTGCCTTGAAAAACTTTCAGACCAAACAGAGGCAGCAAACAGAAATTTTAAGACAGAAATAGAGGGGTGTCAGAACTTCCCAAAGAGCACGCAGAGGTGCAGCACTGTAGTGGGGAGCAGAGGGGAGCTGAGCACTGGGTCTATCTGTCTGCAAGGCATCACCAGGTTTGTCCTCAGTGCAGGATTTCATACATGTTCATGATTTTGAATGAGACAAAAAACTGAACTTCCCAATGTCTTCTGGTGATTGTAACCTTGTTGTGTGTTGAAGGGTAAAGTAGGGTGAAAACTCTGGAGTGAGAATCTTTTGAGTGAAAAAATATGAAATGATTTATTAGCATTTGTACCAGATTTCCATTATATCCTGGGTGCATACACAAAAATATACAAAAAACCCCAGTCCTTGGTCACACAGTGTTTGGTGCTACTCTTACAGGTATTTGAGGACTTGATATTCTTGAGTTTCTCAAGCTCACCTAATCTTTTCACCCTTTTTCCTTTGTGGAGAATGTGTTCCTGGTGAAACACAGCATGGGAGACAGTACTTTAAAACATGAATAACTGGCAACATACTCTACTTCTCTGCAACAGGTAGATCAAAACAACCCAGAATTTCCAACAAAAACCTGGCTTACAGCCCTGTTGGCTTTTTTTGTTTTGTTTTTTTTTTTTTTTTACTGGTGGAATGAAAGCCAAGGAGAATCGTGATAGCAAGCAAGTGCATGTAGATGTTTATCTTAATCTCTTTCTTAACAGATACTAAAAAGCAGTTTTACTAGAACTCTGAATTCTTGATCTGTGCTTGACTGGGTTGACATAAAGTGAGATCTGACACCTGAAATGATGGTTTCAAGGGCTGTGCCATGTTCCTCTGATGATCTGCAGCACTACAGCACCACACTGGTTTTCACCCGCGAGATTCTTTTCACTAGGCAATAAACTTAGTTGAGGAAATTACCCCCATGTCATAATTATGTTAGAAGTGTTGTGGCTAATTGTAAATATCCATATTGTGTTTAGTTATCCTGGAACTCGAGAGCAGCTCAGACAAAAGCCCAAGATTCAGATTCTACTTACTGAAGGAAAAACGTTGGACAGCATCTGATTTTGTTTGCATTGATTGCTTTATCCATTAAGCTTACATCGAGGGAAGCTTTGGGAATGGTATCAGCCTGTAGGTAGGCAGCATAAAGAGCTGCTGGCAGGATGCTGTGCTTATTACCAGCCACGCTATGGATGGGGGCATCAATTGCCAGGAAAGTATTGAATGGTGAGACAAAAAGCTGACCTTGTAAGGGCAGCGTTAGGGGCTTTTTATGGGCCATTTCCTGGATGAACCAGGCACTTTGGCACCCGCCTCACCCCCTGCCCACATGAGAAACTAAAGTGCCTGAGAACCAGAGCCTGCCTTGGCTGCTATTGCTGGCACAGGACTGAGCCACTTGCTGAGAGCTCCTGTGAGCTTCTGTGTATAAGAGGAAGGAGCTGCAGCCCTCACCAGACACCAGAAGTTTGATCCTTAAATAAGGGTCACAGGTAGATAACAACAACAACAATAATAATGTGTCTTTTAGGGGATAAGGCTGTAAAATGGCAGAGCAAAGACAGTTTGATTATTAAAGACCCTTTATAAGCTTCCTGGGTGCTGAGTGTTTTAAACTTTCCATGAATCAGGAGTCCCAAATGATTTAATTGGCTCCAAAGCACAGAAGGCTGTGCTAAGTCCAATGTGATAAAGCATAACTGGGTTTCCTGAATTATTTCATTTTCTTCCATTGAACACAGGACCTGGAGAGGAGACAGTGGGACTTAGCACTTTCCCCCATGTATACTCTGGGACTTGGCCAGAGTATACATCCAGAGGAGTGGGAAAAATTTCCCAGACATGATGGTTTAGATGTGCCCATGTAAACACTGTCTGCTTTTCCTGATTTATTTGACGATGTCACCTGGATAAACTTCTACAATGCTGAGCAGTGCCTTTGAAACTCCATCTCCTGCAGGGAATACTCACATCCCACTTTTATGCATTTGATCCGAGTACTTCAATCACCAGCTTAGGTGATCTGTATGAACTCACTGGAGTCTCCAGTGGCAATCCAGAGCCTCTAAGTATCAAATTAGAAGCAACTTCTAAAGGGAGAATTTTTTACATGTCTTTTTCTAAAACTGAAACAATCCAATAATGCTCCTTAAGTGCATTGTAGGAGTCCTATAAGAACTCATTCAGTGACTGTTTTGAGAGACCTTGAACGCAAAGATAAAAACATCTTCAGTCTTACTGTGGCTGACTCTATTGCATCCAGATGGAGGATAATTCTGGTTAACTATCTCTCAGCAAGAAGAGTAGTGGTTAGACGTTAAAGGGAACAAAGCATGAGGTGAAATTAGTATCAGAGATGATGAGGATATTGACTTTAAACATGTGCAACAGAATAGAGATGGTACTAATTTTGAAATGGTTGCGAAAAAGGTGTGTTAGGAAGTGGCAGCAAGGCTTTTTGTCTGCTTGAGGTCACTCAGTTTCTGTACTGAGTTGAAATCTTACACAACTTCAGACCAGCTTGAAAAGTTTATTGAAGCACTGAATATCTTTTCAGCCTGGTTTTCATACAGGGCATGGCACAGTGAAACTCTTCTGTAGAAAGGGATCTTGTGTTGTCACTGGGCATGTAGTACTTGTGCTTCTTGGCTAAACTGTTTCCTCTTGACTGAACTTCTTGAAGAAGTTTCAGATGCATCCATGTTTTTATTAGCAAGATATAAATCCAGTTTGCAAACAGAAGGCAGCCCCTCCTGTTGTTGTGTTTTTTTAATGCATCAATTAAAAAAATAGATTTTTTTCCTAGAGAACATTTTTCATGCACTGAAGTTTTCTCATACTGTCATTTCTTCAAAATGGAAAAAACAAGTTTGTTTGGTGGTTTTCCATGATGCTATGAAATAATTAACATGAAAAAAGGATAAAACAGAAATGAAATGGAAATAATGTAATTAATAATATTTAAGGCAGATATATGATAAATCTTTATTACTGTTTGTCTGCTTTTTTCTTTTCTGACTGAAATAAATGGCAGATTACAAAAACTGGGAAGACTTTCTTCTTTCTCCACATTCTAGAATACTGTATGTTAGGCATGTCCATAGGCACATGGACAAAACTGTTAATGAATTAGCCTCTTAAATGACTTTAAAGCCCCCACCAGGAGACAAACATGAAATATTAAATTATGAAATTGTTTCTTTATATGTAGATTACCTACCAGATTCCCTCAAAAGAAGGCTTTGTCCCAATGAAAATTACAGGCCCATATCCTTGTATAACTAAAGCATAACATAACCTTTCCTTTAAACTCTTGTGATAAAGTGTAAGCTCATTGTATTTTTTCATGTATCCATAATTGATTGAGATTACAAAAGTGTGACAGTAATTCGTCTTTAGGAAAGTTGCTTTGCATTAATCATACTTGGTTGTGGGGAGAAGTGTGGGTGTGACTTTTCAAATTAAGCATCCACAGAGAAAAACACTTGGTGATTTTCTTCAAGTAAGTTAATGTTTTGAAAATTATTTTCATTTGAAAGCAAACAATCTTGAGATCTGGGTTCGAGAAGGAGGAGCGATCTTTTATTTTTATTCTCATTTAACGTTCCTTGGCATTTTTCTTGCACTGAAAAAATTAATTTACTTAATTGAGTTCATTTGGAAATAGTAACAGAAGGATGACAGATGCGTTTGTTGACCCTTTCCCTAATGAGGGAGCATTGTGTCATTCAGTAGCTGCCCAGTGCTGGGTGCATGGAAGGAGTGCAGCAGTGGTCCCACTCCCTCTGCCACTTAATGAGCACAAAATGTCCCCCCTCCATTACCAGTCTGCAATAAAAGCTGCAAAGATGCTCCTGCTGGTTCCCTGCTGGGGGTAGCAAGGCCACATCCCTGATGCCCATTCAGGGCCTTCCTTGCCTGTGTCCAGACTGAAGAACTTTTAGTAGGACAAAACTCCTTGGAAAAAACAACCAAGATGAAAAATGAAGATGTTTCCATCTGGAGGCAGGAGGAGAATGCCTCATCCCTCTGTGCCCCTGCCATCTCTGAGCAGCCAGCATTGGCTTTGCTGCTGTGGCCCCTCCAGTCCTGTCCTTCTCTGACTGAGGCTATTTACAGCTGCCAGCTCTTCCTCAGGCTTTTCTGTGTGTTTGCATGCCAGGGTCTGTGCTGGCTCCTGATTTTTGTCTGAGCTTCTGTGTGCAACTGCTCTGGGAAAAGTAGTTCTGTGCATCTGAGTAACAAACATCATCTGGGACAGAGGGATCAGCCAGCGTAAAGTTTTTACTATATGCTGGGATCATGAAGGGAAGCTGCACACAGAAGCCTTAAATAATCTCTCAGGATTTACTCTTTTTACTTACATGGATCATTCTTTAAAAAAAAAAAAAAATTTAATTTTTCACTTTTTTTAAAGCTGAAACTGAGGTCATTGATGTGGGGTTTTTTTATTTGTTTGTTTTTAGGTTCTTTAAATTTTTTTTGGGGTGTGGTCTGGGTTGGTTTTTTTTTTTTTTTTTGGTGGTTTTGGGTTTTTGTTTTGGTTTTTTTTTTTTTTTTTCTCTATCTAATCAGACATCTAAGGAGACAGCCCAGAAGTCAAGAATGGGTGTAGGGGAGTTGGAGGCTTATCCTTTGTGGCATCCCCCCCTTCCCCCTCGGGTTCAGGCTTCCTCTCCCCCAGCTGCAGATGAGGGTTGGGGCAGCAGTACAGGCTCAGGTGAAGACAGATCTGCTCCCACACTGAGCCTCCCACGAAGCTCCAGAGGTCCAAATTTGTCTCATCATTTACGGTTTGAGCCTGGATGTTGAAAACATCTGCTAACCTGTCCACAGACATGAAAAAAAGGAGATTTATGTATCGTAGTCAACTTGATTTAGAGGGGTAGGAGTTATTGCAAGACAAGGAGGTATGGGCTGTTCCTTGCACAGCCAGAACACCACATGGCTGCAGTGAGTGCTTCTGGTTGAAGCTCACTGATGTGAAACACCAGGGATGAGCCATGAAAAAGGCCAAGCAGCTCTCCAGGAGCAAGGCACGCTTGGCTTTCCTCACTGCTGAGCCCCATTCCCCCGGGGTTCTTTGGCTCCTGAGGCTCTGGTTTACCACATCTCCCCTGTGCAGCAAAACACAGACGCACATGCTCGAAGTTAAACCTACTCCTAAGACTTATAAAACTCATTAAATGCAAGCATGTGCGTTTAAATGCTCTCCTGGGTGACACCTTCAGAGCACGTGCCAGCAAACATGTATTTAATTTCATGCCTTTGGTGAAATGTTGATTTTGTTTTATTTATTTTTGTGCCTGGTGAGAAGGAAAAGTTCTTTTTATTTTTCGGCAACTTTCTTTATAGAGAGTGTTGAAAACCTGGACTCCACACCATCAATGAGAAGCTTTGCTACCTACTAAATCTAATTACTTCCCCCTGTGGTTTTAAAAAAATCAATGGTCGTTTCTAAATAAGTGTGCTATAGAATAAATTAAATTATTTTAATGACAGCTTGTATCTTTAATATTTGGCTGCAAGATAAGATGTGTTAGTAATTGAGCATGATCTGTACAAGAAGAGGCAACATTCCTAGTGCCCAGAGTACAACTTTGACAACAACAAACAAGCAGTAACATTTATTCATTAAGAGAAGAACTGTGTATTCCTGCAAATGAGATGCCACCATACAGCTCCAGCTCAGCAGAAAACATCCTGGCTTTGCTCAGATGTTGCATGAGCTTTGCTGGAGCAAGGCAGGATTTTGGGGGGATGTCTTGTACATTTTTCTTCCTACTGAACACCATTGTCCCCCTTGCTGAGGTGTGCAGCTTCCTTATTTAGATTGGGCTGATCATTACAGACTTAGTTCAGCAAAGCTTTTGAACATGTTCTTACCTTCAGCACGAAGTTCATGAGCATGCTGTGATGTTTGTGGGTTCACAGCTGCCCCTCTGATTGGGAGCAAAGGCAAACTAACACTGAAGCAGGACTAGAGCTACCACATTTCAGATGTGTCCAGGTTTCACTGTTACTAGAGTAAAGCTCTTAAATTTTTACAGGTGGCAAGTTTGTACCAGTAAAGCTTCTAGTTTGGGATCTCCATGGGGAAAGATGAAATGCTTCTATTCCTCTAAAAGTTCTGCTACCCCAGTGAGATTTTCACCTATATCTTTTTAAATAATGCCTTCCAGGTGTGGAAGGGAAACCCCCTTTCATTGCTTGGCCTGAATGTGCAATGGGGTTGGTGAACCATAAATGGACCTGTTTCAAAGTATTGTCCCCAGAAGGATTTCTGAGAAAAGTGAAGGACCAGACAACATACTTTTATTATTTTTAAATGGTTAAGAATGAACCATAAAGCTGTAACCTAGTTTATTTTAGAACAGGAAGCTTCTTGGAAGCTTTCTCCAGTGGTGTGATAAGAAAACCCTTGGAAAAGTGTTGTTTCACTGTGGACAAGCAGGGTGAGGGCTGGCTTGGGGGGTGACAGGACATTAGAGGATGAGCATTTTTTAGAACTGCACATAGGCCTAATAGAGGGAGACAGCTTTTGGAAAACTTGTGCTGCTGGAAACTGGCCTCATGCCAGCAGCTGATCACTGCAGATGCAACATCCAAAACTGAAAGGGTTTGATGGTGTGGAACCCTGTGGCACAGCTCAGCTCAGCCTCACCAGCTGGCGAGGCAGCAGGGTGGGCAGCAGGGCAGATGTGCTGCGAGGCTGTGCCCTGCAGCTGGGGGTCCCTCTGCACATGGGACAGCTCCCCCAGGGCTCTCTGCTTGGGACTGACTGCTGCAGCCTGTGCTAGAGGAGGAGGATCTCTCGAGGTCTCATTGCCTTTATTGAAACCCTGTAAATCATGAAGGTTCTGGGGGTTTATTTTGCAGGGGAGTTGTTCAGGTGCAAAGGCTCAAACTGAAGCAGTGTTAAAACTTTCCTATTTGTTTTTTGCTATGCCAAAAAGAGAACTATATGGTGGCCACAATGTCTTAAAATCTATGCTGAGACAAATGCATGCAGTTGCATATATTAATCTCTTTTAGAAAACAAGAGGGAATTCTTCTTGCTCATTTTTAAAGGTCATTGTCCCTAATCTCTCTAATAACAAAATATTAATTAGAGTAACTGGTATAATCCTCGTTTATCCCTGACAGTCTGCTAAAGCCTGCATAACCCTGCAGGCTTGCTGCCAAATTTTAGTGAGTGCAAAAGATGCCTTGGATTTGTGGTCATGGTCGTTTCTTGTGCTGTAAGTAAATGAAATGATCAAAATGCACAAGCAGCATCTGACATTAATTGCATGAAATACAGTTCTGCTGAGAGTTAAACAAAAGAGAAATTCACTGCTGGAGACTCCTTGTCTTTAAGATTGATGCTACGTGGGACAACAGCCTTAAAATTCATTATTTAAAGTTCATTGGAGGCTGCTGACAGGGGAGGCCTTCTTGATGAAAAGAACTCTTCATGTGGGATTTCCTAGTTTCCTAAATAGGGCTGGGCTTTAGAGAAGAAGTGTTAATAATGGTTAGACCTTTTGGGTTTTCCTTATGTTCTCTGTCATGCCCAGGAAATCTGTGCTGCTGCCCCATATTCTCAGATTCAGAAATAAGGTGGTGCAGGTATAGGCAGCTGCTTAGTGCACTCTGTTTAAAAAATGACATTTCCATTCTTGTTTGGAGGCAAAAGCACTGTGAGGCTTATTAGAGCTCAATTAACATAATATATTGCAGACATCCCCCTCGGTGGGGGTAAATTGAATCCTGATAACTGGCATTTAAACAAAACTGGAAACCAGCACTTAATAATAGGCAGAAAAATGCAGAATGTAATTGTTCCTCTTCTGAGTTCAGCTGAGTCTGGTTGCAGGTGAAGAATTAACCATAGACTTCCATCCTTTCTTAAGAAAAAATGAAAAAAAAAAAAAAGAAAACCTTACCCTGAAATAATCCTTGCACTTGATGGATGACATGGTTTGCTGTCAGTACAGAACTTAGAAGGAGGAAGGTTTTACAGTTCTCATCTTAGCACTTGATGGACATTTAAGGACTTTATCAGGCATTTCTTCCCAGGCCCTGCTCTCATTTTCTTAAAGGACAAAGATAATTTTTTTCAGTCTGCTGCAATCTCCCAGACCTCTTAATATGGTCCTTTACTCCTAACACAGGGGGTAAAAAAGTGTGTTCCAGCTAAAGCCTTGCACAGAATTGTCTGTGTCCTCTGTAACATGATGGGAGAAAAATCAGTGTTGAGTTAGTGCCTCAGAAACAAAAATCCAATGGCTATTATGTTGCCCACAAATCAATATGATTTTCAGGCTTCTGAACAAAGCTTTGAGTTATTTTTGTGTTGAAACACACTGTTTATATGAAAATCTTTTCCTCTAAATATCTGTTTTTATCATGATCCCCAAACCATGATCTTTTAAAGAAAATCATTATTATAGATACAGAAAGTTTGAGGACATTAAAGTGAATTGCATTTAGTCAGTTCCTCCTCATGCCTAAAAGAGAGGCTGCCATGGCAAGCTGCCAAAGCTGTGTCCATACATTGGTGTGCTTTGTGGGTTCAGCTCAGTGGAGCAAAAACTTAAATTGGGAAAAATCTATCAGAGTGGTTGGGTGGGACATTCTCCCCTTGCTTCACACAGCTGTGTCTCTCCATGACACACAGTGCTGCTAAGAACATCCAGTGCAGCCAGCTTTGGAGAGCAATCCTTGATTTAAAATGTAGTCCCTGCTAGAAAGTGTCAGCTGGAAAATTTGTCAGTTGGATAAGAAAGCTGAGTTGCAAGACCTGTTAAAGATGTGGGGATCTATGAAAAAAATGGTGATGGGTCTGAGGGTATTTAGTTATTTTCATTACATGTAAAGCACAGCTAAAATAATTTACTGGGATTATTCACGTGTAACCTGAAGTAATTATGACAAAGAGCTGGCAGGCAGGAGCTGCCTTCACAAGCCACTGGTGTTCACACTCTGCACCACTCATTTTTCCACACTTTTTCTCCCCACACTCGCATTCAGCAAGGTGCTTGAGGCTATGCTTACATCCATTAAATCTCTCTTAAATATATGATTAAATACTTTATTCAATAGAAATCTTTGCTGTTTTGGGGCAGTCAGTTGTGAACCTGCTGCCTTTGCCCCATGCTCAGGGTTGGGTGCCCTCAGCAGAGCCCATCCCCTTTTCTGTGCAGCTGCACAGGGTGTGAAGGCTTGATTGCTGTTTGTTAAGTGATCTGAAATCCATGGAAGGAAGTTGTCACGGGAAGGCAACATATTGCAAAATATGTCTGCTCTGATGTACTTGTTAATCAGTTCTGGGATCCCTTGGAGATGGGAAGTGTTGCATAAATGTGAAATTTCAATTATTTCATGTAGCATTACGCATGCAAAGGTACTGCAGACCTCCTTCTATCTGATTAACATCTGTGCTGGTTAATTTCAGGTATGTTTAAATATTTTTATTGGACAAATTGAAACTACAAACAAAACCTAATTTGTAGTTTTATATTGATGGTAAGACTCCATTATTATTTTTTATGTAACTTAATGCAGATTATGTGCATGCATTAATTATGAATAAAACTGTACAATGGAATGGGTCACGAGTGGCCAGTATTTCAGTGATTAAAATAACAAAGCACAGTGGAAAGAAACATAAATGAATCGAGACCTGTTTTTAGTTAATATCAGCCTCTTTTGAAACATGTCATGCAGGTCTGAGAGTGGCACTGCCGATGTCCATTGCAGTTTAATAGCCTCCTTTGTGTGGCTCCAATTTGCATGAGATTTACTTGGGAATTGATTCTTCTCCAGCCCTGCTAGCTGCTATTTTGGGAAGACAAAAGGGACCAAGTATGGTGCTGTAGCTCAAGCACAGGGCAGGATTTCAAGAGCTGTACCCCAACAGGCTTTGTGTGGCTGTCAGGCTGCTTTGTTTTCCTGAGCTGCTCCACTTCAACTGCTGAGTTTGTGAGCTTTCTGTCTTAGAGAATAGAAGTAATAATAGTTCAATTATTATTTCTAAAAATAGAAATAATAGAAATTCCAATTTTTGTCGGACCCCAGGCATTTAATAATAGCTTAATGATCTATGCAAGTTCTGAAGATGAGGAATTGTAGCTTCTTTGTAGCAGGTGAAGCCCAAGTGTCTGTATGAGCTGCTCAGTCCTGGCCTGTCAGCCCTGTTCTTCTACAAGGAGCAGGACAGTGCCTCAGCCCAGCTGGGGCAGATCTTTCCCGTCCTGGGAACCCAGCTGCTTCCCAGGGTCCTGCAGGAAGGGTTTGAAGTGTGCCAGGCAGGAGGCAAGGGCATATAAGGGACCTGGAGTTACTAAGGAGGGTGTGACCGTGTGTTTTGCATACTCAAGTGTAACCACAGCTCCTCATAGGGCAGACTGAAGGAAAGGCTGTGACCTGGACAAATCATCCCTAAGTGATGCCCATGGCCTTTCCAGCAGCAAGGTGTTGGGATTTGGACTGAGCAAAGAGGGCTTTGAGCCACCCAAGGCTGCTCTGCCTCATTGGCTGTTTGCTTTAGCATGGGCATAGCACGGTTTTGCACCAGTTGACCTTATCCAAGTGTCTCCTCATGGGCAGCTCATTGCTTTTATTTCCACAGGGACTGCAGTCTTGTGTGTGTAACACTGGCTGAAACTCATTCCTTGTGTAGGTGTGACCATGGCTGGGTGTGCAACAACCTGACAAACCTGTGAAGTTGTACAGGTACAGTAATGTTGAGGGCAGCCAACAGAAGATCAAAGGTGGGAAGTACAGGTTTCATCATAGCTCTTGGCATCTTCACTGAGTTTGCAGACAAGGGTGCCAAGCAGCATTGTCGCTAAAGTGATTTTTGGGATATAAGGACCTATTTAGTAGCATCAGCACAAAATAGATTACAAATTTGAATCAACTGAAAAGGTAAAATCTAAATAAACAGGAAGAAAGACTGAAAGTGTTGTGACAGGGTTTTTATACAGTCTTCAACGTAGAAACATAATTGCAGCACCATCTGAGTCTCTAAGAGAGGCCAATCCTGCACGGTCCAGATTCTTGTAGGAAGCAGAGCGTCGGTGGGAGCTGACATGACAGAGCTCCTGGCAGGATGAGACCAGGAGCTGGCATGCTTCACAAGTGGCTCTTTTTGCTGTTAGCAACCAGCTCTTCCTTGACGAGTAGCAAAATAAAATGAGTGATGTGCTTTTTTGGTTCAAGGAGTTTTAAAATGTGATGGAGAACTGCCAGGATAGGAGCAGCACTCCTCCCTTATCTTTGCTTTTGATGTGCAGCAAAGATGAAGGCATTGCCTTGAAATAGTCTCCTGCACCGGGCAAACAGGAGAAGAAGAAAGGGAAGAAAAATCTTGGCATAAGGACCATGGTAAAAACTGTGTGCAGAATATCCTCTGTAAAATGTGTCACGATAGGAAATCAATTTTGAATTACGCTCTGTGACGCATACTGTATTTTCCATCCTTCACTGTAATGAGCAAGCACACCCTTACGTAATTATGACTTTTTAAGAGATTGCCTTTGGCTGAATTTATTGCCAGACAGATCTATCCCATGGCATTTAAACTTTGCAATGCTATAAAATGTGCAAGCTGGCTGGAACGGCAGGAGGATGCTTGTAAAGCTTCATGCCAGTGAGGGCCATCTTTTTTCTGCTCTTGTGCCTCATTGATTTCTTGCAGTGAGTGAAAACCAACACAAATTTGTGCCACAGGTCTCTTGCAGGAGCTGAGTTTCACTCCTCTCTTGCTGTACTACAGCTGCAACAGGAAGAAGGGGTTTTCCTTAGTACTGAGATCCTCTGTCCATCTATCACATCCTACAAGGAAGGCTGAATATCTGGCATGGCTGAACATACAAAGGTGGTGACAATCATTGAAATAACTCTGCACAGATTGGGAAGTGAGGCTTATGCTATCTCTGTGGTAGTCTCCAGACAGTTTAGGTGTCACTGGCTGCAAGCTGTTGGCATGCAATGTCTGCAGTTTCACATTCTTCCACAAGACATTTGGGCACATTTTCCAGTGTTACCTCTGGGTTGAGACACAACAGAGGCCCTGAGTGAGCCTGTTGAGCTCAAAGGGGAAGGGAGACAATCATCTTCCATGCACATTTGCTTCCTCAGCCTTGCAGCTCAGGATGCAGGTGGAGATACAGGTTATGATGATGGCTTTTGGCATGTGGGCAGACTTCCATTCCAAAAGTGGATGGATGGATGGATGGATGGATGGATGGATGGATGGATGGATGGATGGATGGATGGATGGACGGATGGAGGTGTATCAGTTCATAGAAGCCAGATGTTGCATGCAGATAATTTTCTGAGGTTGGATTTGAACTAGACCACTGTGGAAGAAGCACTGTGCTGGCTGGTTGCTGCTTCCCAGCAGGCAAACAAATGCACTTCCAGTGGCAGTTACACTGAACTGTCCTCTTCATCTTAGAGTGTATTCATAATTGACATGACAAGATGAGATTTTCACATTTTCTGTATTTTTCTTGCTGAGTTTCTTTCTACAAGTGGTGTGGTAAAATCCCCCTCTCCTTTTCACAAACTGGATCACTATTTAATGAATATGGACTCCCTCTCAGCTTGGAAGACATTTTCAGCAATGCTCAAAGTGAAACTCAGTGATTTGTTAACTTCTAGAAATTGCTAGCTATCCAAAATTCACCCAGGAATGTCAGAATGCTTCTCACAGAGTTATGTTATAGCCCTGCTCAGCTGCATGAAATGCCAATTCACTAAAAAACAGAAGAAATGAGAACCCAATTCCTGTTTTTGTACAATTCCTGCCTTTTTTTTTATTAAAAAGATAATTTCAATTAGAAAAGAACTGGTTTTGATTTTCCATTTTGAAACCTTAACTGGACTTGGTTGGATTGTTCACTGTGTTTGCAAAGTCTGTGAAAAATGTTGATATTTGTTCTACCTTGTCCATTGAAATGAGGAGGTATCTCCTCGATCTGAGATGGATGAGAGGTCCCCAGCATGGAGCCTTGTCCTGACAGGCCTACAGAAGCCTTTCAATATAAATATTCTCTGCAGCCCTACTTCACTGGCTCTTTAAGGGTTACTTCCTTCATGTTGAGAAGGTCAAAACACCATAAGGAAATTGAACATAACTTCTTGACATTTGAGATTGTGAATTTTCCTTTCGAATTAGAGCAGTAAATATGCAAGTTAGTACGAATAAAACTGAATCCTTCAGATGGTTTGGAGAGGGGGGGAAACTCTAATTAAATCCTCCAGGTCAAGCAGTCCTCGCTCATCTGGTTAGATTTTGATGAGCTGTCTGAGCTGGTGTGTACAGAAGTGTGCTGCTGTTTGTTTTGTTTCCCAAAGCACCACAGCTCAAATCCCCCAGTGACAGCAGCAGACCTGGATGCTCTCAGCTGTGGCAGATTGATTGTCTTGCTGCTACCCTTGGAGTCACTGGCTGTTTGCACAGCACGGAGGGATGGATATGTGTCACCCTAGAAATGCACTGAGCTGAAGCTCCCCAGCAGTGGAGCCTGGGGCTTAAGTGCAGATCTGGTTTGCACCTGAGCTCTTCTGTTCTCATCATGCTCCCTGTCCCTTCCTCTCCTTTGCCTTGTCTCAGCTGTCCCAGGGGGCCGTAGGGTTTGTGTTTGCAAGGTGATGGGGGCAGGACTTTGGTTAATTTGGACACAGAGGCTGTGCAGGGCTGCTCTCTCCACCCTACATGCCGTGTTCTTTGGATGGGGAAGGAGAGCCATGAGAAGAAGCCAGCATCTCTGTATGTGTGTTCATAAGATATAGCAAGAAGTAATTCCCATACTGCAGCATAAGGCTAATTAATCACCATTTTATTGAGAAAGCCACTGAACTTGGACTTGGGAGTGCATCTGGACCAACAAGTTGAATGTGGTTCAGACTATTTTCTGGCAGTGAGGGCATCTGGCATGGGGCAGCCAGGTCTGTGCTGACACCATGGTTTACCCTCCAGAGCAGGGTGGCTGCATGGAGATTGCTCATTGATAATAGTACATGTCCTGTGCTACCCTGCTAGGAAATAGTTTAGAAACAGACCAAGCTAAAATCCTACCAGGCACCATTTATACAACAGCAGAGAGCATGGACTTCCCACCTGCATTCAGTTTACTCATCAAATGCAACCCGTGATGTCACAGTTCAAAGAAATGACCATCTACTCCAGCTTCTGGAGCAGGGAAGAGCTGCTCCTCAGCTCATGCAGACTCCAAGAGGCTAAACTTCCCCAGAAGATACTGCAAGATGGGCAGGGAGAGCACAGTTGTCTAAGGAGTATCTGGGGTTAGACCAGTCTGACTGGGATTGAAAGAGCGAGCTTCTGCACCAATGCAGATTAGCACAGTTAGTTTATTAGAATTTTCCCAGGGAAGCATGGAGTGGTCAGTGAGAGTGTCTGGAAGCAGAAATAGGCTGTTTGATCTGCTAGTGTAAACAAGCAGTAAATCTAAAGCCAAATTCAGATCTGGTTTGCAACATATAATCTGCCTTGGCTTAACGAGGGTTAATGAGGTCTAACCCTGGGCTGGTAATGGGCCCTGAGAGGTTCCTTCCCATCTGTGTAACAGACCATGGATTCTGCCTCGCTCACTCATAATTATTTCGACAACAGCTCTGGGTCCAGAGCCAGGAGATCTATTTGTTCTACATAACAGAACAACTGTCCAATTTATGTGTGCTTTACAGTGCTATTTTTGTTAACACTGGACTTATCCAATCAGTCCACTTCCAGTTCCAGTTTCTGTAGGTATTTTCAGTACAATTGCATTGCATATACAAATATGGCAGCATTTCTCATATCATTACTGTTTCCTTTATGGGATTCCCCCAGATTTTGGGTGGGTTTTGTTATCCATTCCTACATGGGTGTATTCCAGCTCAGAGTCACCACTTCATCCATTAGCCCTTACCAGGTCTTTGGTCAGTGTTTGAGCAAAGCAGTGTCTTCCTGGCTCCTGGTCTAATGTGGGAACCTGTGGAACAAATATTGAATTATATATTTTCCAAGAACTACTTCTATCTACTTTCTTGTAGGGTGTCACATCATCCAAGATTTTAATGACTTTTTGTTTTCTTTTTAAAGACAAATATTTCCTTTCCTTTTACATGCTTCATGCAGCTTTTCAGAAACTCGCAGGGGAGTTTGAAACACCAGCTGTTTCCTTTCAAGATCTCTTTGAAGATCCCTGGGCCCTGTACTCCTTATTCAGCTCCCGGGTAGCTGCAGGGTCCGTGCTCCGTGCAGACAGCAAGGGAACAGTTTCCAGCCTTTCAGCCTCACCCAAGGGTACCTGGGGCTGACTTGTCTCTCACTTGTGGCAACTTGGTCATCCCAGTCCTACCATGGTGAAAGCATGTGACATCTGTGTGACTGTCAATGATAAAAATCCCTGTTTCTCAATCCCTGTGAGGTGTGCCTCTGTGTTGAAGAGCAGCAAGGTAAAACATGAGCAAAGTGAGAAAATGCATTCATATCCAATTTGCAGTCAGAATTTGGACAAAAATTACTCAGGAGAGGTGGAAATTATCACAGCTGGTCTTTTTAAGAATAAAGGGCTACAGCAGATAAAGTGAGCTCAGCCTCCAAGGAGTTTAAAAACACCTGCTGAGAGCAGCCACTGAAGAAATGTAGGAGTGGTAATGCTGGACTTGGTCCTGGAAACATTCCACTGTGGTCAGGGGAAAGCTCTAAGTGGTTGCTAGGATAAAGTCCTGGCTGGCCTCTGGTGCATTTCTGGGGTTATTACCCTGCATTTGGGGTTATTACCCTGCATTTGGGGTTATTACCAGGCTGCTGAAACTTTCCCCATAAGCACTGCTCCCATCTCCATGGCAAAAACATGTCTGGTGTCCCCACTACACTGACACTGCCCTTGCCTGGGACTCAGCCCTCCATCCTGGGGTGTTTGATCCCACAGAGGTGGCCATCCTTCCTTAGCAGCTCAGTGCCAAAATCTTCATACAGCCAAGAGTGTGGAAATGTGTTTGAAGCTGAGAATTTAGTTGGTCCATGAAGGGACCTGGTTCTGTCCATCCCTCCGTGGGTCTCAGAGAAGGGATTTAAGGTGCTCTGCCTACCTCTGTACAGTGCCATCTCTGCAGCTCAGCCACCAATGCCATCCTGGCATCAGAACTCTCTGTGAACTTCTGGTTATCACAGAGGCTGGTGCTGGCTGTGTCCGTGCTCATTATCCATCCCCACACAGTGCAGGAACTTTCCCCCCTGAATGCTACTCCATCATGAAGAATATTAGCACCAGGTGTGAAAGTAAATCTGAGTTAAGAAATATTTGTTCTAATGATGCATTCATAGCATTGCTTTTGTTGCTCTCAACAATGGTAATCACGTGGGTTTCTGGAAGACCCTACAGCTAAGAGATAACCATGGCCTTTCTATTGCAAATATGCCTATGGGTAACTTTTTATGCATATGCAGCCTCATTAAGCCATCTGTAGAGAATTAGGCTGCTCACTGCATAATTGTTTGCAGGAACAGGAACTGGGTTCATCGCCTTTCTAACAAAAATTGTATATCTGTCTAGAGAATGATGACTTCATCTCAATTTGCATCAAGGCAGTGGTAATGAAGCAGGCTTGATGAAAATGAAAAGCAGACTCTGAGAACCTGGCATCAGAAGTGAACTACTGATAGCATAGTCTCATTTTCAGTTCATCTCGAGACTGTGCTGTGCTAGTGCTGGGAAAGTGTCTGCTCCTTACTTATATCCTCAGAACATCAACCTTCTAAATATCTATATACCAATATTGATGCTGTCTTCTCACTGCTTATAATTTTATATACATGCACTCTCTTTTTAAAAAAGCCCAAATATTTATTAGAATTTTCATATTTTTCTTTTATTTTGAAAAAGGACTGCCCTTTACTTGAACTTTTGGCTATGCTGGATTGAGATGGTTTCATTCCCAGCTTTTTCTCTCTCTGATGCTGCAGTTTGTTCATAAATAGGATTCTGCACCTTCCCTTCTCCTACTCTGTGTGTATTGTCTTTAGAGATTGTCTTGTCCTCAGGAGGTGTTTCTTCCTCAGGTTCCAATCTAATGCAAGCAGAAGTTGCCAAAGGAGGGGCTGGCATGTCCCTCATCCCTGGTTTTTCTCTGCTACAGTCAAACCTCTAGATGTGAGCCTGCTGGAGAGCAAAGCTTCTTGCTGTGCTGGTGCCAGACAGCCAGGCAATGCACAGTGCACTTTGCTGTCTGCTGAGTGTCAGGCACCTAAAGTTTGGGATCTTGCATTAGTCAGCACAGAGATTTGAAATGTGTTCATGGTAGTTACACCATCAGCTTTTGTCTAAACTGTTGAAAATCTTCCTTCATGCTTTTTTCCCAAAGCATTGCCCCTCTAAAGCAGAGTGTATGGTGCTATTTGGCCTAAATATGTTGGTTTGCTACTAATGGCAAAACTCCGTGCTGAGGGGACTCAAAGGCAACCAGGGATCTCAGCTCTCTGAAGGTGTTGTGGGTGGGATTGATAGATCCTACTTCAGAAGTTTACAACATTTACACCTTCATTTGGGCTAATCATGAACCTCTTTGTTGTTAATTTTGAGATGTAGACACTTGTAGAGAGTGATGCATTCCATTTCTTTTTAGATGTGTTTCAAATGAGATTAATTCTCCCCTATATCACACCATTTCTCTTTCTTTCCTTTGATTCTGTTTTAAGCCATTTGCAGCCCATGGAGCAAAACCACCAAATGTTGGCCTCTCCAGTTGTCTTCCAGCACTGTGCTGCAAAGGGAGAGTTTGCACCTGCCCCAACCTTATGCAAAGTGAAGGATCAGCAGGGACCAGAGAGTTAGAAATGCTCCAAAGTGTTCTTTCCTGAAAAAACAGATTGAAACCCACAATTGAAGATATTCCTGAGCCCACACAGCACTCTAGGGCTTTATTACTTTCTGAGAAGGGTGTCTTCATTGACTTGGAAGGGAGCAGTGAGAGACAGCAGCAGCAATCCACACTCCACCACTCTCCATGCTGTTGGCAGCTGAAAGGGGAAGCTACTTCAGGTGGAAACTTCCTCACTTGCATTTTGATCCCCCCCCAGCCATATCTTATAGCCAGGGAAGCAGATATTGCATAGAGGGCACTGGTTTATTTCATATCAAGCTCTTGTGAGGCAGCCATGGACTGAAGTGGAAGCACACAAATCAGCCAGTGCCATTAGGGGTCCTTAATAAATATTAATTTAAGTGTGTGCTTTCTGCTAAGAAGGTGTCTGGTGAGCAGAGTGCACGCTGGCAGCTGTGCACAAATTAAGCTTTTCCATTTGCTGAGCTCATGCGTGGCCACAAAATTACACGGAGAGAGGAGATGCACCAAAGTGGGCAGATGCACCCTGAAGTCATCACATCATGGAGTCCATCCAGTCTCTGTAATTAACATCAGAAGTGTCTTTGTTTTTTATTATTACTTTTTTGATCTTTTTACAAGTGAGACTTGGTCTGGTTTAGTAAACTTTAGGGTATGATGATTTGCCAAAGTACATAGTTTACACCAAATTTGGCAGTTTTGCCAGCAAGGGAATACATTGTACTCAAACATAAACAATTATATAGCTTCAAATTTCTTTCTCCTATTTGCAACTTTTAGGCTTTAATCACTTAGAAAATAGTGAACAATTTTATTCTTATTTACCAAGTTACTTTTCCTTCATGGTTTATACCAAACTTGCTAAGAATGGAAATTGGATTTCAGTTAAAATGCAGAGAACCTGCACTGTGAAATTGCCTTAGTATCAGTTAAGTAAATCTACTTGTGCTAGATGAAGAGGTTTGGAGTTTTTTAGTAATCTAAATATACTTGTATTTTTAAAGGTTTAAAATACTATTTTTATGTAATAAAGTAGACTGATTATTTTTGGGCAACCTTCCAAATTATTAGATCCCAGTTTCCCTCTCTCATTTCTTTTTGATGCAACAGCAAGGGAAAACAAATGTTTCTGTTGTGATTTTTTTTTTTTTCCCTAATACTCAGTCCTTCTCTTGTTGCTGGGTGAACCGACTGCACTGCTTTTACTGAACTAAAACTAAATATAAACCTAAGCTAAATGGATCATTTCATTGAGACAGTAAATGCTTGCAAGGGTGGCCCAACCTGGCCCCAGTGATAGATAAAGCAGTATAAAAAGGAAATAGAAGTACTAGATTTTATTTTCCAGACCTTGAAATGTTGAAGTTTTCTGTAAAACTGTATTTAACCAAATGCATAACTCAATCAATCCTAGATTGAACAATTGATCGTTATTGATTCTCAGTCCTATTCTTGATCTAAAATGGACAATCATTGATTTTAGAATGCTACATACCACTTTTAAATGAGGTGAAATTTTTTTGTGTCCAGAAATATTAACTGAGATCTAGATAAATGAATAATCATGTGATTTTGTAGTTGGATATAAGTAGAAACTGAAAGAGATTTTATTGTTACCAAACACAGATGATGATTTTTTAATACAGAATCCTTATTATTTATCTTTATGGTTTGTAAAGCTAAGAATTGTTTATACATAGGAAATCAAACACAAAATAAGTATTTTATAAGCAGAAGAAAAAAGACATGTAAATATATTGGGTTGGATTTAGTTGAGCGAGGTTATTAAATTATTCAGTTCTTCATGTGATATTTAGATAAATAAGTCTCATTTTCCACTATGCAGCTGATCTCATTAAAGGGAAAAACCCTTTAATGTTTAAACCATCCTCTAATTCTGAGCAAATCCCTAAGAATGTTCTAAGGAGAGAGAATTCTTAAATCGCTGGATTTTGTATCCTAATTAAATCTCTTGACAGCTCTCCGCATTATGTGCAGCAGTGGCTCAGTGCAATACAGGAGGTGGAGTTCAGCTTTTCATCTTTCTCCTTTTTTGCAAAATAAGGCTGATATTTCCTTTTTTGTTCTGTGTACTGAGGAGCCCCGTTTCCGGGTGATCCAAGTTCAGCTGCTCCTTGGAGGTGTCTGTTTTCTGGGCTTTCTCCTTGGCTGGGAAAGGGGGACTGTCCAGAGGAGGGGTAGATGTTTCTTGTAGTGCAACAAATTAGGAGGAGGAGTGGATCTTTTTCTGAACTTGTCTTAAGAATGAAGTATGGGATTTGACTGATAGATTTTAAACCATAAATGGATTAATTAGAGTGTGACTGAGATCATGTATAAAAAAGGAGCAAGCTAATTAAGTCTGAGCAGTACTCCAAATGCCTTTTGTACTGATGACTGGAGATCAAAGGCTAGAGCAAATTTTTTAAGATTGTATTTCTTTAAGTGAATAAATGAGCCCTACTAAGGTTGGACATCCTTTCAGTCAATCCAGCCATATTTTCTACCTGGTTGATATGCTTGATTTCTAATTGATGCTTGGCTATTTAGATGTATTGTGGTCCTATGCATTACGGCAGAATAGATTTGTACTTTGGCATTTTGATGCCTTATTTAAGAAGAAAATTTTTTCTTTTATGCTTTGGGCTCAATTGTCAGAGATTCTGGAAATTTTATTATGGATGGGCTGTAGCTGCACCAATCCAGGAATTGCACATGCCTTGGTGAGTCCAGCCAGGTCTCTTATACTCTGTCCTGTGTTGCTGCTGCCTGCTCCTCCTGCTTTCTGTGGCTACAGATACACAGCCAGATTTGGGGTTTGTGAATATTTTTGGAGCCAGGTTATAGTCATCTTGTTATGAATTTGAGGCAACAATAATAACAAAAAGCATCTCCTTTGATGTGCTGAATGCCAACTCTGAGCGTGGAAATGGGGAAAATTAAGGGAAGTCAGCTCAATACAAAGGAACCCTGAATGTCAATGAGGATTAGGGGTCTAAGTGGTACCTTAGTTTTTCTTTAACATTCCATTGCTGTAGTTTAAAGAGAAATGACAATTTCCCTGAGCAGAACAAGCCAAACCCAGATACATTCTTGTGGAAGTCAAGTAAGAAGGCAGAAGGACAGGTGTGCACCTCACTGCAAACTGCCATTTCTACATACATGTGATTTTGATGTAAATTTTCTGTGTTGAAGTTGAGGGAATTTTTTTATTCTACACAAGAGAAAGGCAATGAGGGCAGGCTACTAATTTTCAACTGCTCTCTTCTAAACTGAGAACTATGTCCATGTGAATTTTTAAATGAAAATAGGACGTTTTTGCCACTTGTGAGGGTGGCATGGACGAAATCAGGTCTTGAGCTCCCTGGTTCTGTTTTTCACAAGGTTGTCTTAGAAGTGACCCAACCATTCAGAGTTACACCATTTAATTAATGAGGCTTATCCCTTTTCCTGTCCTATGGTTCAGCTCCAAAATTTAAAGGATCTTTTAGGACTGTGAGAGTCACTGGTCGATGCCCAGGTGATTGTGCAGCGTCTCCTGCTGAGGGTGTTGAGAAGCTGGGCAGCAAATGAGGTTTATAATATATTACTCCTGGCAATCCTATCAGTCAGATTCAGCCTGATGTGCCAGGACTTGTGAATGGGATTGAAGGAGGATTTATTGTCCTCCTGCCCGGGATGGCCTGAGGTGGAGGGCTGCTCTCCATTCTGTGGATTGTTTGCAACATCCATGATGCTTCCCATGCATCACAGTACAAACTGCTTCAGTCTGTAATGCTCTTAGAGAAATAGCACCTTTTCATGACAGTAAACATCACTTGATGGATACTCCAAAGTGGGTTTCATTGACCTTTGTGTCTTTTTATATTTTCTGATTTTTTTTTTTTTTTTGCATAATCCATTGTAGAATGATATAATTTCAGAAATGAGAGTAGCTGCTAGCTGGAGGCTTGGAAGCATCTCCTGTTGCCAGGTTTGACCAAAAACATAGGAAAACAGCAAATAGATGGTTCCTTTGCATTTTCTTTCTGTGTGAAAAATGAGTTGATGTTTGTTACCTTTCAGTCCTCTGCACTGGTTTAAGCCAAGAAGGATCTCCACCTCTCTCTGTGCAGGTGGGTGCTCTGCAAGCACCTCTTTCTTTCTCCAGTTTAAATTGGAGCACCCAGCAACTGCTTTGTACATCATGACAATGGTATTTGGACACTGGAGAGCCCATGGCATAGTGGCTTTTAAGCCTACTCAACAGCAGAGGGGACCTTTGAATCTCCAAATCAATAACAGAACTCTTAGACTTGGGAAAAAATCCCTAAATACATCAAGGACAGATCTCTGTACAAAGAAGTGTAAATATTACCTTGTGTGTCTTGCCAAATCCACTTAAACAGCTTTACTAGATCTGCAGGCAGTTACTATTTGGAAGACAGATGACTATCAGCCAGTGTTCAAACCATATCTGCTGTTTGCAGGGCCTAACTAAATAAGATGATGCCTCTCAAATGCTTTCATTTGCAAATAAAAACTGTTCAAAAGCATATTACAGACAAAGGAAGAATTCTGTGGACAAGGAGATGGGATATATTATGTCTTTTCATAGAAATTTAAACTGGCTTATTTGGCAGGGCACAGCATGCATACAACTGCCTGTATTATGGCGCCTTATTACTGTATGTAATAGAAACAAATCAAGTGCTATTAGATAAAAATGTTGTCATCTCCATTATTGTCACAGCAGCAGCCACTCAGCCCAGTTCAGATGCTGTGAAACTGCACTGGAGTCACTCTCCAAGCACACAAAAGCAGGTAGGTGGCAAAAAGCTGCTTGCTCCTCAGCTGCTCATGACATACTGAGGAACAAGTGTACAGGAAAGCCTTGTATTCAGGTACAAAGTAGAAGAAAATCCATTGTAAGATTGGGATGGTAGTTCCACTGCAGAGGCATTAAGTGAAAGTGCACTGGGGACTTTGAAGTTTTCAGAAGTTACAGTGGAAAACACATTTCATCTGCTGTATAAGAGCACAGCATTATCCCCTGGAATCAGCCATGTCACTCACAACATCTTAACCACGTGGCAGCCAAAAAAAGCCATGCCATGCATGCACTGTGACTTGGACAAGCAACATATGGCATCCAGGAAGCCAGAGCAACACACAGTGAGGCCACATCTTGTAGAAAGTTTTGTATCTCATAGATATGGATGGCAAAGCATTTCCAAGAATTGTCTATCTCAACTGCTAGTATTGTTGCACTTCTTTTGTACAGGCTGCTAATCTGACAGGTTTATACCATCCACATCTATATATGTGTGTCACTCTGTCTGTCTAGGTATGGATGGTATAAACATTTACATACACATACATGCTCAGTTTCCTCTCCCTGGCTTTCACAACTCTTTGACTTTTGCAAGTGGGCTGAGCAAGGCATATATAACACAAGTAATGTTCTTTTGTACTTTTCCCTTGTTATCTGGATGAGTTTCTAAGCAGTGCTCTCACTGCTGTCTTGAAGCAGTGCTTGTGACAGAGAGGTTGCTTCAACAAGATACGAGCAAAAATCTGAGTCTGATCTGTGTACCAAGTAGTAAAAGTAATTTGAGATCATTGAATGGAAGATGTGGTGCTTAATGCAGAGCACTCAGATATTGCTTTTGAAGCCCTGTGCCTTTATTGAGGTTTTCAGCCTTCTAACTGAATTTAGTGTGCAGAATATTTCTAGGTCTTTGATATGCAGCCACACAGAGACAGAAGGAGACACAAAGATTTAGCCTGTCTCTCTTCTCAAGGCTGCCACAGAAATGAGGGTGCCCTAATTATGCAAAAATTACACCTGAAAAAGACATTCCTCGTTTGAAATCTAGCCCTGTCTGAAATGCAAGACAGAAAGGAAATCTGTTTTTTTCAGTGAATTGGGAAAATGTGGAACTTAGTAGAACTGCTCGTATATATGCTGCTGCTGTGCATCTCTCACAGGAAAAAAAATTTAATATGAATATGTTTATTATTACCTCATAAAGACAAGCAGCATTTTAGAGCAGAAAACATCTTTGATTGATTGTTTCCCCGCATTGGAATGAAATCCCAGTGAAAACAATAGCATGTTTAAGGAGTCCTTTGGGAAGCAGAGGATGACGAGGCTGGAAAGCCTTGTGCAGTTTCACACTGGTCTGTAAATAAACTCACACCTCTCTTCTGTCTCTTCCTGTCTCTATCCACCTGGGATGTTTATTTTTAGGACACTACCTGTATATATATGTTACTGTCTCTGGAACTAGAAGCAGTTCTTGTACTAACAGGATTTACTTTTGAAACTTTTTGAAGCTGTGGACATTAAAAATTAGAGTTCTCCTGTCTCTTTCTAGAGTTAATTAGATGTTAAATCCTCAGTGTATTTCACATTTCAACTGCTTATAGAACAGGGTAATATGAGTGGTGTGTGTGCTGGGGAAGTTTTGCAGCTGAGAAGGAAGCACAGGAAAGTGGATCCTGCTTCTGAGGCACAGGGCCTGTGTCCACATCTCCACATGTATGCCTTGCTCACAGTGAGGTTCTTGTGGGATATTTGTGATGTGAAACCCCACAGTGGCTGTACTTCTCTGTCCCTCTGCTTGTAAGACTTGAACATAGATCACTTTGAAGATTAAAGGGTAACTTAATTGATTCTAATGGACACTGTCTCTTCTCCATCCTTCATCTCTTCAAAACACTCTGAGTTCTCCAAATGAAAAGTGCTATAAAGGTGAACAGTATTTTCCCTCCTGAATATAAAATAATGTCCTCATTTTTCTTAGTGATTTGAAGGGTTTCTGTACAGTGTTTTCTGTACCACTTGCCAGAACAGGATCATAATCTCTCCCTGTCTATACAGAAATATAAGCAATTTGATTAAAAACCCCTCAACAAACACAAATAACCTTCACCATTAGTCATCAAAGGTGTTAATAAATAGAGCACATAAATATTACATTGATTACCTGCCTCAAATAGTACAGCTTCAGCAAGATAAGCTTCATTATAAGGATTGACCTGTCTGTCTGTTGAAATTTTTGTGGAATTACAGCATGCCAATCATTACATGGGGGAAGCAGCTTAAATTACCTGGAGGTATAAGATTTGGGGGGAAAAAAAGCCACCTCATTTCTGCAAGATTTGATGCTCAGTCCCCCTCTCCCCGCCCCCCCCCCACCCCCCCAAACACAAAACCACTTATAAAAGGAGAACATTTAATTAAAAGATTGAACTTGGAGGCAGCAGCTGAATCAGATTTACAGTCTGAAGATCTAGGACACTCCTGCATCTCTCCCATCTGGATAACTTATTTTTTTAAGAAAGGAATTTTTCTGCTGTAAATGGTTTACTATTATACAACTAACATTTATGAAGCGACTGAAATGGAAATGGTAAAGAAACCCAGTTTAAAAACCCAAATGAAGCAATACCCCAGAAACAGTTCAGAGCAGCGAGGTGTCTTGTCCCAGCCAGTGCTGAAGGTCAGCTTTGGTTGTGATGTTTTCCCTTGTGTCTTGCTGCACTCTCATGTGAGGTCACTTTTCTCTTCAACCCCTCAGAGATGTCCATCTATCAGCAAATCCCTGTGGTGTTGAAGCTGGAGATGAAAATCTAGGAAGTCCTGTCCTCCACCTGTCCTTTGCAGAATGTTGTTCTGTGGTATCGTTACCATTTGCTACTTGATTATGTTTAAACTCTGTGTTTATGTGTAAGTGGCCTTAGTGCTGAAGATGAAAGTAATTTGAAAGTGCTGTCTTTCAAGGTGTTAAGCATCCTTGTGTCTATTATAAAGTCAGTGGGAGTTGATAGCACTAATCACCTCACAGGAAGCATTTACCATCCCTGAGGGTTGGAGCTGTAGATTACAAAGTCCCTGGGGAAGGAGTCTGTCATGATTTATTTGTCTTTGACTCTCCAGAGTCCCCTGTGGTGCTGTATAAATAACAACACCCTTCTGGAAATGCCATTTGTGCAGCCTTGCTAACTGACCCACTTATCTTAAACATCTCAAACATCTCAAATTTCTTTCCTACTGTTATGCTTGAGGGTGCAATGTTTGTACTCTCAGGAAGCTGAGCAGGGGGTGCTGGTGGAGATTTGGGGGCCCCAGCCCAGCAGCCTCCCCTCCAGCACCACACTGTGATGTGCCACAAGCCCAGGGGCCTCCCCTGCCCTGGGAGCACTGACAAGTGCCCTAATGACAAGTGCCTCACTTGTCATTAAAAATTTAGCTGGAAACTAGTTTATCAAAGATGTGACCTGCAAACATTGAGAAGAGCAAAGAATTTTAGGGCAGTCTTTCAAATGTCTCAGACTGAGATGATGGGGGAGATTTGTGGCTTGTTTTCTCCCTGTCCTTATCAAGGGGATCACCATGGCTGGTTGGGGTGCCTGGTGCACTCCCCTGCCTGTGTTGTGGCATTGAGGTGATCACTTGCCCTCCACCACTGAACATTGCTGTGTGTTGCCTCTGGATTTGTCAGCTTGGTTTGAAAGGCAGAGCAGATCAGCTCACCCTCACCTGGGCACCCTGGCTGCAGCCTGTGCTGGGGTGTCACTGTCACCCCTCGATGATGTAGGCATCGGCTCTCTCAGAGAAGATTCTCTGAATGATCCATATGATCACTGCTCATTTCCAGGAGTCTGATCAAGCAGATGTGTCCCCAAGTGGGAGCACGTGAGACCCACTGTCTAGACTAGGCAGAGAGGAGAAAAAAAAAGGATAAAATCTGACATCTGTTTGGTGTCAAATGCCCCCCTTATCCCATTGCTCTGCACACTGTCTGAATTACAGATTTACTGCAGAGTTTGAAGGCTCTCCCTTTTAACACAGCCCAATTGATGCAGGTTTAGAGGGCTAATTTGCTAGTTCCTCTGGAGAGAAAGGTCAGATACTCCTTTGCTTGTAACAAATGACTAGAAAAGCTCTCAGTGCAGTGTTGTTGGGGCATTCAGCAGTGAGAGTGTGCAGGCTGGTGAGGCAGGACACCAGCTCTTGTAGCAACTCAAATGTGTGTCTGTGAAATCACATGTGATGATGTGTCTTTGTAGTTTGAATTTCTGTACTGACTGTAGTGGGGCAGGGCAGGAATTCAGGCTCAGCTCTGCAGCTGGAGGTGGCCATGTGCTCCCAGTTAAGCAGGGAATGTCACCATGCAGCTCAGGCACTCAGAGCACTGTCACCACCCTCAGCTCAGGACAGGACTGTCCTGTGGCTTGTGGCACTGAGTGCAGCCATTCAGGAAGCAGCTTTTCACTCCATTGCAGACATTCTGAATTCCCCAGTTAGAGGTTTCCCAGATGGAAAATTTGGCTAATTCAAATTTTTGATTTTACACTCTGCTGTCCTTTCCTGTGTGGGAATGAGGAGGCTGAGCATAAGTCCTGTTTCCTTCTAGCCACAACAGCCCCACCATTTTAGCAATGGTGAGAGCTCTACAAAACCTCTTATACATGGATTGCAAGGGGATTACTCCACACTATGCTTTCTGATCGATGATTATCAAGGTTACCTATTACTCTGTAGGAGTTTCAAACCTACTTGTAAATTAGGAAGTTTTTAGGGATGCAGTCCTGAAAGTACTGCAAATCAGATGTGTACAATCCCGTGTCAGAAAAAGCTTCCTGTCTAATTCAGAAAAACTTATATCTGTTTTTCTGTTGTTCTGCAGTTCTTTTTTTCACCTCCTTATTACATGCTCATCACCAATGAAGAGAAGGAGAATCTGAAATCCAAAGTTCACTTCTGTGGTCAAATAATTTGTTGTCTTGTGTGAAAGAGTTTTGCTGCTGAATGTATTATCTGCTGTGGGAGACAGAGCTGACAGGCCCTGGGCTGGGAGTTGGGCTGTTAAATCCCACCAACAAGGCTGCTGATGACTTTGACAGATAGCACAGATTTGTGTTGTGGCTCTGCTTCACATTCAGATTTTCTTAACCTCATAGTATTGAGATCTTCTCATGAGGAGATGCTCTGACAAGTTGAAATATTATTTCAGCGGTTGCCCGCCAAATACACCTCTTATCCAAATTAAATTCTTTTGGCCTTCTCTGTAATTATGCAATGAGCCAAGGAGGTCTGTGAGCTGCACAGTGAGGGTTGGGGCTTGCTTGGGGACATGTCTGTTGATGGACCAGCCTCTTGCTGGTATTTTTCAGAACCTTTTCTCTAATGTTACTCAGCAAGGATGTCAGGACCACACAGAATCTGTGGGATGCCCCAAAGTCAGGGTGCATCACAAGGTGATGTGATATCTAAGGTGTAAATGTAGAAAAGGGGCCCAAGGATAAACTGTTGTGAGTTGTACACATTCTTCCACTTGCTGAAGAGCCTTGAGTAGCAGGGCTCCATCCATGGGTGGGTTCATCCCTGGATTTTGGAGACACTTCTTCCCCAGGAGCCTGGCAACCAGACCCTGCACAATGCTTCCTCTCCCCACATGGCCATTTCATTGAGGTTCATCTCTCCCCGTGTCATTACTTCCCAAGTAGCTCACAGCCTGCTCTGGTCATTATTTTGTGTTGGATTTTGGAGGAAGGCAAAAAATCTGGCTTTTCTTTTTCTATATGTGTGTGTGTATATGTGTGTGTGTGTGTGTAATTTAAATCTGCAAAGTGCTGAGTTTTATTTAGGAATCACTTGTGCCTGTGAATGAATTAAAGTCATGACGATGCAGCTGATTTACATGCAGAAAAATGCATAGCAATATCCAGGGCAAAGACTGGTGCTTCCAGGTAGGAAAGGATCCCATGCAGGGATTTACATTCCCAGCCAATTTTGCTGCGGGGCTGCACATCCAGACAGGGGCTGAGTGGAATCTTTCCTTCTTCTCCTTCTGGTAAAGTGTCAGCCCCTCGTGCTGCAAAGCCACATGGCAGACGGGATGGCTCCTCGGCAAAGCTGCTTCCCTTATGATGTGACCTCTCTCCTTCTGTGGGCCAGATCCTCAGCTGGGACAAATCACTACAGCTCCCCTGGGTTTCACTGCAGCAATGTGAAATTGCAGCTGCTGACTCCAGCTGCTGAGGATCCAGCTGGTACCAAACAAAGAGCCCAATGAAAACCTTAGCTCATGGAGATGGCTGCCAAAAATTCAGATGAGCAGCTGTAGACCCAAAAGCAAATCTGGGCTGTGATGTCATTGCTCATCACTGTGCCACTGAACCAATGCTTTATACCTGATGCTGCAATAAATACAGTGAAAGTGCTGGCTACACCTGCACAAATCCACTTCCAAACCCAGGGACTCAAAAGGCTGCACAGACATACCTGAGGTCAAAATCTGGCACTCCCCTTTCCACCTGGTGCTTTTTCTGCCTACTGTTGGCTTCTTTGACAGGTGTCAGCTGGCTCTTTGCCTTTTTTCTGGCTTGGGTTTGGTGAGCATCACTTTACCCCCATACTGCTGGTGGACAGCCATTTACAACGTGTTTATTCTTGCTGAACTGGTGAAACACTCAGCTGGGAGAAAAGCCTGCCAGTCAGTTTGGTAGAAGTGGAGTTGTTTCTCATGTTGTGCCATTTGTGATGTAAAAACCATGAGTTTCCTCACACCTGCAGGAGAGGCCCTGGGGTACAGCTCTGTGCAGGGTTTTGGAAGATGCCCACCAAGCTGTGAATGAAGGATCTCAGCACAGCTTCAGTCCCAAAGCATGCAGGGTTTCTGGCAGCAGGTTTCTTCCAGCATCTCACTTTATATATATACATAAATGTATATATATTGGATCTCACTTATTCATGAGTGTTTTTCTTTTACAGGAAGAAGGAGATGCATAGAAAGGAAATGTAATGGCTGCATATAGGAAAAATGTTACTTTCTTTGGCTTTAAAAGTTGAGTTCATACAAACCACAGGAATATTCCTCCTCCCAGTGGGAGAGTCAAGTTTTGTCTGGGTATCATGTCATCTGTCCACATTTGTTTTGGATCCAGGAGAAATTATTAAAAGTGATTGAAAAATCAGGCTTTGAAACAGTTGGTATGAAAGTGTGAGACCTGTCTATCACCTTCCATCAAAGAAGTCTTGGCACCTTTCTCACCATCTGACAATTCTCCTCACTCTGCTTCTGTAAAACAGAAATGCTGGCTGCTTGTGGTAGGGGAATGCAGCCTAGTGGATACCAGCAGATTTCTATGCTCACCATGTGACCTGTTGGTAAGCAGCCTTGATAGAAAATTAATCCTTTAAAAGATAATTAAGGAGACTAGAGGCACTGTGCCTGGCAAAACATGTTGGTTTTCTGGGATATGGACCACAAGAAGGTTTTTCTGCTTTTTGTAAAGCAGGTGCTTTCTGTTCTCCATCATTGACCTGTTTGATTTTTGTTTTCTGCTGTCACTGGTGATTCTTTCTTGATCAATATCCTGCACCATCATCTAGTCAGATTTCCTTTCAACTATTTGTTTTCCAGCATTATCCCCTTTCTCTTCTGTTCTCAGAAGTGAGTGATTGACCTATTTTCTAATTTCTTCATGTTTCTGCATCAGTCTTTTTATCAGCAGACTGAGGTGTCGCTCACTAATCTGGGAGAACAGCCCAAAGTAGCATAGCCATATTCCTAAGTGCCTTCTTGAGTTTAAAACTAAATCCATAGCCTTCTCCTGCTTCTTCCACCAAGAAAGAGCAGTTTCCAAGCTGGGACTGCAGTCACATATGCAGGGCCACTGCAGGATCAGTGCACAGAGCCAGTCTGACAATGGGAATGGGTTCGAGGCTTGGACTCAGAACTGTCGACTGCTCAGCTCACAGGCAGCTGAGTGACTGCAAGATGCGAGCAGCAAATTTGGGCTTGGTGCTGACACAGCCTTTCAATAACTGGGTCATGGGTGCAGAACACCTCCATATGCAATAATATGTGCACAGCTTTATGTACAATAAGGAAAATTAGCCCACATGTTACTTTTCCTCCTACCTCCTAAGTTACTGCATATCTACACTGTCTTCTGCACCTGCTTATTGACTATAGAGAAGGTACCTGAGTGCTGAAAACTAATTCAGCATGATTGGCTTATTCATTCTGGATCTGTCCTCATTGTCACCTCTCTACAGGAAAAAAAAAATAGGTCTGTTCACCTTGACACCCCTCCTGTGAATGTGTGTCACTTTTTATTCAAGTTCCTGCCAGTAACTTTTCCCAGTGCTTAGGCCAGGCTCAGGAAACCTGATGTTCCTCAGTCTCTGTCCTGAACCTGAGCTTGCTTTATCTCTCATCTGCTCCTCATGGGGAGTTAAAGGGTTTCCTCCATAAAGGTTCTTCGGGCTCTTGCTCCTGACTTGCTGATCCTCCCGACCCCTCCAGAGCATTGTTTGATTTTAATTGTTCTTATTCCTTTTTTTTCGGTCATTTGACATACTTGCATGTTGCCTAGCATTTCATTAATTTTTCATTTTCTGCCCCCGGGAAATTTCTCTCCAATTTTGGCATGTTTCCCTCATTCTCCCTGCAGAACACTGAGTCAAAGAAATCATTTAGTTTCCTAGTAATATCCGCCTCATCTGTCATCAAGAGATAAAATTACTAAAACAATGAACAAAAGGTTACAAAAAAGCTGGACGTGTCCAACTGCCAGATTATAGGTCCTTGCAGTGAAACACTGGTTGTGTGTGTATTTTCCCTGTATGCCTTCACTTTGCCTCCTGCCTACTCCCTCCCCTGTGCTGAAACGACTTGGTTTGATCTGAGCCATCTTTCTTGCTTAAAAAACGGGGTGGAAACCTCTCCTGAAAGCATCATTTTTTCTGATGGGATAACTGAAAGCTTTTTGGAGATGTCTCTTTGTTGACTGTTGTTAAAGGAGTGGTTTGTATCACCAGAAGTTTTATTGGGATGCTTGTGAGTGGAATGTTCAGCTTTTGCCTTCTCAAAGCATGCAGGAAATGCTTAAAACATTGGGTAGACAGAGCCAAAAGTGAGCAGAATTCAGTTCTGCTTAGCAGAGAAGAGGAAATTCTTGGCTTATTATTATTCATATTGTAAATGAAAGTGGCTTTCCTGGCCAATAGATTGTACACAGCATAATTATTATTTTTATTAGTGCTGAGGACAAGGATCTGCAAGTGCATATACCTAATTTATACCCAATTTTTGGGGGTACAGAACCTCCTTCGGACAGCAGTGGCTCACACAGGTGTGACAGATGTAGTGAATGACTGATGTCTTCCTCCAGTTTGCCTCCTGAACCCTGAGGCAGCAGATGTTAACAGGATGTGATCCCTTGTGGAGCTGGGCATGAGGGGAGAGTGCCAGGGCCAGGCTCTGTCCTCTACTGGGTGGTGCAAGCCCAGAGCACTTGGGGCAGTTAAACCAGACTGACACTCACATTGCTCAGATGTGTTCTCTCCTAACTGCAGGTTAGTTGAAGGTCTTTTAATCTCCACAGATCTTCAGGCCTCTGCAAATTACCTTGCAGGTTTTTCACAAGCAGGTGTTAAATCCAAAGTCAGTAAAACTGAATAAAACGTTGTCTGAGTCATCTAAAATTTGTACTGGGGAGCTCTTGTTCAACAGGATGAGACTATCTGTATGTTTCAAACAGCTGTCAGGCTGAAGCTTGCTTTTATCCCAGATGTGTGAATTTCCAGCAATGTTATTAACTGGATTGTTCATCCTCAATGCTGTATGGAATTCCTTCCTGCTATTGCAGAGAACAAAGGAAGAAAGAAAAGGCTGGGTGGCATGGGGTGGGTGTTGCAAGGTATTTTCTTCTTTCCTAGAGTGATTATAAAATAAAGCTTCTGACAAAGCCACACTGCAAATCAGTGGATGCTGATTTGCAGTGTGATAAAGGGAAAAAGGTAAAAGGCCTTAAATTATGTGTCAGTTTGGAGAATTATGCTTTGGGCTTCTGGCAATTTTGGTGGTTATTTTAAAGGTGGAATCCTAAAAGTATAGAAATGTGTGATGGCTTCCTGATGTGTTAGTACCAGCCAAAGCCACTGAGTCACCACTAGCCAATAGGGAAAATGCATTTTTCAAGCCTTGACAGAAAATATCTGTGTGTTTTGCATTTGGGCTGCAGTTCACTTTGAACGTGGAGGGATAGAATGTAAAAAAATAAAGATAGTGCAGAAGGTGCTCTCACACCTGAGGAGTTGCAGCTGTACTAATCAGCAAAGATTAGGAACAGGCCTGCCCTTAATGGGCCACAGCTGTGTCCAATAAGAAGACGAGTGCTACAAAAGAGTGGGTTGGCTGGGTGAGGGGAGAGCTGGAGTTTGTTGGCTGTGCTGTGCAGAAGGAGTCAGTGCTCTGAGGAGGTGCCCATGGGAAATCACCAAGAAGGTATGGAACTTTTGAAATAAGATGGCAACAGAAGACATTCTCATTTGTGCTCCTCTGTGTTTGGATTTTTGCTTTCAAAATGTGACAAAGAACTCTTCTTGCTTGAAAAAATGCTGTGGCTCTGCTCCTATGGTGCATTGATTTTCATATTGTTTAAGCATACGCAGAGCAGAGAAATATCACTAAATCATTATTTACAGAGTAAATAATTGGTAACCATTAAGTTTATATCATGAAGTCAGAGGAGAGACTTTTGTCCAGTCACTGGTTGTCTAGAAAGTGTGTGTGTGGTCTGTCCTTTACGACCCATGGCCATACTATGTTATGACTTTGCCAGAAGAATCAGTCTTTTTAAAATGCGTGGTTTTTCCAAACTTCTATGGGAGCAGTCCTAGACCACTTGCTATTCCATAATTCAGGTTAGTAAAACACTGTAAGTTTGCTTTTCTCATTTTAACTTGATGACCTGTGATGAACAAAAATTGAGTGAGCTATTCCAGTTTATTTCCCATGTGCATTTTAATTCTGCATCCAATGCAGGTTGCTCCATCAATTTATATTTTTCTTAGATCAAGAGTTGCTATTTAATTTTTCCAGATATTTCAGCTGTTTTAAATTTGCTCTGCTAAATGTCCACTAAAGCATCAGGATGGCAGTTGGTGAGCACTTGAAAGTCTGTTTTATGAAAAATTTTGACATTACAAAATTGTTTTTCTTTCAAAACTTGAATAAAACCAACCTTGTTTGAATTTCCCATTGGAATAGAATTTGCAAAGCTAGAGGTGAAATACATCTTTCCATCGTCATTAAAAAGTGTGAGAGAGCTCAAAAAGGCTGCAGTAATCAAATCCCATCATTGGCAGCACAGAAGGAACTCTACTACTTTCTGAAAGATGAGACAAGTAGAGGGATTGAACAGAATTTTAAATCCATCTCCATGGCCTGTTATTGCTGCTGATTCATTGCATTTAGCTTCAGAGCCCATCAAGACCCATTTCTTGTCCCTACAAATGTGGCAGATAAGGACAGGGACATCTGTCTCTCTCTTTTTCTTGCGTTTAAATGTACAACTCCAGTGATGTTTAGTATCTTTAGTGATCCAGTATACATCACCAGCAGAAAATATGTGGCTCCTTTTACATTTTTACTCAGAGGAGTGGGGATTCTAAGGTGACATTTCTGGTAGTCTCTAATGAGCAGCTTTATAACATGTGTTTGCATGTGTATCCTCTAGTATAAAATCTTGATATCATGCTGGGGTGCCACATTACTTCTTCACACTGTAAATGTCATTAGTGTCTTGTATGTTAACAGCCCTAATTGTTTTCAGTGATCTGTCCTGGATTGTTAGCTGAGGACACCAGCTTCTAACAGGAGATGTTGCACTAATTGCCCGGTTTTCACAGATTGGCTAAACCTTTGGCCTTTTGAAGTTTGTGTGTGTGTAATCTTTGTTCAAGGCATGCAGATGATGAATGGAGCATTCAGCTGTGCTGGCATCCTCCAACAGTGACTATGGACCTCAGTGGTTCCTACCAGTGAGTTCCTGGGAGGAGACAGCCAGCTGTTAATGACTCTGGCTGCACTCTCTTTTATGTTCAGAAGCTCCCTGAGTAAAAAGACACTACAGAACCTCACAGTTTATAATTTGTGTGAGACCTTGTTTAGCTTTGAATTATTTGGAATCTTGCTTCTTGGAATCCTGGACCACATTATACAAACACACTTCAGCCATAAATTCTGCAGACTTGCAAAAGTGGTTACAAAAACCAATGCTCTGAAGTGGTGAAAGCCCTTCTTTGGTGCTTTAAATGGTGTCTCACTTATTTGCAACTAGTGAAATTCAACTATAAAAATTCTTTTCTTAATGAAAGGAACTTCTGTAGTAAATAATCCTGGCATCTGTAAAGCAATCCAGAACAACAGCCATCTTCAAAGTTATGTGACTTACAAATTTAATGGCAAAAGGAGGTTTTGTCCAGAAGACCAGGAAAAACAATTTAGGGGACAGTAAGCATTTCTCTTGCTGAGCAGCTAGCAGAGTAAATCTCTCTGCTGCCTGGTTCAGCAGTTCCCTGTCCTGTGGTAATTTTGTCCTGCTATATGAACCTGATTTGAGGTCCCCTGAGCCAGGCTTGTAGTGGTGATTTCCTCATGCATGTGTCACTCCATGCTGCTCTGTGGTGACAGACAGCAAAGCTGACAGGAGATACTGGGACCGTGGGAGAGCCCTCCTCAAATTGCTGTCCTGGGGTCAAGGGATGCCAGAGGCTGGGGTGGGACCCTGGAGGGAGGGAGCCCAACATGTAAGTGCATTGTTCTGTGCAGCATCTGCAAACACAAGCCTGATGAGCCAAGGTTCAGGGAACTCTTCTGTTTTTAAAGTAATAGGGGAAAAATGTTTGGTTTTGGCAGAAATTTGGATGAAATTCCATTTCTATCAGCCTGTGTTGAAAGAGAAATTGTGACTCCCTCATACTTGTCACATAGATTTTTATTTTCCAAAGAAACAGAATATAAATAGAGTCTGAAGGTGTAAGACCTTGTAGTGCTTGTGTTTTGATTTATGGCTTCTAATAATGAAGGAAGCAATACTGTGTGAACAAATTATTCAGAAATCAGAAAAGGCTAGGAGGCAGGGGAGAGGGGGGAAACAAGAGGCCACTAAAGAAATTTTCCTGAAGAGGCACCTAAAGTGATTCCTGTTTCCCAGCAGAGAGCTGGGGTAAAGTGTGCAGCACTGAAATGTGACTGATCCCATCCCAGATGTATATTCAGCAATGCAGAAATGGAGAGCAGAAAGGTTGTTAAATGTGGGGGAAGGGAGAATATTTGGGTTTTTTGTGGGGAGAGGATTTTTCTATGTGCTCTGCTGTGCTGCTCTTGCAGCAGTGGGAATGAGGAGGCTGCCTGGTACCACAGCAGCTCTATTGAGGACTCCCTTCTGAAGCAGTGCTTTAGCATTCATGATACATATACTGAACTGCTGACACTCCATTCAGCAGGGCAAGTGAAAAGGACAAAACTGCCCTGTGTTCTGCTCATCTGCACTGCTTTCTGTTTTAAACTAATAGAAAAATCTCTGCTCCAACAGCAAAGGAAACTCTCTTCTCTTTCTCGCAATAGATTAGGCAAGCCTTGGTTGTATCTAACATTCTGGCTGCTGAAGTGTGGGGTGGGATGCCAGAACATTCTGCTTTCAGAATTGCAGGTTGAAAAAGTTTGTCATTTGATAATCCAATCTATACAATTTTCTTTAATCTCTTTTCCTAGTGGAGTCATTAAGTACACAGGAATGTTTGGCAGAGGAGTGATGGAGTGTGATATATCTTATTTTGGGAATGGAGTTTCTTTTTTAATAACAATGAACATTTTTTTCCACCCATTGCTTTTGTGACTGACACAGGAGATGTAGTAAAACTCCTATTCAGAAGAAGTGTCAGGTCAACCTGCAGCATTTCCTACCTACACAAACAGCTAACAGCATTGTCTGGATAAACCTCTCAGGTTTACAGCCAAGTGCTTGTTTGAACTTCCTAAGCATGTTGAAAGATTGATCTTAATGTAAACAGGACCTGCTTACAGCACTGACAATAGCACCTTACTTTAGTGGGAGCAGAAGGAGGATGCACAGGGGATCCAGCAGACTGTGTCTGATATGACACTGAGGTGAAATTCTGCCAGTGGAAGCAGATGTTTTGAGGGTTTACATTTTCAAATTTCCCTTCTGAAACCTCCTAATAGAAGCAAGGTTTAGAGCATGCTCATTGCTTCTCTTCTTGAAATCTCTATTCCTTAAGAGGTGTCTTGCAGTTGCTAAGAAACTAGGTTCCCCAAATGGACAACCCTTTGAAAATCCTGGTTTATTTTCAGAAATATTTGTGGTATTTCAAAGAAGGCAAAAAATGCTGAATAGTTTCATCTTTTGTTTTGGTGGTTTTTTGGTTTGTTTTTTTTTTTTTTTTTTTTTTTTTTTTTTTTTTTGGTAGTCAGGGTTTTCCTGTTGTTTTGGTTTGGTTTTTTTTTTGGAGGGGGTTGGTGTGTGTGTGTAGGGATTTTTGTTGTTTGTTTGGAGATTTTGTAATTTTTGTCATTTTTGGTTGCTGCTGTGGGCAAGAACAACAAGAACCATCTTTTCTCATAGAGACACCTGACATGAGAAATTTGGCAGAGGAAAGGATGTTCATCATCCCTGAGCTTAGGAGGATGCTGCTTTTATAATATGAGAAAATTGATCCATGTACACAGGGCCAACATACCACAATCCCACCTCACTCAGGTCTCTTTTCCAAGCCTGCATGGCTAATACAGGTGAGGGAGGGCCATGGGAACAGAATAAGGAGCACATTTACCCTGAAGCCATGTCCAGCTTTTGCTGTTCAGGCTCTATTTTTTTTTTACTGCCTTGTGTATCTTCATTTCAGATCCAAACTCTTGCAGAGAATAGGCTCCAGGAAGAATTTCCAGATGGTGAAGTTGTTCTTGTGGTTACTGTGGCAAAGTGACCAAGAGGCTGATTCAAATGGGGCCAGCTTGAGCTGAGCAGGCTGGGGCACAGATTTCTCTTGCCTAGAAGATGGGTAATGGCTCTGCCAAGCTTTTTACTGTGGTAGCTTATCAAATGCATTTATAACTGCTTGATTATCTGTACATTCCACTGCTCTTTGACATGAAGACATCCTCTTGTGAGCTGTCCTCAAAATCCTTCTCTGCCTCTCCAGCAAAGTGAAAAGCCATCACCATCCTTTACACTAACATGGTTTTGTGTTCTTCCCTGGGAAAACAGCCATCATTTGAGCCTATCACCAGCCTCTAGCTTGCTCCATTTTTTTTGTTTAAAGACGTATTATCTTCAAAAATAGAAATCAAGGTCCAACTTTTCAGATTTATACACTCCATGCTACCACCTGGTCCTGAATCCACAGTGATTGTGTGTAAAGATTTCTCATCTCTTTCAGTGGGTGTTTTGTGCATGGATAGTATGAACTGACTTGGCCTTGTAATGATCTGTTTGCTGGCAGTGTGTTATTTAGCTGCTAGTTATCTTTGTGTACTGTGGAGAAATTCAGGCAAGATTTGCTACTTGGTAAACAGGAAAGCAGGGTGGGAACCAAAGTCTTTTTATGCATGTCAACTCCTTTAGGTTTTTTCTACAACAAATATTTTCTGTTTAAGAAAACAGTGTCTGACAGGAGAAAAATGGGAACAAAATGATCATGGATTTTCAGCTTGGAAAGAAATTGCATACTGCTTTTATTTCGGATTCTGGATTTGAATATCATCTTGTCTGGAAAGGTTTGATGAGGTTTTACTGCCAAATATCACGATGTTCTTATCAACCTCACACCTTGTCTTCTGATCACCATGGAAAAATGGATAATTCAGGCCTGTTTTATGTTCAAAAAGGCAGTTTATAACTTGAGCAAGTTAGCCTGCAATAAAGAATTATGGCTTGGACGTCTGTCTTCCTCATCTGCATGAATTTACAACATCTATTTGAACTGGCACTGATTAATAGTCTTTAAAAAAGCACAGGGCATTTAATTGAAGAGGACTGACAATATGCAAGGAATAATAGACTGTGAAAGGAATGAGGTTACATAGTTAGATGTTTTCTTTTTATTTTTAATTTGCCTTTGAGCCTAAGCTAAATTTCCTTTTCTGTGTATATGAGATAAGCAGTAGTTATTGATCTTGTTTGAAATGATTTCTTTATTTCATTAAGTGTCCCAATCATTCTGGGAAAAGAGAGGCTCGGGCCCAGTGCAGAAGTCACAGTGTGCCTGGACTGTTGGTCTGTAAGGATGTGTCTGTCTGCTTCAGACTCATGGACCCCTCCCATCTGCCTCAAACTCAGGGATTCCTCCCTTGGTTTCCAGATCTCTTGGCTATTCTGGTTTCTTCTCTTTATTTTCCCTTTCTAGTTATAAAAACACTTTCCAATGTTGTATCATTCAAGGATGTCCCCTGGCTGTTGGGTGCCTCTCATACCAGTATGGACATAGGTCCCACCCATGCATTCAGAGACAGTGTGCTGTGAATTTTCTGTTTGTTGTGAGTTGGGTACTGAGGCACGGCTGTAAATGACAGCCCAGGAAACCAAGAGGTAAGTTACTAGGCTGTTTCTAAGCAGGTAGAAAGGAGAAAGAAAAGAAAGGACATTCTTGTTTAACAAATTATTCTGAAGCTTTTCCTCATCATCTTAATTATTAGTTCCTCACTATTTCCTTCCATAAATAATTATGAAGTAGAACAGTCATAAATTATAACTTAATTTGCCCCAATTAATGTTGAACGATCAGTGCAGTTTGCAGAATTGAGTGATTCAACTGCACTAATGGATTGTGGTGAAAATGGGTTTCTGTCATGTTATATAATGCTCTGTTATTGTCTTTAGCTCAGCCCAGGAGATGCTAGAAAATCTCATGTTTGCGCTTGCTTGGAAGCTGGAGCCTGTCTCAGATTGCCAGGCAAATTACATGGGTTTTCTCCTCAATGCTGTTACCAGGAACCCTGACAAAGTCCAAACCAGGAAATGGCTGGATTTCTTATTCAAGGGTTATCTTTATGGCAAAAAACCAGTATGAACTCATTACAGATAAGTGTATTTTCTATATCCATCTCTAAGATCATGGTCTTGTGTATTAATTTTCAAGACTACCAATTTCCCAATGGTTTGACTGAGATCTGCAAAGGCCATTGATAAGAGTTTATTTCCTGTCATGGGACTAGACTGTTTCCAATTACCATCCCACAGATTTATATGCAACAGATCATTGACTATTTAGAAGAGAGGATAAAATAATATGCATAAAATGTAATTTTTTAACTTGTGCCACGTTCAAATTTTCTTCTTTTGACTTTTAATCGTGCAATTTAGCAGAATAGTATTTTAATTTAAAAGTGAATCTTCCTGTCTTCCTTTCTCTTTTTTTTTTTTTAAATTCATTGTCGTCGTTTTCACTTATTATCAGTCTGTTCTTACCCCATTTCACTTTTATCAGGAAAGACCTGGCAGTTCTGAGCTATCACACAATCTTTTTCTTTTATAAAAGTCCTAGGTATTGCATTAAGTTCTTAGAAATTCCAGTTGGGTTAAAGGAAGATCACAGGATAATTAGATCACCGTATTTTCAAGAAATAATATGTATCTGTGACTTGAATAAATATGTATTCAGCCTGAAGAAATTATAAGCATTATCTCCCAGATGACACCAGTTCTCTAAGCATTGTCTCCCAGATGACACCAGTTCTCTAACAGGAAGCTTCTCTAAAGACATTTGGCTCCAGCCTGGAGAGGTTGGCGATGAGCACATCTCTTTATGACTTCTTGACTGCCTTTCAGCACAAGTCCTCTCATAACAAGATCCAGGTCTTGGCCTAAAAAAGGCCTTGGAAAGGTCTTGGAATTAGGCCTTCTATGCCAGAAGAACATGTGACTGGAACCCACTGTAATGGAGATGCATAGGAGACCTTGGATGTATCTCCTGTCTGGAGGAACAGATTTGAGCCTCAGCTACAAGTCCTGTGTGAGACCTGGTTTCCCTCACAGGACAGTGGAATGAAGGACAGAGATTGTGGGTGGGGGTCCACAGTGATACAGAGTCCCCAGGCAGTGCAAAGGACAGCTGCTTTATTGCAAAACCAGGTTTTTTTAGGCAGTTAGCTCATTATCAGTTACCTAGTTTTAAAACAGAACAAACATAATTCAACCAACCACCATATTCCACAATGTGAACACACAATCGTTGCATAACTTGTTTTTCTGCCTCTAATTCAGCAGAGTCACTTTCTCACAGTCCTTTTCTACTTCTCTGAAGTAACAGGCCTAAGCCATGATTTTACAAGGCGTTCCTTCTATAAGGTTTTACCTATATGCAACAAAAGATAACCTAGTCGTTCATAGCATCATATAACATTTCTGCCCATTGCTATTTTTTCCTCATTTTTGGTATGCATTTCTTTTTCATTTCTTTAGCCACATTATTGGTTAGTTTACCCAATGTAAAATCACAGACTCCATAAACCAAATATTCCAGAGTAGGAAGCTGTGGTGCCTCTGATGAGTCTTCTCTTCAGCTTTTGGTCCAGATGTGATTCTCTGGCTCAAAGACTGGGAGCAGGGGGAGTCTTTCTGAAGCTCTCTGGTTTTTAGCCACACGTGAAACATTTCTGACTGCCATCTCCCTCTCCATGTCCTGCTTAGCACCTGACATGTAACCATAAGGAACAAGCATTTTAAGTGAGAGGTAATTTGGCATCAGTTCTGGTTCCCTTGACAAAAAACTGATTACTCCAGATTTGAGTGTATAGGTTTTCCCTTTGAGGACCAAATTTTTGTCCTTGTTTCACTGAATATGCCACACCAAGTTGGGGCATATACCTTAAAAGTTGAAGGTGATGGGTTTGGTGACCAAGTGTTCCTGCTTTGCAAAAACTGTTTTACAAAAGACTTGTGCTTGTTGCCCCATACAGCAGCTCCTCTCTGCAACTGTGTTGGCAGCCTTTAAGCTCATAGATGGAGGAGTTATATGCTCCAGTATCCAGGCAATTGGATATGTGGCTTCATGCTTTATTTTCAAATCTGCCAACTTTGGTACTCAGAAATTTTGTGCAATCTTTGTCAGATATAAGGAAGACATGAGGAGGAATAGATTTAGGCTAACACCCACTCTGTGCTTAAATGCCTCTTCTACCAACTAGACTCTGTACCTTCCGAGGATCACCACTTGCTGTGGTGGGAATTTCAGATCTAATGAAATGTTTGAAAGCTCATAAGATTGAGAATGTGTAAACAGACTTCTGAGACAGGCACCTTTTTGAAGTGTTTAGTAAAAACACCCGTAAACATCTGCAGCGTGGAGGATAAGCAAGTGCCTGGTTGGGTCCTGGTCTGTGTCAGGGGAGGCCAGGCAGTGCATGGCACAGGGCTCTGTCTGTGATAACCCCCTGCACGACCCCAGAGAGGGACTTGACTTCCCCATACCTCTCTCCCTTTGCCCACACAGTAGATTTGCGTTACTGTTCTCCATGGTGGCTGTTCCAGAATAGGAGCAACCCTGCTCAGATGTGTGTGTGTTAAAAGCTCAGGGATGACTCAGACAAGCTGGTTTTCTTTCTGAATTTCTGAATGCAGTATTTGCCACTCTGATTTGTCCCTTCCTTCACTAAATATTTGCGCTGAGTGCTGGGTTGCAACTGAAGGTCTTCACTGGGTCGGGACAGGGCAGTGGGGCAGCTGGGAGTGGCTCTCTCTGACCACCATGTTCTGGAAACATACTTGGCTTGCACTGGTGGTAAATTAGATTACACCCAGTGAAGTTCAAGCCATCAGCAGACTAATTGCTTAATACTTCACTTGGCAGCGGTGCTAATGTGTGGCACTTGAATACTTTATCACTTTTTTAGAGATGGGCATTTTCTTTCGAGAACATCTTTATATCTTTATATCTTTGCTTTCTTCCTTTCGCTCTGAGCAAACCATACAGAAAAAACACCCACGTAGCACTGATGGTAAGAAATTTTCTTGGCCAGTGGAAAGACAAGATGCTGCTTCCAGGCTCTGTGGCTGCTCTCAGGAGGCAAGGAAACACACTGTCCCCAGCATATGGGTGCACCAAGATGCTGGAAGACTGAACGATTTGCTTGTGATCACAAGTTGTGTCAGTGGCCAGGATTAAAAACCAAATGTTTCTGGTAGCCCTGAGAACCATTAGCCTTCCTCATCCTGGGACCACCAAGGAAAATGTCAGAGCTTCCTGGAGATGAGAGCTGGCACAGCAAGACCCCAGGTAGAGCCGCATGGCACTGGGGGAAGATTTCACATATTGGGCCACCTGCAGCTTTTTTCTGCCTCACTGTGACATGGGTTATGTTCTCCACAGGCTTTCAGAGAGGGTACACCATGGAAGAGAAGGCCATTTCCTTCCAAGGAGTAAAATGCGAGTGTAGATTTAATGTTAATTTTTCAAGAGTTTTCTGAAACAAGCCACCAAAATGGATTGGGACCTGTACTGATGTCTGAGTGTTTCCATCATCTGCTATTTTAAATAAATGGCTAGAAACACCCCATGTTTATAAGTCAGTAACTGTTTCTTTGGCTAAATTAATTTATAAGCGACTTTGAGTAAGATATACAACCTGAGGCTTTTAGCCAATGCATTGTCCATGATGGCTTTTTTGCCAGATTAATGTAGCATACCTCTGTGTTACTCTTAGCAGACGGATATGTGGTCTTTTTCTCCTCATCCTAAAATAATTTAATAAGGGAAAGATAAAAAAATGAAATGGGCTTTCAGTATCAATTTAATCTGGAAAGGGCTTTCAATATCAATTTAATCTGCTGCTATCAGTAGTACTGTGCCCTACCCATAGTTGTGTACTCCTTCCTTGATATCCCTGGAGGCTCTGCATTGTTGCTTGTGTGCCTAAACACTGCTTTCATACTTCAGCCATAGCGGTTTGCTTTTACATTTAACTCAGTTCTGAATTTTCTGCTTTTTTTTTTGTTGTCTGGAATAATTGCAACTTCCCACAAAATGCTGCTTTTGCTTTCAGATATCTGAATTTAATCAACTTAGATTCCAATTAAATGTTATTTTTCATGAAAATTCAAGTAACTATGCAACATTCTGTGCTGTAAATGACAAGGCAAATCCATTTCTTCCTATAAAGAATTAAAATAATTTGCAGAGAGACCATGATGAAGTCTCACAGAAGTGTCGAAGGATGGTTTCAGTGGGGTAAATCCACAATTCTCTGAATATTGTCAAGTGCCGCTCCTGTCTGCGTCAACATAACAAAGGACAGGGTTTAATCCGAAGTCTAAAGCCACTGGTGTCGTGAGGGCTCAATTTTCCCTCCAGCCCCAAGTATTTCATTGTCTGCTATCCTTCCATGCCATCTGTACAAGGCCCTTCCCCTGCCACGGAGCAGCCCGTGGCTCTCCAGGACTGGGCTCAGCTTGGAGCACTGGGGGAGAAGCTGAGCTCTCAGCCTGCAAGCAGAAACGCTGTGCTACCAGTTGGGAACTATTTGCATTCTCAGATGAGGATGACTCAAATAGCACATGCTGTGACTGCTGCTGGGAAAATATCATCTGGAGGATGGAGTGAGCCACAAGTACACCCATTCCTTCTCACTGTGCTTGTTTCAGAGTCCCCTTGGCAGTTTATGAAGGCAAGTCAGCAGTGGCTTGTTGCAGGCGCAGCAGCCTTGCCTTGTGTGACTGTGAGCTTCTAAAATCTGCAGGCGGATTTCATCATCATGGGCAGGACCTTGGCTGGGGCTGTCTGGGAAAGGATTGGCAATTGCCTGGCACTAAAAGGTTGTGTGATTGATGGGACTCCTTGGGAGTATGTCCTAAGCAGCACAATTAGCATTTGATGCTGCACTTGCTTAGCTTACACCTGAATGCATAAAGAGATCCAGAGAACAGAAATACATCTCTCAGCACCATAACAGCCATAATTGGCCTGATGTTATATTGATCACAGCGCTCCTTAATGATGAAAGCCAGGTGCGCTGCTTTCCAAATCAACAATTTTACACTTAGCTAAAAATGTTAGCATTTGGATTTAATTAAGCACCCTCGCTCCTCCTTGTTGGAGGGAGATAGCAATGGGAGCAAAGCCGCAGTAAAGCTGCAGGGATGGCCTGGCAGGACTGCCCTTGCAAGCAGGCACCTTTGGCTTATGAAACCAGCATGGAAAGGCTGGGTGTGTAACACTGGCTAATGTTTTGGAACGTTCCTCAGAACTCGCTAACTCAGTACATCTGCAAATGCTGGCCATGTTCCCAGCCTTTATTTTCAGCCCACTTTTCCTGTAAGCTCTTATGCATTTTCTCTTTGGTTGCCATCAGACATTGTCATTAACTGCCTGAGGCACAAGGATGGAGGAGGCAAAGCACAGGTCTGGATGGGGTGGTCAGCATTAGTGCACCTGTACACGAAGGAAAGCTTTGTGTCAGCTGGATAACAGAGCCAATGTTCCCTCAGTTTGCCCTCCATGAATCTGTGTTTCACAAATGCCTCAAAGCTAATTCTTCTGCAAACCCTTTACAAGGCTCGAGGTGATACTGGGATCCACAGAGCAGCCCTATGGGTATAATATATGTTTGACTGGTGGCATCCAAAGCCATTTGGCACAGGAGCCCAGAGGAAAGAGCTGAATATATTGGGGGATGAAATGAGGAGAAGCCAAGGCATGGCTGAAAATTTTTCCTGTAGGGAACTCATAGAAGATGTGACAAATAGTTAGAGGATCTGTATGTCAGCATGGTAGAAAGCTAATCTCCTCCTCGGCCCCTAGAACATCTTGTTTCTTTCATATGCAAGATAATGGGGCTCAGAAACCTGATTGCAACTTGTCAGAGTTGCTATAAGGGATACCTGCTAACCCTTATAACACTGGGGTTTACAGACAGGCAGCTGAGCAATGGTTAAGTTACATGTGAGCACATGGGTCTCTGTAAGCAAATTGGCCATGTCTGTAATGCAGTAATTTACAGCTGTCAAATAGTTAATGTCGACTCAGCCTGCGTACATAAATCTTAGTTTAACGTGCAATTCTTCTCCGACAAGTGTCTATATAAAAATAACACCTTCCTACAGAAATGATCTTCTATCTATGTGTAATCACATGCAAATCTGATTAATTTGCTGACTAAATTAAGGGGAACAGTTTTGAAAAATGGGTGTCTAAAGTTAGGTACATACTATTTATGTACCTAAATATGCAGTAAAAATTTTAAGTGGTACTTAAGTCTTGTCACTTTGGATTGCCCTTGGAGTAGCTTTTAAAATCAGGTTACCTTTCTAGAGCCCTGGAGTGCAGAATTAGATAAGTGGGTTGGAAAATATTGTCTTCATTTTTATTCCTTATTATCTCTGTTGAAGCTGGAAGTACACAGCTGCTCCAGGAGCAGGCGAGCAGATTTCTTTTTCATTCCTCTTGCAGTTGTACAAGCCAAAAAGATGACAACTTAACTTCTAGATCCCAGCATGAGTTTGTAGACCTGGTAGTTGGAAAAACAAACCAAACATCTTTTTTACTTGTAAACTGACTGCATCTGATCTGGAAATCATTGAGATGCAATAAACATGAACTCCATGATTCTGTTTTTATGAAGTCAGTTTTCCGAGTAGAACCACACATAACAAAACAATCATTATAGTTGAATGGCAATGCTTATGAAAAGGACTGGATTGAAAACAGTGGTGACAGAAGCCTTCTGTTTATCCCTGGAACAGCAGTGACAGTGGTAGTGTAAGTTACATCACACTGTTCCCCAAACAGCTGACACCCAAGGGACTGACTTGTGTTATGGCTTCAAGTGCACTGTTTTGCTGGATTTCTATCCATGGTGGGTGCTCCTGAGCTAGTGGTGCTGTTAAGTGGTTGCAGAGCCACTGACAGGTACTGGTGACTTAGGGCACTTCGCCTTACTGACATTTTTGTAGCTGTGTTATTGCTAAACAGTTTTTGAAAGCAAAGGGATGAGGAGATAGCTCAGCTGCTATTGCTTGCTTGGTCTCCACAGACAAGCTCACTGCTGTTCTCTTGATTCTTGCTGGCTGTGCAGAGCTTGGACTTTTCCCCCTCCCTATCTTTTTATGCTGACATCTGTCTATTGGACATCAAAGGGCAATCTTTCAAAGCCAGAAAGTTGTATGACTTATGGAACACTTAAGTGATGATCTGCAGAAATGCGGGTGAGCTCGCTCTGGGAAGAGGCATTCTGCTGTCATGATGCATTAAAACAGCTCTTTGTATTTGGGCAATAACAAAGATTCATTTGAAAGTACTAGCTATCATCAGGGCTTGACCTCTTCAGAAAGTATTCTTTAGTCAGGGTTTTAAAGTGGATTTGGAAAAATAATTGTTCTTGTCCCCGGGTAGAACCTGGGCAATTTATGTGCTCAGCTGACTTGCCACTGTGGCTTCAATGGACATTTATTCCATGAAGTGCATGGTTGTGCTGTGTGGCAGAGGATGATGGTAATGAGCAGATCAGATACATGCAGACAGAGATACTGCTCAGGGTGATACATCCTTAATTGTCAGTAGTCTTATAGCAGGCAGTGTACTCAGTACTTCAGTGCAGGGGAAGATGACACTATTTATCTCTTTGTTTTTTTCTCTGTGTGTGAGTTCACAAAACATTTTCCAAAAAGCTTCATTTGGTGATCATGAAAAGATTGTTTGTATCATTTAAGCCAGTATAGCACTCAGAAAATTGAATTTTGTATATCTCCTGCCTGATAACTTTCTTTCTATAATATTTCAGTATGTATTTTTTGTTCCCAAGATGTCATTATTGCTTTATCCTCCAGCTTTCATTAGTAGCTAGTGTCATGTATCTCAGCTTTCTGGAGTTGCTATAAATGGATATCACAACATTTGATAGGGCTTCCTAGGAAAAGTGAGAGAGGGGGTAGATGTATTTCCACAGGCTGAATTTCCATCAGATCACAAGATGTAAGTAGGCATTATCAAGAGGAAATTTTTCTGGACCTCTCAGTCCCAAGTAATATCTGAGAACTCTTATATTGGGCCAAATCCTGCAGTGGGACCCACTGGGTGAGATATAAACCAGAGAGCTGAGGACTCATGAACATTTTCATGCTATGTTCCTCAGGAGCAAAAGCTCTGGGTGGAATGTCATGGCTACTTTTCCAGTGCAGTTTTATAAATATCACATTTATAAAAGGCTAATATAAATGTCCTGTATCAAATACCTGGCCATGACACCTGCACTCTGCCATCAGTCAGCTCCCATGAAATATGGCAAATGAAGTTATGTGTCTGGTTGTGTCCCACCATGGTCACTTGAAGCCCTTTGGGGTAAAACTGCTCTCTGTGATGTGTTTGTGCATCCCTACCAGTGCTGCTGACTGGAGCCATGACAAAGCTGCAGGATGCAGACGTAAGAGATGCTGAGGGCATCAGCACAGCCACTTTTTCCCATGATTGACACATGCATGCTGCACCAGCTGGTGGTGGCAGAGGGGTGGAAACAAATCTTCCTAATGTGCACCTGCTAATATAAATTAATTATTATAGTAATGAAGCCAAAGCATGATGAATCTGTTCTCTCCAGTCCATCTTTCACTCTGCTTTTCTTTGTGAGCAGGCAGAAAAACTTAACTGCATTTCTTTCTATTCCTTTGTGCAGTTAGTTTGCTATTTCTGATTTGTCATCGCTCCTAATGTTTCATTGACTTCTAACTGTGACTTGTTTATTCAAAGCAGTATTAAGTGCCTAAGAGTTATTGAACAACTAACATAATGAACAAGCCATTCCAGCAGCAGAGCTGGAGCTTGCAGGAAAAGGTCATGGAAACCCTGATCTGAGTTGTAGGTTGGAAATACGTGATCTGTTCTTCTATCAGCAAAGCTAGAAGCCAAATATAGGAAGGTGTGTGTGGTTGCATGTTTGTGTGGGAGAGCAGGGATGCCTGGCATCAGATGTTTATGCAGGATGAACTCATGAACTCCTGGCTGGAGAGAAATACAAAAATTGGTTATTAAAACTGCAGCAGCCAAAGGAGTGAAAACTCACCTGCAGTAGGAGATGTGGGAGAAGCTGTGTTTTCTCCTCATATCTTATTTACTGAAGGTATTCAATGTCCTTTGGTTGACTTTGCTTGATTTATACTGGTGTCTGCTCCACAATGTTATGCTTGAGGGAGGCTCAACAGCCACCTGTAGCAAGGCTGCAATAGGTCATCTCAGATCAAAATATAATTTCCCTATCTTTAGAAACCTATCTTATAAACTTGGTGGACTGTTACTAACACATTGAATTTGACTATTTCGTCCTGCCTGGAAATGCTGTTTTTTGCAGGGCATGCTGCTCAGTGAAACCACCAACCAGTAAAATCCGTTCAGATGGGAAAATGTGTGTGGGAAAAGGATTTTATAATTCAATCTGTGAAATTAAAATATCATCACCAATATATTGTACTTCTGTCACCTCCATTGAAAGAAAAAGTGCAACCTGGCAGTGGGCTGGAAAGAGGCCCCAGACTATTTCCCTGTGTTTCAGGGAGGAGTTGGATGGTCATCTGACTCCAGCTGTCCAGGATCTATAGAGCAGCAGCTTGTACCCTCTGGAGATCAGTCAGATCTCATTAACCTGTAGCCAGTTATTTGTGCAGCTCTGAGCTCCCCCTTTGTGAAAAAAGGCAATTTGCTGAATTTAGGTGTTAATCTTTTCGCCTGTTCCATAAAGAAAGGTATGTTTGGGATGGACAACATATTCCTGGTAACTCTGGTGTGCAGAATCACAGTCCAATGGGTTTAATGGTGTATTTGGGAGTGCTGGGTTAACAGTTGGACTTGATGATTTTAAAGGACTTTTCCAGCTTCTGTGGTTCTATGATTCTGTGATAGATGAGATTGAATGCATACCCTCTGTGTTTGAAACGTGCCCAGTGGATTTTTGTAACTCTACCTTCTGGTTACATAATTTCAGCAAATTTAAGGGCTGCTTGTCCAGAAAGAGATCCAGACAACTCATGAGACTTTAATCCCAGTCATCTCTTTATATGCATCTTTAGCTGGAACAAACTAAAGGAAAGCTGCATTTTCAACCTATTGCTGATCCTTTTAAATTCATCATTACAATAACATCACAGGTTTTTAGCACAAAAATGTCGAGGTTCTTACAGCACTAAGACTTAGGGCTATAAACATTTATACCAGCATGCTAAAGAGATTTGGGCATAAGGGGCCATACTGGCATCAGGGAGCAGCTGAAAATATGAGTAGGCTAACATTAGATTAAACAGAGGCAGGCAGTAATTTAATTGGCATTTATACATTGAGAGAAGGAAAAAATAGTAAGTTAAAAAAAGAAATGCGGCTAGGAAGCTTTTGGAAATCAGGGAGGTAATTTGCTTTCCAAAATGATTCATGGCATCTCGTGTTAGCTAATTAACAAAACAGCAGGTTTGTGAATTTAATTGCAGTGGGGTTAGGGCTCCGTGGGCTCGGTTCTCATCCAGGCATTCACTGGGGTCTGTTCAGCCCCCTTGGTGATTTTGCTCTGCTCTTTGGCATCTGGGGGAGCCTGGCCTCTTTCAGAGGGCAGAGTTACAAGTGGCTGCATTCTGAGATAGGAGCCAGATGAGGGTGAAAGGGGCAGGTGGAGAGGCAGGAGATTATCCATTGACTGGCATGACTCAGCCATCCATAAAATGATTTTCATTAATGTTTAATGTGTGTCAAAAATGTCAGCATCCATAAGAGAGGCAGATAAATTATTTAGTCCTGTGAGTGTCTTGCCTTCCCCCTCCCGCTGATGTATGTAAAATGTTTGCCCTGGTTTTGTTTGGATGTGGGATGCTGGTGGGGGAGTTAAGGTGTTGCTGTTACACCCAGAGCGTTTCCTGGGCAGAGCCTCGGAGGAGCTGCTGCTGCTTGCCAGTTCAGGTTGGTCAGAGAGGTGTGGGCAATGTGAAGCCAGCTGCCAGTGGGCTGTGCACAGGCCCTGGCATTGGTTGTGGATTGGTTTGCAGAGGAGCGAACCCTGGGAAATTGTAATAAAGACAGAAGAGTGGGGTGTGACAGGAGGTCCTGCTCCCCAGGTGGAGGCAGCTCTTGGAGCAGCCCAGCATGACAGTGCACCGTGAGCCTTTCCCTGGCTCCTGATGGAGCTGCCTGATGTGTCCCTGAGCTCTGCCTCAGGTCAGCTGGAGTGCTTGCTGCTGCTCCTCTTGCTGCCTGGGTTTTGCTGGGTTTGTCCAGAGATGCCTTACCCAGAGACCTGCAACTGCCCTGTTTGGATGAACTGTGTCCTGCCCTGGGGTGTGAGCAGCCTCTGTGATCCCACCAGGGCTTTGGCTGCTCTCCCTGTACCCGTCTGCAGGGACAGTTCCTAATTTTGCCTGCCCTGTGTCAAGAGCTTAGGGCCTGGATCTTGCCTTATCCCTAACCAGGGAATTCATGCACAGGAAGGGAAAACTCCCCTTTGAATTGCAGATTTAGGTTTTCTTTTATTCCTTTTTTTTTCTTTCTTTCTTTTTTTTAAATTCAGCTTCCCAGGATGACACAATAGCTGCAAGCTGAAATCATAAGCCCTGGCAGAAAGAAAGAGGGTCCAAAGGAGATGAGCAAAGGCAGAAATGTATCCGGTCAGAAGGGATTTGAGGCGACGTGAGGCAGGGGAAATGTAAGCCTAATTAATTGTGAGGTGCTGGTTTGTGAATGTTGAATGAACCACAGTCAAAAATGACTAATTTAAAACCCACTCTGACATTCATATTTGACACAGCCATCCTTCCTGGACAGGGATTTTTCTGAAGGCAGTGGCAACTTTGTCAATCTGTTTGGATGGGGGATGTTAAACTCTGTCAGAAAAATTAAGAAGAGAAAATGTGGAGTGTTTTTAAACCTGGGGGGAAAAGCAATTGCCTTGTTTTTTTAGGATATTTTTTTTTTCTTTTTTAGGGCAGTCATAGGCTTTGGGACAAGGATTTCAATTGGCCTCTAATTAAAGTTGCTTTCTTAGTGTCTGGCATGAAATCCCCTGAGAGGCAGATGTTTGCAAAGCACACTTGGGGCACTGGCATATGGTTCCTTTGTGTGGCTGGCGTTTCAGCAAAGTGCCTCCTCAATGTTGTACCTAATTAGATATTTTATTTTAATTTTTTGTCCTGGAGAAGTTACTGATGGCTGGGGACCTCCAGGATGTGAGTAGGAGGCTTTCTGGGATATGGGTGGAAAACCCTGTGCTATGTGACAGGTGCTGGGAGATGCCCTTTTGCAGCTTTTTGGGAAAAGCCTGCTGACTAAATCAGTGCCAGTTAAAAGATATTATTCTAATCTACAGAATTTAATAGAGGATGGGACCTGGGGTACCCAGCCTCTACAGCTTCAAAGAGGGCCTGCATCCTTCATGCAGGAATCCATCAGCAGTTCTAAACTTTTTATGGGATTATAAAATTCTCAGGAATGTTTCCATAAGAAACCCAATTGTAATTGAGAGGGGAGTGAAATGAAAAGAAAATATTCATGCACACTTGGCCTGGATAGAGACCATGGCCGTGTTTAAAATGTGACTTCAGATTACAAATGGCCCGTAGCTGTTTATTAACACCATAAAAGACTTGCATCTGGGTGGTCACTGATGTGCAGAGCAATCTGTAGATGGCAAGAAACTTATCCACTAAAATCTTAAGGTGCTGAATATACTTATTTCCCTCTAGGGCAGCACATCTATCCCTTGTACACTTAAGAAATAAAACACAGGATTTTGTGTCAGATGATCTAATTTTTCCAGCTCTCTTAACATCTCCCATTCCTTCCCAGAAAGTCTTTCTGTGATCACCAGAGCAAGTCTTTCCTACTTCGATTCCTCATTTTTGCCTGTCTATAAAAATGCACTGCAACAGTTCCTTGCCTCAGAGAACTTGGACAGGTTTTTTTTCAGACAAAATTAATTCATGTTTGAAAGGTGCTTTTGAGGTCTGTGAACCTGACTGTGCTTTGCTAATGTGGGCAGTCATTATTTCTGTTCTGTAGAGAGGGAAACCAAGATCTGGTGCAGTTAAAACATCTTGTTCAGGATCATAAAGCAATTTAGGAGCAGAACCACAAATAGAGCCAAGTCTTTTGACTAGCAGTCAAATGTGCTGTCCACAGGGCTACCTATGATGTCTAATTATTTTTCTAAGTGTAAGAACTGAAAGATCTCAGCCTGATTCCAAAGTCCTGATGAAAATGAAAAGGAAATGTGCAAAAAACTGATTCACAGCCATTGCATTATCTTGGCATCTCTATTAGTGGAGGTTTAAAATGAAATGAGTAAAATCCCCCATGGATGAAGTTGAAGCAGAGACTCGGCTGCAGATTTTGCATAAATTCAGTATCCTTGTGATGCTTTGAATGGTTTTGTGCCACATGAAAAGGCAAAGCCAGGCTGATGGCTTGGGTGGGATGTTTTGGGCTTCAGATGCTGAACACAGCTTATTAGAGGCCACACGTGCACACAGGCTAATGAATTTGCATGCTAATGAATTTGCATGCTTGCTGCAAGCCCCACTATCTTCCTTGAGGCCTTGCCCATTCTTTGGCTTGGTTTCAAGCTGAGGCTACTGTTTAAATGTGTGGACATTCAAAGGCTGTGCTGGGAGGCTCAATGCTGCCAAGTACCCCGTGGAAGGAATAACAATCTCAGCAATTAGCAAGGTCCCCCAAACCCCAACCCTGCCTCTCTCCCTGTTAGGGGCTGTGCTGGCAGGGGCTGTCCCTGTATGGGGATTTGAGCAGTGAGAAATCAGAGGGACCCTCCTGTTGGTGTAGAGGGGGAGAAAAACAGCCAGACTTCTGACATACACAGGCAAAACTTGGAAGAGGAAGTAGGCTTCAGTACTGCCACCCCTTAGATGTGACCAGAAGGATATTTCAGCAAGCAGGAGTGGTGTATAATTAATAAAAAGAAGGACAGTATGAAGAAACACAGAGAAAATAATATTAGTCTTGGACTGAGCCTAATTATTACATGTAAACCCAACATTGATCTTTTAATTTTAGAATAAATGCAGCAATGTAATGCATGTGACTTTTGTCTCAGCTGGGATAAAGAGTGTGGCATGTGGTGCAGTGGGATTAATCTTTTGTGCAGACTATCTTTTTGGTATCCAAGGTTCTTGCAACTTTGAAGCTTTGGCATGGATCTGTGTGTCAGTTTGTACACTGGATCTGGTGGCTGGGGAAAGCAAACATAGGAGCATGGAGGGGGACAGCCACTGTCCTTGCCCCAGGGCTGTGGTGCTAATCCAACCTGCCTTTCACCCTGTTCCTGCCACACTCCAATCTGCAGTCCTAAAAGCTTCCTGTGAGACCAGGTATTACCTTTTATTGGTTATTAAGGAGAAGTATGTAGTTCTGGGTTAGTCTTCAGTAATAGTTGGTAATAATATTTACAGCTTAATTTTGTGGTTTTTTTCTCTCTGGTGCTGTCTTTAGATTCAATTGAATTTAATCCTTCCTTCCTTCCTCTGTGAAATCAAAGCCTGCTCTTCTGCTGCCTGCAGTGGGGCAGGATGGCAGGAGAGCCTTGCAGGCTCCTGGGGAGCTCAGGGCACCAAAATGCTCTTTCTTTGCAGCAAGGATCAGGCTGTTGTCCACAGAGGAGGGATTGGCAGATGCAGAGTGTCCAGCCTCATTTATCTCTGCCAGATGGTGCTAAAATACTAGTCCAGAGCACATGTTGCTTCTATTCAACCAAATGCTTGTGCCATGCTGTGGCCTCTCTGCCTTTGAACCAATGAGCCTCAGCCAGCAAAATCCCAGAGGCAAAGGCCCCAGCAGCCCTTGGCTAAGCCCCTCGGTGTGGCTTGTGAAAAAGCAGAGAAATCAAACTGGGAAGGCTCACAGCCCTGCAGGGACAGACAACAGCCTGCAGGAAGGGGAGGAAGGGGTTAAAGGGGGTTTAGCACACACACAAAGTAAATATTTGAGGCATAAATGCAGAAGGAAAGAATAATGGAGAGAGAAGGGCAGGAGGAGGAAAACAGAAGTGTAAAGAGAAGAAAAAGGAGGATTATATTCTGCTGGAAAACAAAGGGATGTTTGTATGAGAAAGCATTGGGGAAATGAGGGTTCAGCTCTGCACAAACTTTCTGTCTGACACTGGACAAGTCAATCTCTCTGTGTCTCAGTTTGCAAAGACTACAATGGGAATACTAAAGTCCCCTTTGTTCTGCCTCTCTCTGCTCACATCAGACGTCCCTTCTGTTTGTGTGTTGTAGAAAGCCAAGACACAACAGTACTGCAAAGACAAATAAATTCCACTGAGACTTGGAGGGGGGCAGGGAAACAAAAAGGTAGAAAGGCAATAGGCTATGATAAACCTGGGAGATAAATGCCCCAAAAACTGGGGTGTGGGGGGTGGAGGTATAGAAATGCAAGAGAGGCCTTTGCTGGGGGAAGAAGAAATATGGACCAGATTAATCCTACTGTTGCATCCTGGACTCCAGTGGAGTTCCTCGAGGGATGGGTTTAGCCCAAGGAGTTCAGTTTTGTTTGGTTAAAGAAACTTTATGCCAAAGTTTTTAAATAGTCAAATCTGTTCTGAGAACTATGAGAATGTGGGCTGCCTTTCCTGAAACATTGCATGGGACTTGGGATGAACAACTCTTGCAGAAGGCATCAGGAGCCAAGTGATTAAGCCCCATGCAGTGCTCTGACAGGAGGCCTTCTTCTTGCCTACGCATACTTTTTTAAGTATAGAAAGTATTTCCATATTTCCAGCAGCTGATCTTATTTGAAGCCAAGAGCTGCATTTTTCAGATTAGAACTGAAGCTTTTCTAGGAAAAGCCACTCTGGAGCAGACCATTGATCCATGTAGCCCAAGACGGTGTCTCCAGCAGAGACCCTGCACTCTGCTTTGAGAAAGAAATGCTAAAGCTCACAGGGCTCTCTCTGGGGATAATTTATTTTTCACTCCAAGAGTTAGAGCTTGGCTTTCACTTCAAAGTCTGTAGGCTTACATTCTTTCCAAAACTCTTGCTTATTTCAATAATCTTTACAGTTCTCTGGAGATGTTTGTTGTTTGCTGATCTCCAACCTGTTCAGGAAGCCCCTTGAGCTGCTGACCTCCCTGTCCTTCGGCAGTGAGCTCTCCAGGCCAATTGAGGCATTTGTGCAAGAGAAAAACAAATTTTCTCAATTTCAAGATTGCTGCATTTACTGTGGAAGCATGCTTTAAGCTTCTCAGCTCACCCATCTGGCTTCTCATTACAGCATCTTGTCTAAAACTGTGAGCTGCTTCTGCCACCCAGGGAATCCCTGCTAGGAGATGTTCTGTGCACGTGCGATGCTGCTCTGCCCTGAAATGTGAATCAGCCATACTGAGGATCCACTTTGAATTCTTCAGTGCTTCCAAGAACATGTAATGCTGTCAGCTGCTCAGGCTGACATGGTGCGCTTTCTTCTTGGGTCACTGGAGTAATAAAAGTTTGTGGCCAGTCATGGTGTCCTTGCTCCATGGATAGCAGAGCACCATCTAAACCAGGATGTGATGAAGGTGTGAGGGGCTGCAGGGTGACTGGGTCACAGCACCATCCTCTCTGTGCCTCTCTTTTGGTAAAGGGATGATTGCAGTGCTCAATTGTCTTGGCAGACCATGCAGGTAGAAAGCAAGAGGGGCTCTGTTGTGTAGTGCCACATTTATGAGGATGGTGAACCAGCAAAACAATGCATGGCCAATGGCAGGATGGCTCAGCTTGTCCTTCCTTCATCCCTCTGCCAGTCTGTGTCCATCTGCTGCAGAAGGGCTGTCTGAGAGGAGCAGCAGAGGGGTGTAGGGCAGGCTGCAAAGCCTTTGTGTGCATGGGGCTCTGCAGCAAAATGAGATGGTGCTCTGCAGACATGGCCTTGGATCCAGCACGCAAACAAACAAAACAAATGTATTAGAAACAGCTGGGGAAGAGGATGAAAATGAGCATCATTAGGGATATGCTTATAGTAACTTACGAACTGGGGAATGCATCTTTGCTATGCTGGCCCCTCCTGGAGACAGATTGGCTGTTGCTTTTGGAGTCGTTATTAGAGCCATTGGTTTCCCATTTATGCATACCTTGCCCCAGCTCTTGCTGGAAACCTGACAGCATGCTCTGAGATGTAGCCTCCAATGCAGGAATTTTGTCAGGACCTGGAGCAACCTCTGGAAACACTGGCCATGGCTGCATCTGTGGGTCATGAGGTGCAATTTGTTAAGTACTGTGCATTGCTTTAGGCACTGATCTGTCTTTCAGAGCTTCCTTCTTCATCCCAAGGGAAGTTTTGCAGCTCTTGGGACTTATTGTTTATTCCTGGTTGTAGGACAGGCTCACAGTTTTTCAGTTCATTCATCATTTACTTTGGAGTTTGTCTGACCTGTCCTGGGCGATAGGGGAAGAGAAAGGGGGAGGTGCCTGCTGCAGCACTGTCCCCACTCAAATCTTTCCTTGTCTCTCCTGTGCCCAGTCAGGATATCGGGGCTGTTACCAGAGAGCTCCTTGCCTGCAGCCTGCTCTGCTACAGCTCAGGAGATGGCCATTTTTTAAAGTCATACCTTTTTCTCCTGGTCTCCATGTATTTCCTCTGTGAAATGCAGTCCTTCCTTGCAGGAGAGTCTCTGAAACTGGCCTTCAGCCCTCGGTATAGTGGGTTCTTGCTAAGAAGTCCTTATGGCGTGCTTTACATACACCCACTGGCTTTTTTTAGCAATGTTCACAAAGATTTCAGTTGTACTCTGTCTGCTGCACAGTTGGGTGCCTAAGAATTGACTTTGCCATTTTCCTGACAAATTTAACGAATACTGGGGAAAACTCAACTTACACTGACACTGCAGATCTTGCAGCTGGATAAATTTGGCCCTGTACTCCATTTGAGTGTCTTCAAACCCTTGTGATGTGTCTCGCACATTTGCTGTTCCCATTTGCTTCATGGTTGGATGAGATGCTTATATACAAAGCTTCTTAAATTCCAAATGATGTCTGTGGCTGAGAACTTCCTACCTTTGATGTGAGAACTAGCCATAGCCTGGGATCTGAGGGGTTGTTCTTGTTAAGAGGATAAGTTAATAGCCAAGTCTCATGTATTTAACACAGAGTGCACTAAGTCCTGTTTACTTGAATGCAGAAAGAATTCAGTAATCAGGACTCATTTCCCTGGTCCCAAAACACTTTATTGACACAATGCACACTTTAGGCATCCTGTGGGACTCTGCTGCAGTGCCTGTTCAAATTTCAGTTACGTTGGTCTTGGCCTTGCATTGAATTACCTCACTCCTTTAAGTGCTAGTTTTCACTAGCTTAAGGCTTAGCTGGTGAGCTTACATATCTCCTGGGGCTGAGTGTCACAGAGGTGACACCTGAGAGCAAGAGGGGACACAGAGAGGTAGCTGTAGCCTTTGGTCACCAGGGAGGGACCTATTTACATGTACAAGACAGCCTTGTTGCACAGTCTGACTGAGACTGGCAAAAACCAGTAACTCAACCATAATAATACTTAACACTTGTAGATAGCTGAAAATGGATGTTTTGGTCTTCTTCCTGTCTGTTCCAAATGTCTCCATGGATTGAACCACTTTGCCTTTGCAGGCTGCATGTTGGCAGCAAAAGATGACAATGTAAAGGGGGAGCTTTTATCTCCAGTCCCACTTTCACACCCAACTGGTCAGGTACCATCTGCTGTGTTCAGCAAGGAGGGTGTGATGGCTGCAGCAATGTTACCCTGATTCTAGAAAACTGCTTAGTGACAAGACTTTCTAACTCTGGCACCATCTCAGAAGAATGATGGTTACTGCCTGCCTGTGAAAGGCAGAAAGTGAAAATACAGGGTTTCAAATATGTTATATTCTTTGGTGAGCTGGAACAAATCTAAGGGCATATGGAAGATCATTTGTGATGATGGCTATTATTCACTACCCAGTGATGGATGAGTTATTCTTCAGGGGAACTGCAGAGGTGTCCTTCAAACCCACCTTTTCTGGGAATGGCAGTGTCTGACTTGCTCTGGGATGATCCCTTACTGCTGGTCTTTTGCAGAGCAGACAGATGCTGCTGGAACCTGAAACTGAGCAGTTCTGTTCCCAAGAGAGTAAAAGACTGTGATTTCTTGGGTGAATATTTAGGATAGTTGAAGTTGTTTGACATTTCATGGAAAGCAAATGACCTGTGCAGATATGCTTCATGTGTAATCAAACAGCATGAATTCCCTGAGAATGTGCTGGGGCTTCAAACCACTCATAAGGAGCATGTCCTCCCTCTGAGTGTGGTCCCACCTCGAGCCGCTGCATCCCAGCTGTGCTGTGCACAGCAGAAAGGGGCAAAGGGGAAAAGCTCTCTTTAGGCCCCTGTGTAAATCTGTCTCAAAGGCTGATGCTAAATGGATGTGTATATGCTATCATGTTCCCTGCAATTTTGCCTAGCTATGTTCAGAACAGTGAAGGAAGAAGGCTCCTGGCTTGCTCTGTAAGATGGGGATCTCCCAAGTGATAGTATTGTGAAAAAGGCAGCAGAGATTAATCTGGTTACTTGGTGGGAAATTGTAGGTGCACAGTTTGTGGTCATTGGGAGTGGGGCTGGCCCAGCCTCATCCCCAATGGGCACAGCTGTGGAAAGCAGGTGAGCAGCACTGACAGCAATGAGCCATGGGGTGCCCAGGGGCACTGAGCAACCACCAAAGGGAGCAGAGAGCACAGAGGCGCAGTGCATGAACATGGGGGTATAAAAGGTTGGGCTAAAGAACGAGAAGGGCCTGTGCTTGAAGTTGTTTGGTATTACTCTCTAGGGGTTAAAGCCTTCTGAGGTTATGTGATGATACTCTGTGTATCGTGGCTGTTTTAACTGCAATGTGTGCTGTGACAGAAAATTTGTTAACCTTTCAGAACTTCTGAGGGATAGAGCAATGAGCTGATTCTCTGTATTTAATTTTTTAAACAAACATATCTCTATTGATGTTAATGTTGTTTGTTTAGCAGTCGTTTGGGTCTCGTTGTGCTTTTATGTAATTTATAGCCTTCCTCCAGTCTGATTTTGAGAAACATGGTGTGTCCCTGAAGCTGGGAGCTCTCTTTTAATGTAACTTTCCTGTTTTTCTGTTTTGCAGGTTCTTTTCGAAATGATGGTTTAAAAGCTGCTGATGTCCTTCCCATACTGAAGGAGAAAGTGGCCTTTGTGTCAGGTGAGCACACCTTTCCTTGATCCCTCCAGCCCATTGTGACCACTGTCTGCCACATCCTGGTCCTTATGGTGCTGCAGAATCTCAAGGGACTGGTTTCATGTTTGAACTTGGTAGTACCTAAATTAGCTCTTCTGGTAAGAAAAGGGCTGTATGTGGACCAGGACTGTCCAGTAATACTCAGAGCATTGGAAACTGGTCCACGTTCATTTTCTTCATATTCTGAGGCAAGGGTAAATGAGCAGCACAGGTAGGATGCAAGGCAGCTGCTTAGCTCCAGCCCAGATATGGGTTGTCTCAGCATGGAGGACAATTCAGGGATCCTGCCTTTGGTTCAAGGTCAATGAATATCATTCAATTTCTGTATGTAGGAAGCACTTGGGCTTATAAATCACTGGTGTTCCATTTACAGTCCCAATCAGCTTGCAGTTAAAAGTACCATTGATGCTGCATTTACATAACTCAGATGCTCAAACTTCTCCTACCATTCTGTACAAAGATTTACAGCCTTCATTCAGAAGACAAATCTCAAGGATCTGGGGGTGGGTGAGGACTAGACAATATGGAAGAGGCTTTGAGAATAGCTTAGATGATATTGCTTCTGGTGTGAATTACAACTTGTCAGTGAGAGGGGGAAGAGAAAGTCTGAAGCAATCAGAATCTTGCATGAAGTCACTCAAATTGGCAGCATAAACCCAGGGTATTTCCAGTGGCAGCATTTCTGATGATTACAAACCATTCAGGCTGCTTGCAGTGAGAAAACCTCCATCAAGAATAGCCAGCTCCTCTTGTTTGCAGTCTTTGCTTTTTTGTTTCCTTTGTCTCCACAGTAATGCTGACTGCAGAAGGGAGGAGGTTGCAGCAGGGCTTCTTGGTGCCTGGACTCTTCCTCCCTGGCTCTCTCCACAGGAGTTGAGCCCCCAGTCCCATAAGGATGGGGTTCATCACTGTGCTGTGCCATGGATGTGTCATCCAGGCAAGAAAAGCTTTCCCCTCCACTGATAGCTGCTGTGAGATGTCTTCCCATATTTTAGCAGTTAAATAGCCTGCAGATCACAAGTCCAGCTGTGACTTGGGGAAACAATTTGAGGATCTATAAATGCTGACTAAACTTTCATCAGTTACATCAAAATCCATGAGTTTGAGGGAAGCATCTAAAACACCAAAAGTTTTTTGTGAAAACCCAAGACTATCCCAACAGTACTCACATGCAGGAGTGCTTTATCTTGCACTGCAGTCTCATTCTGAATGTCCTGAAATGTTTACATGGTTGGCTTTCGCTGCCCCAAAGAAGGGAGCATAGTCATAAAAACACAGCACAGTACCTGCACACTTGTTTGAGACACAAAAACTGAACTGGGTGCTCTGGGGAAGTGGAGGGGAGGAATTTATGCAGGGACTGTACTGCAATTTAGTTCTTGGCTCCTGCTGTTGCTTTGCATGGAAATGCTTGCAGGATCATTTGGTAATTCATGGAATATTTATTAATGACAACCTGTCTGGATTGTTTATGTAGCCCCTTGCACTGATGGTGCCTGTGCTCAGCTCTGAGCCAAAGGGTCTCACATCAAATCATCAGCTCGTTAGACACTCTCCTGTGCCAAGGCTGCCTTGCAGAGGGGGGTGTTAAATAAGCAGTGCCAGCACAATCCCCCAGGCTTTCACACCATGATCCACTGCAGGCAGGGTACAGCTTGCTCCATATAGACTCACCAGCCTCCAGACTTAGATCTGCTCAAAATGTGCTGTTCCTGACACAGCTAGAGGTCCTAGGATTTACACCTCCTCTTCATGGGCTCCAAATGCAATGACTATGGGCAGCAATTCCCTTTACTGCAGAACAATTTGAGTTGCTAGTGTTCAATGCAATAGCCCCAGCATCCCCTTCCAGCCCACAGTGTAAGTACTGCCCAGTGTTCCCCATGACTATTGTAATAAAGCAGATTAAGGAAATTATTTTAACATTTCAGGTTCTTTTTAATTAAAATGGAATAATTTCCTAGAGTATTCTTGGAGCACAGAAGAAAATTTTGACAAAAAAGAAAAATCAAATACCTGGATTTTTCCAAGATCAACAACAACAACAACAAAAAGTTCTGTAGTTAGCACAGAGTCTGGGAGCACATTGTGTTTTAATCATGCTTCCTTTAGGAACAGGAGAGTTTTATTGAATCTTCTTCATAGTTTAATACTACAGTTAATTTTAATGATAACAGTACAGTAAAGTTGTCAAGGGGATTCTCCTTACACCAGCAGAATTTATCAGCACACACAAAAACTTTCAGCTGAACATGTCAGTTACAGAGTTTATTGCTTTTCTCATCAGCTGTGGCTCACCAGCTTGTTTGTCTGTGGTTCAACAGGAAACTTGCAGAGAACACACAAGACCCTTCAGGGTCTTTGCTTTGCTTTGTGTTCCAGTGTGGCGGATGCTCCACACCTGGACCCTGCAGAAGGGCAGAACAGGCAGGCAAGGCAGAGCAGCTGCTGCCTGCTCCACAGCAGGCACAACAGGACCTGCCTGCACAGCCGTGTCATCTCACAGGAGCACTCAGGCTCTCACAAGTGCACTTAATTTCAGAGTTGACATACAGATCTGTCTGGGCATGGATTCATCCAGCCTGAGTGCTGTCTGGGGCTCTGTGCCTGGCACTTCCCCTCAGCTGAGCCAGCAGCAGGCGCAGGGCTCTGCATCTGCATCCCTGCACCGCAGGAAAGTTGAGGGGTGGTGGATAATATCAAGACTTTTTCCTGGAACTGGTTCTTGGTTTCTTCCAGTGATCTCATCTATGAACTAGACTGAACCTGAACAAAGTTCACATGTGTGTCTAAAGAATACCTGAATCCCATTCCACAGCTCCTATGCAGAGCCATGGACTGAGCAGTGGTGGGTGAGGCGCATCCCAGCCATGGCTGATTGCTTCCATTGCTGACCTCCTGGAAGCAGATAAAGCAGGGAGCTGGCAGGGGGGAGGCTTTGGCCACCTGCTTGTTGTCTAAACGCTCATAAAATCTTGGCTTTGCCTGGGTGGTTAAGTGTGTTGCTTCCAGCAATGGAATGGTTTTGGGAGCCATAAGGGAATGAGTTACAAGTCAGAGACTGATTTTTGTATTCTAAGAGGGAGATGAATGCTGAGGAGAAGACATAAAACAGGTTGTAGATTATTTTAGGTGTTTTTTTTCAGTGAGAGGTGGTGAAATATTTTGGAAACTGGGCTTATAGTCTTTCTTGGGAAACAGACTCTGTTTTAGAAGAGTGGTGTAAATTGGGGCGTTGTTCAGCTGCTTGATTATATTTATGGTAGATTTTCTATTGATCAAGGCAGTATGGAACAAAATGTATGAACTTTCAGGAAAGAGAAGGGAATTTGTTACCATGTTTCCTTCCCATGCATGGAAATTTTCATGTGCTTAGGCTATAAAAAGCTTGGTAGTTGACTGATGTCATGGGTCTTGCTGAAAGCATTTCCCCACATCCCACCCAGAAGAGTTTCTCAGGATTCTTCCCGGTATTTCCGCTCCCTGGAGGGCTCGGCAGAGCGTGGGCTCCCGCTGTCACCCAGGTACTGTCTGTTCATCAGCCGAGGCAGGAGTACAAAGGAGGAGGCTGGCCAGGTTTCTGAGAGCGTGGTTGAGCACAGAGGAATCAGCAGCAGAAGGGTGTAATAAGCTGGTGAGCTGCTGCAGCTGTGACAAGCAGAGCTCCCAGCTCGTGTCTGCAGAGCAGGAGGGTTTCCTGTGTGCTTTGGGCACCAAAGGGCACAGAGCAGGGAGAAGTGGATGCACTAACAGCTCAGCCATCTCCATCCTTTGGTAGCCCACTGTCCCCAGCCCCACATCTCGAGTGGAACCTCATGATCTGGGTCACAGCAACCTCTAAACATGACTGAGAGCCTTAAGGAAAAGCAGAGATTTCCTGAAAGGTCTTTCAGAGAAGGAATTTCAAAGTAAATAGATCTAAAGAAAGGACAGCTTTACAATTAAGTTCCACCAAATTGAGGCCAGCAGCATTAATGAAAGAGGAAAGCTCAGAGAAGAAGACACTGACCTTCCCAAGGACACAACAGGTCACTTAGTGCCAGAGATACCACATGTTGAGGTACATGTTTTTACTTTTTCTTCAGTAGATGCACTTCAGTCTTCAGAAAAAGGCTTGAAATGAGACCCCCAGTGCCTCTGGGAACTGAAAGAGTTCACATCCTTGTTTCAGGAGGTCACAAATGCTGGTTTGTGGACACTGGAATTTGTATTGGGTTGGGAATAAAATTAACCAAAATATCTAATTTTTGAGTGATGTAAACATTTTGTATTTACACAAAAAGTTTTGATTTAAAAGAAAAGTTTCCATTCTCCTTTACCTCTGGAATGGAAATTTCAAGTGAAACATCAACAGTTCTATATTTTGTTACAGAAAAATATCTTCCTTTTCATATCATTCCCTGGTGTAGTTTGAAACCAACAGAGTTCAAAAAAGGAAAATCTGCTATTAGAAAAACATGGCATTCCTTGACTATTTCTCCATTCTTGTCTCAAATGAGGATGAGAAAGAGTGTGTTATTAGGGTGAATCTGTCCTCTCTTTGTTGCTCTTTATTCTGTACAGCTTCCAGCCCTGTGCCCTGGGGTGTGGGTTTGGAGTGTCTGCTCCACTATCAGCAGTGACTGGCATCACCGTGTGCTGTGACTTATTGGCCAGTATACATTTAAAATTAAAGAAGTAACCCCAAAATACTTGCATAAAGCGGTGAAATTGAATTACAAGACACAACAGCTTGTCTCTTCAAATCTATGCAGTGGCTTTGGGTGATTGCAGGACAAATCTACTTGATAGGAAAAGGAATCACTCAGTGGCTGCTCTGGGCATCCCATCTAGAGTGTTTGACTTGCTCTGCCAGGAGATCTGGTGAGAACAATTAGCCTTGTTTTTGGAGTCATTAACCCTAAATGTAATGTCATGAAATCTTGCCATTAAAATTTGATTTGGGGAATTGACTCTGAGACATGGATGCTGCAAAGAGCAGCACTGTGGATGATCAGGCCCTGGTGATTGCACTACGCCTGTGTTAATTGCCTTGTTGTGGGAGCTTAAATTTCCATCACTTGCACTAAAATCACCTGATTGGAACCAGCTGAACTGGAGGGTGGTCACACAGCTAATCCTGTGTATGACCCTTGCAACAAATTTGTCTTGAAGTTGCAGGAGTTTTAGTACAGAAGACTGCTCACAGTAAGTCCAGTAGCAAGCAGACTCACAGAGCTCAGCTATGACAGAAAAAGGAATGTTATTTTAAGACTCTGGATACCAATTCCTTGATACTTTCCTTTCCTAGGAAGTCTGTCAGTTAGATTTAGAAATCCAGAGTGTATTGTTTATCACTGTATTGAAGCGCCTGACATCAACTGAGCTCCGTCTGTCTCCTGGCTCTCTTCATTATAATTCATTTTTTCACCATATTTTGGACTGAAATACCTGATGAGGATTATTTCAGCTCCTCTGGAAACTCACTTATGGTCTCAGCAGAGTCTCAGCATCAAGATTGATCAGCTTATGATCTGCAGGGTCAGATGAAGTGGTGCATTCCCTTGAACTGCAGTAGACATCTGAACAGGAGCCAGAGACACCGTGTGCTGCTCCTGTTTCCGCTGCTGCTGTGCTGCAGGATGTTAGACAAGGTTCTTGGGAACCTTTACATGTGTGGACATTTGCCTGTGTCTCTGGCTAATCCTTGTGAATTCATGCTTATGAAGAGAATGTGAAAGGAAGCAGAGGGTTTGAAACCCTTAAATGTGGATCTCTGCAGGCAGATAAGGATCGTGGTGGAAGGGCTGATAGAGCTGGAGAGATGCAGCTTGAAAACAGAGCTTGATAAAATCATTATCTGCTGCATACAAGAAGTCCGCATTAACGGAAACTAATAATTTCCTGTCCTCAACAGGACTACACATAGCTGGAATTTCATTTTATTGTGTATTAACAGGGATGGCTGTGCCTCAGGACACAGAGATTTTGAGACTGGTAAAGCCTATACACAGAGTTCACATCACAAACACTTTGGGATGGCCAATTTCTTGGCTTACCTGTGGGCAGTTGGGGCCACTGTAGGCAGAAATCTTTGGGGCCACCACTAAGAGTTGTTCAGGCAGCTGCCAGAACAGGCATCTTGTCACTGGAGTCTCTTTCCTCTTGGTTGCTGGCTTGACTTGCAAAGTGTCATCAGAAGGCCACTAACTGTGCTGCCTGCCTGCATGCAGGTTTCTGAGCTTTCTTTAAGGTTTTCTTCTAATGTGGTATGCATCACAATGTCTTGTGCCATCACTGCAATGTCCCCTGGATGATTTGTGGAGGAAGAATTATGTGATCTTACTTCTGGGAATAAACCCTGAATTTAGCCATGGGTTCTTATTGGATAGAAGAAGGGAGATGGGAAGAACTGGCAAAGAAGCCACTGACAGGAAAGGCCATCAACAAAGGATTTTGTAGGAGAAATGCAAGGCATATATGGCTAAATATTTGTTCTCAGTGTACTCTGTGCCCTGAAGAGCATGTGTTTTTCTAACTCTTTTTTTCCAGAGCACTAATAACCAGACCATCTGTTTGCCTCTCTAAATCAGAGCAAAGCTCATGAAAACCCAACTTGAAAAACAGTAAGAAATTATCAGCTGTTTGTTTTAGCATTTAATAACTGTAATTAGCAAGCCTAATGACATGTTTGATTATTTCATCACTGTTCTTTGAGTCCAGGGGGAGGCAGGAGATGGGACTTATTGATTAGAGCAATTGAGACTCCTGGCTTCCTTCTAGTTTTTATTGTCTTTTTAAACAATGTGCTGAGTAGCTCTCTGAAGACTGTGCATGTACAATTGGTGTGGAGATCATGGCTGACTTGGGGCAGGATTTGGCTCCCTGAGTGGATTACTAACAAGCAGAGTCTCAAGCACTGTGAAGCTCCAAAACAGTGGATCAAGTCAGAAAACCTCATTTCTTCTCCTGGTTCTTCAAGTGATTCACTGTGGTATCTGGGCTGAACTTCTTCCCCTCTTAGTACTTTAATATTCCCTTCAGTAAAAAGCTAACAATAAAGAAAAGGAATGGTATAGACAGACTCCCTGCACAGACAATGCCAGGTTTTCTTCTATTTTATTGTGTGTTCCTACTTCTTAGCAAGCTCCATTACAGGAGATGAACATCCTTATGTAGGCATGTTCAATGGTGGCAATATCCCCTTCAGTATTCCTAGAAAAGCAGAGATTTTGAGTTACAAAATGTGACAAAAACTCTGCATATTATCAGTATTTAAGAGAGTAAACCACAGTCACAGAACTCTGCAAGTCTAATGGTGAATTAAGCATACAGTGTTTAATTAGTGTTTAATAGCTTGTTTTAGAAGAAATCTGATGTTTCTTTATACAGGCTCTTGGTAAAATTGTAAATTATGTAGGCATTCCTAAAAATTAGTGATTTCTCAGTAACTAGGATTGCATGGACTTGAAGGAAGCAACTGAAGGATTCTAATATGTATGATATATTTGTAATAACTTCACTCTTTTGCTCAAAGATTAGAGCTGCACTTTTATCACAAATGAGAAACGTTTGTTTCTAAATTTAGCATGTCTTGATATTTTACCCAAGTCTCCTTGTTTCTGTGTGCTGTAAGACTAGAAGGAATCAGTCTGGGTGCCTATTTATCCTTCCATCATCCAGAAACATCCAACTGGGTCAGCATGTAACCCTCCTCCTCCAATGAGAGTTAACCCATTTTCTCTGGTCTGTCCTGGCAACTTCTGACCCTGTGCCTGAGCCTTATTTATCCTGCTCCCCTGGGGACAGTTTAGATGAACTGTTGAGGGATAGTTTTTATCCTGAAGCAAAGACAGGAGAGGAATATTCTGGATCCTATTTTCTTTTCTGTAGCTGAAATCTTTGGGTTTGTTACTGAAAGGATCAAGAATTTTCTGATTTCATGTTTTCAGCCTACCAGAATTTGCACAGGTTTATATTTATTTATTTTGTGGAGCTCACTTTGGTGGAATGGTAGGTGTTAAAGGAGTCCCTGACCAGAAACACAATTTTTGGTTTATGAAGCCTAGGTGAATGAGCAGCATCAGAGTGATTAGTGCTGCTGGGCTGTGGGAAGCTCATGGCCCTTTCCAGGTGTTTCATATCCTCAGAGAGGATTATAAATGTAGGCTTGGAGTCTTTTGATCTCAAATCTTAGTGCTTTTCCACGTTGTACAAATATTTAAATGATTGTGAATGAAGGAGAGGGAGCCTGAATGAGTAGCGGGTAGCGTGTTCTTCTGGGATGCAGTTCAAGTTGAGGTCTCTGCTTCAGCAAATATCTGGAAGCTTTTGAAAACCTTGGTTACATCTAGATATGATGGGAAATGTTTCAAAACCTTGAAAAGCCTCTTGTGTTGAAAAAGAATTTCCCTCCAGCTCTAGTTACTTGTATTGGTTTGCCATTCTATAGGCTGGCTTGCTTTTCTGTTGGACACATATCATGCATGATATAATGGTTTGGCATTGATGTGGTGTGTGAAACAATCTCAACAAAGGGAAAATGTACTTAAAATGAGGAAGCTTTTTTTCATAAAAAGGTCGGAACACTTAGATGATTTTATTTCCTTGTAAATGGAATCCTTTTTTACATTATGTCCCCACTTTCATGCTATGTGGCAGAGGCATGGATCTGCCAAGGTGACACTGAATTCCAGTGGACCTTCCTCATCTTCATGGTGTAAAGCCAAAGGCAAATAGAAAGGACAGAGATTTTGGTGGAGATTAGGCAGGACAGTTTTTGTACTCCATATGTACCCCTGTCTGCACGAGGGCTCAAAATAAAGATGACATCTGTTGTTTGCCTCTCCATTTGTATCTCTGGACAAATCAGACACAACCTGGCTCCAATGGAGACTTGCACAGTGTAATCCTTCAGGTGCGTTGCATCCACTGAAAACCATGGGTGCTAGTGGCATCTCTATTTGTATAGATGAAGTTTGTGTAAGAGACTCTGTCTTGTACAGGCAGCAGTGCTGTAGAAAACTCTTTAGACAAACTCTTTTTAATTTAGCAATTAAGACTTATCTGTATTTTAAGTAAAAGTATATATAGTAACAAGAATGTGCCAGTAGCACAGACTGCAGGTGTCCCAAGTTCTTAATGAGAGAGCACAAGTGTGAGTCAGTGCCAGAGATGTTCATGTCCTTGTGTAGCTTTTTCTTCTTGTTGGCCAAGTAAATTAGCTCAGAAAGCACATGGGTTTCCTTTCTCAGAAGTGATATTTCGGTTAAAGGGATTATACTTTCCATTGAGAAGTGCAAACTCATGTGCATTTTTGCAGCTTGTTTGGGAGGTCCTTGCAGTTCTGTACTAGCTTTTTGAGCTGTAGTTTAGCTGTAACTTTTCCCTAGATAACAGTGCAAACATGTATCTAACAACACAATTCCTGGAAGAAATCCTGAGATAATATGTAAAGAAAGAACTAAACATTGAATGAGGTACTAGATTTCAGTTTCACTCTTCTTAAACTTTGTTTACAGGAGAGAATAAAATAAGGTGCTGCCGAATTAGATTATATTTGCCCCTGTATTTGTGGTTGTACAGTTCAGGGTAGAGTTATTCCTTTAATGCCAATCCTTTAGATAATTGTTGTAAAAGACAAAGGGGCAGACACTGACTGTTTAAAATAAGTGATTTTTAAGACAGGAAAGCTACAGGAACACCCCCCCCCCCCCCCAAATATTTTGAGAAGACATGAAGCTCTAATCATAATTTTAAATCAAATGAAGTACTTGATAGATTAGAACATTGTGCTGCATAAATATTACTGGGATACATCGCTTCAAACTGGCAGGATATGGTAAACTATCCTGGAATGAACAGTGCAACACACTTAGCAACAGTGAAAAATGCTTTCACTTTCTTGGTTTTGACCAGTTTAAAACTATCCCCACAGTAGGATTTCACTAGCATCTCCTGCTTGGAGTGGCAGATATATTAGATTTGATGGGATTAGGTGAAAGAAGAAGTGCTAGTAGCAATTTTCCTTGTGTGGGCTTTTTTAAATTTTTTCTTATATCCCCCATTTGGAGCTCCAGCAAACGCAAGCTTGTCTTCCTCGATTAGGCAAGTCTGAAAGCTACAACGGGTGCGCAGACTCTTAAATGTGCTGTAATTTATATTTATCAATTCAGTGCACGTAGTTTTTTTGATGTGTGCTTCCTGTCTGATTTTCTAAAAATCCTTTATTTTCCACAGGTGGCCGTGATAAACGAGGTGGTCCGGTCTTGACCTTCCCAGCCCGCAGCAATCATGACAGAATAAGGCAGGAAGACCTTCGTAAACTTGTGACTTATTTGGCCAGCGTGCCAAGGTAAAGCTGGAAAGAAAACACTTCAAAGCTTAGGGTGGATAGGTGGGTGGGGATCTTGTTCTTGGCAGTTGCTGATTTCCAAGTATTAACATTTAGTACCTTGAGTTCTTGGGGCGGAGGAACGAAAGTGTTCCCTTCCTCCTCCTGTGTGCGCTCCGGTGGTTTTTATGGCACACGAGGCAACGCAGGAGCCCCCAGTGAGGAGGCAGTGGGAGCAAACCTGGGCTTCAGGCTCCTCACAGCCTCGAGGAGCAGCTCTCATTCTCCATGTTTCTGTGCAACTCTTTTAAAGGAGTGCAAAGGCAGGAATGCTTAGAGGTCTGCAGTTAAATATAGCAAGCTGGAGAGAGCCTGCTGTCTGTTGTTGCTTTTTAATACCTTGTGGGAGGTTTGGGAGAGCTGGGGTAGGGGGCTGTAGTTGCTGGGGAGGACAGAGTGCCTGAACAAGAAGGCAGACATTCCTGCTCCAGTACTTTCCAGAGATTTCTTCAGGGTGGAGAAGTACATGGGTGGACCAAAGAGGGAGCTCTCAAAGAAAGGCATTTCAAATTGTTCTGAATGTAAACCACCACCTTTCCCCGCATTAGTCTCTGTGGCTCTCTTCCAACAAGCAAGTCCCCATCCTTTTCCCAGGGATACTGGAGGAAAGGTGTGTTGCCAGAGCATATTTATTTTTTCAAGCCTTGGGAGATCATTTATAGGGCTCAGTGCCCAGGGAGGTGTTTCTGATCCAGCCTCAGAGAGTGAGCCTACATATGCCCTCATCCGGCTTCCTTTTCCTATTTTTAGGCTTGTCAAATATTCTTGCCCAAAACTCTCAGCTGTTGATGTGAGTGTTACTCCAGGGCAGGTGAGGGACTGAGAAGGGATGCTCAGGGTTGCAGGAACACATCCTGTGCCACCCAGGAGCTCCTTCTCTTTTAAACCCCTGGAACATGAGCTATTAACAATGTTCATGTTTTGGCAAAGAGTGTGAAGTTAAGACATGAAGGGCAGAGGGGTTGGCTGCATCTGGAGGTCAGGAGGTAAGGGTCTTGGAAATGCACTCTGTTCCTCAAACATGCAATGTGCAGAGGACAAAGGTTGTGTTTGGTATGGAAGAGGGCTAAGGGCTGTTTGGAGACTTAGTCACTAGGATGCAGAGTGAGTAGCAAAGGAGCAAATGCAGCCATGTGCACCAGATCTGCCAGTGCTTGTTTCCTGGACGTCATAAGTCCTCTGGTGATGCACTTTTTGCTCTGTTGAACTTTTGGTCATCAAGGTTTTACTAATAAGTGAGTCTGTTTGCTTTTCTCCCCGCTTCCTCTCATTTCACCCTCTAGCCAGCTCCATTTTCAACCATGTTGTGAGAGACTTTACAGACATGCTGTGGGGCTGGGGGAGCAGTAGGTCACTCCCTGGGAATGTGTCCCAGAGCTTGGCAATTCCCCCTTAGCTGCTGTAGTAATGAAACTGGTGCCCTACATCTTATCATTTTTTGCATGGTTGCAATATGAAGATGTGACATTGCTCTGGGTTCCAAGCAATTGTGGAGCAAAAATGACCTTCTAACATGTCAACCTTTTCTGTTAACTGCTCTTCCCTCATGGAGGTGGCAGTAATAGAAAGATGCATCCTTTGTGTTCCCCACTGTAACACAACTGAATCAATTAGCTCAGTCTTTGATGTGCTTTTAGTTGCCTCACTCTGGATCAGTGCAGCAGTGATTTTTCTGTAATGATGCAGAACCTGGGGTCAGAACTACGTGAAGGAGCCAATACAAGACCTGGCTGCCTGTGTTCCTAGAAACACTAAAAACCATTCTCATCCTGGTGGTCAGTACAAAGCCTTGTTCTGTCCTGGTGTGTGAAGCCTTTGGAGTGTGTCTCTAGTTATACCAGAGAACATCCTTTCCTCTGTGCAATCTCCTGTCATGAAAATGTACCCAGCAGTAAGGGACTGGCTATGCCTGGAGCACTTTCACTGGCTTCCCAAGGGTCCTTGCAGATTGGACCCCTGGAGGTATTAACTGGAGTATTGTCTCCTTCTTGGGATGATTGCACATTGAGAGGTGTGGAGAAAAAAGCAAGAGTGATCAGAGGTCTTGAAAATGTGGCCTGTCAAGGAAAGATTAAAAGGGCAGAGGTTGTTCAGTCTAGAGAGTGAAAAGTGCAAGCATGTTGTCATGCTGAAAAATGAATGGTTTGTAGGGCAAAGACAAACAAATATGTTACACCAAAGCAAGTAAAGATTAGGCTAGATATGAGGAAAAGTTTTCTAATGGATTCCCATTAGCACTATAAGACATACAATTTTTTTCTAAAATCCTTCTGTTGCTGTATAGACAAGACTCTGGCATTGATATAAATGTTATGGAGAGGGTATGGTAGATCAGGAGGTTATTTCTCCCAGTTCTTCCTAGTTCTGTTTTGTCTGGTGCAACAGCTGTGAACTTGCTGCTCTAGGGGGGAAATGTGACCACAAACTTCATGTGTTTGGCACGTGGGATTGTATAACCTGTGTGGTGTAAGGAAACACTGAAAACTCATTTTCCCTAAACATTTTATTCACTTTAACAAGGGCAAGCAGCAGAGCTTTCAAAATTATTTATGTTTTGGAAACAAATATATGGAAGGAACAGTTGGAATTCCTATCACTGGCTCTCAGTTCATGTTTATTCCAAGATGAGTGCTGTAGCTACTAACTACATCGGCCATCCACCAAAATAAACAATTTCATTAGCAGAAATTCTGAACAGGATGTCAGAAGAAACTGCTTGAATGTTGAGTGCTAAAAGGAGAAGAGTTTTCTGTGCTAGCTGAAAAAGTAGAAATTCTTTAGGGAAAAGAGACTGTAATTTATCATATTGACACCAGGATAATAATTCTTTCTTTATTCCTGGTGCGTTGGATCCTGAGTGAGACAGATTGCTCTCCACATTGATACTATCTGTCACTTAACCCTTGTTTTATATCTTAATGGAGGGGGCAGAGGTGGCACAGTGCTGGGAGCTTGGAGCAGGTACGAGATTGGTGATGAAATGTGATGATAGATTAGGGTAAGTGAAACCAGGGTCTTGCTAGCAGTTTTCAAAATTTCTGATTCAGCTTTCTGCAGCTCCTTCTTCAAAACCAGAATAATAATGTGTGCTTTCTGAAAGCAGCTATGTGTGCTTGAGTTAGAGCAGAATAGTGAGGGCTTTCATGCAGCTGGGAGCCACAGCCAGGCAGGTGCCTGCAGGCAGTGGGGTTTCCTGTGTGGTGGAGGATTACTGCCTGGGGGTGAAGATCTAGGAACACTGCTTGTTCCTATCCCGAAATGGTAAGTTTTCAGTCCACAGTGCCTGGGGTAATTTAAGGCTCCTGGAAGGTTCAAAAGCCTGATCCTGCAGTTTTGGGTAGGAGGAGGAGGTTGTGAGTGGGTATCTGACACTGTGAACTAATGCAGCCCTGGTTCGGTGTCCTACGTTACTCTTTCAGGCACATCACAAGGTGCTTTTCTCAAAGCAGTTCCACTGTAATTAGTTACTAAGGAACGAAGACACTATTCATTACATGTAAAGAAAATTCCATGGATGCCAAGTTGCCACCACTCTGCCATTTTCTGCTTGGTTTACATTTGCACTAATGCTTTCTGGGTATGCAAAGCTGTATTTCTTGTGACTCAGGATAGCTTCTATTTACATGCAAATTTAAATGGATGCAATGTTTAGAAATTTGGAGGGCGTGACTGAATCTAGGATGAAATGGTGTTTATGATCGGGGGAGCTGAGGGAGAATTTTCTGGCCTTGCTGAAGATTTTCTATTTTAACACCAGTGCAGTGCCATCTATTCCAGTAAACTGAGCTTTGATTTATATGTGTGTAAATGAAACTAGCACCAGGCCAATCTCCTCTGCGAGCCCTTTGGAATTAGGAATTAAGTTATGCGTAGGCTATAGGAGGATAAAAAGGAGACAGAATATGATTAGGCTGAGTTATCTCCTCGCATGGTGAAGCAATACGATGAAGGAAATGTTCTCTGTCAGCTAGAGTGAACCTTCCGGCTGAGCACATCAATCTGTTCTGGAGCCAAGATAAGCAATCTTCTGTGCTCTCTGCAGAGGGGAAACCTGAGATGCCTCAGGGGCCTGTGTTTTTAAAGACATCTACTTTTTATTTGTGCTCTGTTCAAAAAGCTGCTCAAATGTTTCCCTGTTCTGGGGGACATCCAAGGCGTAACAGCAGCAAAGTGTTTCCAAGGGGCAGCCCTGTGTGTTTGAACAGCTCCTCAGAGCTGCCCAAGCTGGATGAGAGGTGCTAGGATCAGCAAAACAACTGAAGTGCCCCTAAAAATTAGTTTAATGACGAGGGCTTTGTAAAATTAGCAGAACAATACAGGGGATGGCAGAATGTAGCAATACTCACCCACTCTTGGATTTATTTTAAGCTCTTCTCTGGTGACCTGTGGTACTGTGTATATTAGCTCCTCTGGCCGGGAGTAGTGGGAAACTCATTTTGTTGATTGATAGGAATTAAACCCTAGAGCTCTGCTTTCTGTTATGTGATCTTAGCACAGAAGGAGCTTTTGAGGCCTTTTTTTTTTCCTGGAGGCTATTGTAGATCTACAAAAATAGCCATCTATTTAAAAAATAACACCAGGGACGTCATACCAATTTTAGTAACTAAATATCTGGTGCCATCGATAAGATAATTATTCCACCATACGCTTGTTTCAAAATACAGCAGTAAAAAATGCAGTGAAGCTAATGAGCCTAATGGAGATGTAATATTTTCTTCAGATATAATTTAACAAATAATGGTAAGGTGTTTTGGAAAAAGGGGTTCATTAGAAGTAAATAACTGACATGAGTGCTGGTGAGTTTGAGAGTGTTTTGCCGCTCTGTAGCCAGTTCAAATCCAGCCTCTACCATATGTGGTATTTGTGTGTTATGTTTTTATCACTCTGTTAGGAACTGGGGGACTTCTGTTGAAATATTGGTGCTCTTACTTTGTCCTACTGAAAGGCTTCAGAGCTCACTGCTCTCTGTTGTTTCCTGTGTCCCCTTACTGACCACCTCAGGGCAAAGTTACACGTTCACTGCTTGCTGGAAATCAGCACTTCAGAAGAGGATCTCTGATCTCCTTCCAGCTGTGTTAATAACCTGCTGAGGCATTTTATTCCTGGGTGAGTGGACAGTGGCTGTAATTGATGTTGAAACTCTGCAGCAAGTGTCTACAGCTGCAATCTTGGAAACTCCCATTTACCAGAAGCTGCTAGAAAATGTGGGCTTCCTAGAAGTGCAGAGAGAGTGACAGGAGCTGTCAGAGCCTGGAGAGCAGGAGTTATGAGAAAAGACTGAAGGTGTTGGGGATGCTTATGTTAGAGATGGAAAGTAAAGTGATCTGTTAAAATACACTCTGCAAGCCTGAGCTAAAGTAAACAATTTAGTCTCAGTGTACATGGAAAATGGGACAACAAGAAAGTGATTAAAATCACAGATTGAAGAACTGGAACAGGTTTCTGTATCGTGCCCATCTTGGAGACCCTGTTAGGAGGTGTGTCAGGAGAGACCAAGGTCTTGTCACTCCTGTCTTGCCACAGAGGCATGAAAACAAACGTCACTCCAGCTTCTGTGATACTATTTTGTATAAAGATGTGGGCTGTTTAAACAGATACACAACTTCCTATGTTTGTTTAAATCAGCCCAAACCTAAGGAAAATGGGAGGGCTGTGGTACCTGTTTCCGAATTATTTCCTGCTTTCATTGCCTGTTACTGTTTTTCTGGCTAGTGTAAGGTCCCATCTTGCACAGCTCTGGACCTGAAGCAAATGTCCTCTTTTTCTCTGCCCTCTGTGGGAGCTGAGAGTGCTCTCTGACTGGTCCCAGCCTGGTTACCTGCTGAGCCCTGTTCTGCTGTCCTGCTCCATAACATTGCAAGTGTTTTCAGACTGGTTTTGTGATGAGTAGCACAAAGATCATGATAGAAAGCTTGGCAGTTGATGTACTGTGAATTGCACAGCTCCTGTAGCCCTCTAAAGACTAATAAAAGGCAGAGTAAGCTGGGCTCTGCATCTCACTTTTACCAGTAATCATCAATATGGGTCTAATAGAAGTCTCTGTTTATTGTGAAATAGAAGAAATGAGATTAACTTAATATTGAAATAAGCTTATGAAGATTTCATTATCCTGTTTCAGAACTGAAATAAATAAAATAAAGGTTGATGTTTTTACAAGAGTAAATTCCTTATTTAAAGTAAATTCCCTAAAGAACTTCCAAAGAGATTTGCAAAGTATTTAAGTTGTTTATCTTGTATCCAAACATTTTGTACTGTTTTGGAAAACCTGAAAATCTCTTACTGTTTTTTCCCCACTAAGTTCTACAATATTTCTTTATTCTTAAGTATAGCTTGCTCCATTTAATTATATTTTAATTGTATTCCAATAAATAATTGAAGCTACTGATTGCCACATGCAGAGAAACTGGGATTTCAACTTGTCATTGTGTTCTTAAGCATTGTATTCAACACTCAACATCTGCTTAATTTTAGGCTATAAATCTGCAATTGAAAACAGTTAATATGAACGAATCCCCCATTTATTATGTCTGAATTATTTCCAAGACAATTGTTCTATTTTACAGTGTAGGGGAAGGAGTTTAATTTTCTATTACTGCCAATCTCATGCTAAGATTTCAAAGTCATGTTGGGTTCTTTCTGGTTCATCTAACATCTCCAACACAAATTCAATGGGTTAATAATCTGAAGACTGAGGATTGCAGAGGGTAGCCCTACAGGCCAAGTTTAGCATAGAACAGAAGTGCACAGGTCTGGAAGAGAATTTGCCTTTGCTGGCACTGATTGTTTCCTTGGCTGTTTTCCAGCCAAGTGGGAGCTCACTTGTGCCTTCTTCAGTGGAGTCAGTGGCTAGGGCTTGCAGAGGGCACATGTCCAATGGAATAAAAGGTCACTGTTTTACTTTGTCTCCTCCCAGGCAGCAAAGTAAGCATCTCTACCCAGTTCAGGTCCAAGCCTTTTGATTTTCCTGGTCTGGCCTTTTTTGGTTCAGCCCTGCCCTCTCAGGCCGTGCATTCAGGCTGCAAGCTCAGAGCAGCCAGAAGGATGGCAGTCAATGGATTCCTCCTCACAGCCCCCATCTGCCCATGTCCTCTGCCCTGAAAATAGTCAAAAGGTGCTGCTGCCCAGCCACAGCTCTGCAGTGCCACCACACCTGGCTTCTCTCTTTCTTGCTGGGAGAAGAGCCACTGGAGGGCTGTTAAAACCCTCTGAGCAAAGTCAGAGCTGCCTCTGGCAGTGCTTCCTGCGGGGGCCAGGAGGGCTGATCTGGAGGCAGCTGCCTCCTGTATGTGTGGTGATTCCATGCAGTGGCATCACCTGAGTTCCTCAAGGTTTGGTGGCCTTTGCCAAAGGTTTGAGCTTTGCTAAGATCCTTAGAAGACCTCAGCTGTCTTCTCAGGGTAGCCTCAGGTGCTACTCAGTTTCCCTGCAGGGGCTGTGTGTGGGATGCTGTTTCTGGCTCTCTCACACAAGATGGGTGCCCATCCTGTGCAGCCACTCCCTGTGTTACTGTATTTCTGTTAGTAATGTTGTGCATAGTACCTCACTGCATTTCCAACAGAGAATTCTGCCTGGGAAGGATTCTGCTTGGATTTCTCCAAATCAGGATCAAACAGCAAAACAGCCCCTGTCACCATGCATGCCACCACTGCTGGTTGTCCACCACAGCCTAGTGCCACCCAGTGGTGCTGGCAGTGTCTGGGGCTGATCCCATCCCCTGAGTTGTCTCACGTAGAGCTGTACTGCACACTCTACTTTTGAGCTCTGTCCAGGCCCTCAGTCTGGGGATTAGATCAGCATTGTTCCCTGTCCTAAATGGCTTTTGCATGTTGGTTGTACCGGCATCTGCTGCCTGGAAGAAGAAGCTGAGGTGATGGAGAAAAGGCAGAAACTTGTAAACTAGGATATATCCTGCACCCATTCACTGGTGAGGGAGCTGGCGGGCACCACAGCCTGCTGTAAATTTTGTGCAGTGTCATTTTCTCCATCCTCTTCCTCAGTGGCTCTCTGAGAAGTGTTTTGTGAGTCTCTGCAGCACACCTCCCCATGCTGCCATCCCTGGCCTTGGCCACACTAGTCCTGGTGTTAACCTCTTGCATGTTCCTCATGGGCCTTTTAACCATCAGACCTGTGGCTCCACAATGCTCCAAGAGGTCCAGGCAGCAGTGACTAGCAGAATTCCTTGGAGAAGGCAGGCATGTACTAATGTGAGCAGTAATTCAGAGCAGCTAAAATTAGCAGACAGAGAGGTTTTGTGGGAGCGTCTCACTGGCAGCAGAGCTGGCACAGGCCGTGCTCAGCTCCCTCCTGAAGCTGTCAGCAGCTGTCAGTGGAATATGCAGCACTTCAGCCAATCCTAAATTTTATTTTAGGTGATCTCTTTCCTACAGTTTTTGCAGAGACTGTAAAATAGTTTTTGTCTCATTCCACTATGGATGCTTGTGTTCCTCATCAGTAACTCCAGTATGTGTTATATCCTTTTCGCTATTAGAAATTATTGCGATTTGGAAGTGGCTTATGCCATCTCTTCATGGATGTCATTAGAAGCAGGAAAACAACTGCTGTGCTTTGCAGTCTGCTTTGTAATGGGCATATTGTGCAAGGCATCTCAATGTCTGTGGAAAGCTCTTCTAGACTCCTGTGGAGGATGGATGAGACCTTTACTGTGTGCCAATATGAAGCAAGTCATGGGAGACACAGGAGTGGAGTTGTCTCAGCCTAGACAGGCTGATCCTTATCCTCACTGGATGCATGGAGATGCTGAGGATGATGCTCCAAAGTCTGGGTTCCCCAGTGCACAGCTGGGGTAGACTGGGGATATGTTTTCAGGAATATAATTTAGGCATATTTCCAAATGAATAATAAAAAGTTGATGCTATCATACTGTTTGTCAGTCACTGTTAAACCAAATCTGTCAGAGAAAATGCTCAAGAATATTACATTTTTACAGATTTAATGAGAATAGACAGCTGCATCAAGGAAAGAGACATAATTAGTGTCCACAGAGAGGAGAAGGTGGTCTCAACCCAGCCCTTCTCAGAGACTGGGGGTGTGCAGGTATCCCTAGATCATATAAGAGGTACATTTGTTATTAACCACTAGAGAATCAATGTGCAAACCACTACCAAGAGTTTGGCAGTTCCCATGCTCATAAAAGCACATGCTAGTTTGTGATATGAGAAAATTTGATCATATTGAAATAGAACAATGACCAGTTCATGGTAACATGTGGGATTGAGCAGGGTGATGTTCTTATAGCATGGAAAGTATGGCTTGGGACTGGCAAGATTTATCTCAGAGGTTGGGATGCTCAGTTCCCTGCTGTTTGCAAAGGAAATTGGTATCCCAAGTTGGGTAGACAGTTGTAAATCTCATCAGTGGTTTCTTCTCGTTTTCCATAAGGTGTTCCTAACCAAGTCTATGGGGTTTTATGCCTTCCTTGTGGATCCTGGCACTGCTTCAGAGTTCCCTGTGGATCCTGAAGCACTGCGTGCAGCAAAACGTAATTGTAACTCTATGGTGTGCGACTCCTGGGCTACTTAGATTAAGATTTAAAAAAAGAGAAAAAGAAATTCTTTAATGAAAAGTAAAATCACAAATAAGAGAAATAATTCTAGACTCTCTCCTTTCCCCATAGGAAAAGGCAGCAAAGTGTAATTCAGACATGCTTTTGGCTTGGCAAACGCTGTCTGGTCAGCAACGTGTGCCACAGTGTATTTTTCTGCTATTAACAGGGGAGGATTGGTTTCCCTGACTGTGTACACAGGGCTTTATTTAATGTCTAACTTTAAAGAGAAACCTTACTCTCTAGAGAATTTTCCAGTGATGTAATATTTTAGAAAGATCCTTTGTGGTACTTCACCAACAAGGCAGAGCACCACAACAGCTTTCCCTTGTCTGCGACTGTTTTCAGGGAGATCTTCCCCGTCTTAAACATGCCCACACTACTGTGCAAACATGAGAAAGTAGGAACCTGCTGTAAGCTTGATGCTGTATTTACAAGGGACATCTTTACTGAATGGTCCTTTTGGTTAAAGTTAGTGAATAGAAATTGGAATAGAGAACGGCTTTGTAGAATAATTGCATCTCTCTCCAAAAATCAGAGCAGCAGTTCATCTCTAGCCGGATCAGTCTGCTTTCAACTGCTTTTCATATCCCTTTTTCCTGTTTCACATGGGATTACAAGAAGAATTGACGGTCTCTAATATTACTGCTGTATTATTAGAAAACTTTCACTAGAAGGATAAGTTAAGTTTTATAGTTTGTTTATTTATTTGAAAGTCTAGATGCTTGTGCTATGGATGTTGTTATTGAGGATTGAATAAATACTACTTTTTGAAGTTTAGTTTGAAAGAATTACTAATTAAAAGTTATTTTTGCTTGGTAAACCATATTAAATAGCTATTAAACCATATTAAGTGATATTTTACATCTTGAAGATAGAAAACCCTAAGTGTTTTTTTTTTTACAGATATACTGCATGAGGCAGAAGTACACATCCCTTTAACAGTGTGCACTGATTAGACCCCTAATTTCTGGGAAGCAGGATCTTAAAGCTGCCTTTCCCAATCTGAATTGGGAGCACGCTGTAGGAAATTGGCCATGTACTGTGTTGCTGCCTGACCTTAGAAAATGCACTGGAAAACCTGTCTCATTATGAAATGTACCATTTCACCATGCAGTAATTCAAGGGAGTGGAAGAATTTAAGGGAGAACAGTAATTGCAAAGGTATCTGATTAACTAATGGGTGATCATGCATGTAGGAAGCATGGCTTGTTAATAAACTGTTAGTCTAAGAATGATTCAAGTAGGCAATATGTTCTTTTTCCTTAAGACCTTGTTTTTCTTTTGTTCTAAAGACAGAACTAAACTCTTACAACACTGATTAATGACATCCAATTTTGCGGTTACGTCCCCTTATTTCTCCATTCGTCTCTTTCTACATTTGTAATTTAGTTCAGAAACTGCATCTGGAGAAGCAAACATTTCTGGGATCACAGATTAGTTAAGATTTTGCTCCCCACTGGAGATTTGTGGGTAGGAGCTGCAATTCCATTCCAAAATCTAATTAAAAATCAGGTACATAGGAAAGTAGTGAAAAATCTTACCCATAAGAAGAATGTCTGGGCTCTGCTTTTTAATGAACTGTTAGACTAGGAATCAAATACACAAGCAGTATGTGCAGGTTTTTTTTGGTTTTATTCTTCTCTCTTCACAAGGCAAACCTCAACTGTTACATCATTCCTCACTTACCAGGCTGACTGGAAATCTCAGTTTCTCTTCACTTTCCAGAACAGCCACCCTAATGACTTTGCAGTGTCTGATTGTAAACTGTAGGCGACATGGAAATAGGGTCAGCTAAAAGGATTTCCTGGGATTTTCATTTGGGAATGAATTCTGTAGGACACTTCAGCACAGTAGTTTTAGGGACTGTTAAATAGTATCTGTGTGTATTAGCATCAGCAGCACTTACCTGATGACTTGTTGGGCGCTACTAATTATACAAAGAAGGCATAAATTTTAGTTAGGTAAAGTCCACTCAATACCTTTGAGAAAGAGCCATTTGAGAATTCACCTGCTCTAACTTGGACACTAGATTTAGAAATTTTCATCTTAGCAAATAAGATGCTAGTTGTCCTCATTATATATTTTTTATATTCCCAGGAGCACTTGGAAAATTAAACCAGAAATGTTTGAATAATGTACAGAACTTTGAGCAACATAAATCAAATTAATGTAGTGGATACAATACCAATGCAAGTCTGTCTTGATCTCCCTTTCTGGGCTTTTGAAATTGGTGACAAGGTAGTATTTCCAGAAGCTGAAGTCCATTTTGTCAATACTTTGCTCACATTGCTCTTTTAGAGGCAACTGACTTTTAATTGTTTTTCACATCACATAGGTTCAAATATTGGTCAAGTTCTAAAAGCTAATGATAAACTATTTTAGGTAGATAGGGTAGAGAGAAGATCAAAGAAATCATTATCACCAGACGATGTAACAGGATTTTTGGGGTGGATTTTAAGGTATTTGGAAGCAAATGAATATATGAGGAAATTTTATGAGTTAGTCCCAATTGATTTATCAAACCATTAGTTCTTCCTACCTTTGATGTGTGGCTCCTGTGAAAATTACAGGATTCCCCTGTTGGTTCTTCCAGGCTACAGCAGACTTCAACAGAATCTGAATGAACTTGAAATATGTATCTGCTCTGCAAACAGAATCAGGCAACAAATGAATCTCAAGACAACAGACCAGAGAGGATTTTTCTAGGCAGCCATTACCAAGCTCTCAGACTTTCCATAAGTCTTGTACATCTTAAGAATAAAGATTTTTATTCTCTGTGTAAGTTGCCAGGGGCGTTAGAAGGAAATCATCCAGGTGGAAACATGCATTCACCATGTCAGCTCTTAGTCCCAAATGAAAGGAGGATATCAATACTTTTTCAGGCTAACACATTCATTTTCTACAATAGATTGGAAACTGATGCAAGAGGTCAACCAAAGCAGTAAAAGGCCTGCCTGGCCTGCAGGCTTCTACTTACCATGTCCTTTTGCTAATTCTTGTTTAAGTCCTGTGATCTTCCTACAGAAAAGCAGTCAAGTGTGATCATGTGTCCATCCATATCTAGCAAGTGCAAACATGTGCTTCATGCACCATCTTAATTGCTTAATCAAGCTCCTTCTATTGTGAGGCACAACCATACAGAAACCAGATGGAAGATATTTTTATCAGGCGGGCCATAGGACTAAAGAAACATGGTCATTGAACATTGCTGTCCTTAAAAACCCCAGGGTTGGGATACAACTGCATCCATGCTTCCTCCCCACAATGTGAAAATTCAGGCAGCAGCCACTGTCATAAACCCAGACTCAATCTTACCTCCCCTTTCAGATACCAACAACTTGAGCTTGCCTAAGGGACATAAGCACACATTGACAATTATTTTAAAAGAGTTTATATAAAAGAAGGTTGAGACAGTTATTTACATTTGGAATCAGGGTTTTGGGTTTTGATTTTTTTTGAGTCATTAGTTTTGTGGATGATTTTAGCAGTTTGCATAGCATAACCCCCATAAGAGACCAGTGCAGTGTTCTTTTTGTTTTCAAGTGGTAGGAAAAAGTCTGAGTGTATTTGAGCTGTTTTCTCTGCTGTTCGTCAAGCCTGTTATAGCAACAGAGGTTTTAACTTGTTCTCCTTATTTTTATTTTATAAAGCACTTAAAATTATGCATTAAGCTAATGCTCTGGTAGGTTCTATATCAAATCCCCAGTAATTATATTTTTGCTGTCTTTTCCACTAGAGGCTTTGAGTACTAGTTTGATTATGCTGTGATCACTGCTTTTACTCCACACAATACAAGAGGAGCAAAATCCTTGACTGTAATTGCAGGCATGTTTTTTTAGCCAGGCACTTGCCCAGTCCTAATTGGCAACCTGAATTGTGCAGCATGGTCATCAAAATGGGCAAGAACATTTGTGAATAACTCATGGCTTTGATAAACATTGTATCTGCAGGTTTGGTGGCAAAATTGGCAGTAGTGAAATATTTAAGAATTCTGGTATTTAGGCTGCCAGAACTGGGTTTTCAGTTAGCACCCCAATAAGATGGAGAATGCAAGTTCATGTTCTAGTCTCATTGTTTCTTCCACTGGCTGCAGTCTCAGCAAGACAAATGTATATTAGTCTATATTGTCAGGGCTATCTTTTCAAGCAGATGGGCTAGAAATCTAATTAAAAAACCCAAAAGCTTTGACTCTGGCAAAAAAAAAATAGAAAAGTCTGTAGGACAACTCTAAATCCTCTAAATTAAATGGATGTTCTATGTCAATGCCATTCTATTGTCACACTTATAAATAAAATATGAAGGGGTCTACTTTCACATAGACCCATAAATGGGCTCATTTGTGAGTTTAATAAAGCGTGTGTATTCAGTACAATTAGAAAAGCATATGTTGAGAGCAATAAATGATTCCTATATAAAATCAGCACACGTGTAACAGAGAATATATCCCAGCCTGGATAAATAAGCACATGGTTAGATTATTAACTGTTCTCTCTTAAGCTTTTTAAAATTAACTCTGAGGTGGCCACTATTAGTTAGGTGGCCACTAATAACTATTAGTAATTTTTCTGCAATTATGGATCTTCCCTGTGTCTGAAGATGTGGTAGATACAATATATTCAATGGAAAAATGCAGTGGCTTCAACAGAGAGAAGTGTGTTATAATGCACAAGAAGGGGGTGAATAACCCAACAAGGTTCACCTGACTCAGTCTCATCCCTTGGACTACAGTGCTCCAGCCAAGTGTAAAAAAAATGCATAACTTGTGAAGCTGTAATTGCAAGGAAAATAGCTACATGTATTTGTGTTATCTCAGTATCAGGGACTCACATGCCACAGGCTTTTCTTAAACCGGGGGATGTGTCCAGTGTGAGGCTAAGGGTTTGCAGAGCAGCTCTGAAATGGATTCTGTTGATCCTCATCAGTTGTTTCTGGCAGAGAGGGGAAGGGGTAGCTGTGGTTGTTCAACTTACTACAGAAACCCACCACATTGGGCCCATTTCTACACAGGATGTTATACTGACATTAGTTTAACTCACAGGTAGGAAACCCATTAGTCTGGTGGAATAGATGTGGCCTGATGTGTGTTTCATGTGCCTATTCCAGGCCTAATGAGTGGCTCAGTATTAGGCCAATATCCTTAGGTGCAGTATTTCAAGAATCTGCTCTCTCTGATTTTCATTACTGTGGGCTTGCTGACATCTACGATAAATTTTAAGTTTTCTGACTAGCATATTCCTATCATTACTAACCTGGCATATGCTAATTTGTCAATATAATTTTCAGGTCTGTCAGCAGGGAAAGCACCACCTAGGGTATGTAGTTCCTGAGATGAATAGGTTGATGATCATTCACATGTGGCACTTGTAGATGGATTTGCCAGTGAAGTTTTATTGTGCTTTTGATAGAGAAGCCATAGAGCTAATAAGGAAAAGGGAGCAGGCAGTTGAAACTGGGCAATTACTTTTCAGAGCATTTATCTGAACCTGCTTTAGCTGATTAAAGAATTCCTCTGGTTTTTCCAGTTATTGGTGACTGATAGGCAGAGAATGATGGAGAACTGAAATTATTTGCAACGTGCTGAAAGTTCAGGATTGTAAGGGAAGCAACATGAAAACTGCATTGCCATGTCAGCGATGTGTGAGTTCCCATCAGTGTGGGACAGTGCCTGGCACGAGGGATGCTAAACCTGAGGAGACCACACTGGCACCTGAGGAGCTCAGTCTCCTGCAAGGATGAAAGTATCTGAGGCTGGAGAAATACCCCAAGTCATCTTGGGAAGACACTCAGAGAATGTTAGCTCAGAGAGTGACTCACCTGGGGTTTGCACATTTATTGCCAGGGTTTTGATTGTTGGATTCATTTTTGCTTTCCAGAAGCATTTTAGATTCAGCTTTCTCACTCTGGATGTCAACAGTGTCTTTTGGATCTTCTACTACCTTTGAAACACTGAATTATCAACCTCTTTGTGCTCAGACAGCTCCAGTGATTTTGATCTCCCCCACATTTATGTCTCCACACATAAAAAGGGATGATGCCTCATATCCATGGCTTCATTGGCATGGCTTTGCCCCTCTTGCTAGACACAGTGAGAGAGCCTGGCCTTTCTAGGAGACAGATTCAGAATAAATTGGATGTGAGCTAGAGGTTTTGGACCTGGCTTGGGAATAACTCATCAGTTTCCCCTGTCTCCTGAGGACTCTGTAAAAAGAACTTTTTCCACTCTCAATGCCATAATGGTTTTTTGAAAGAATGAGTAAAGTCTGCTGTATGAATGAATACACAAAAATTGATTTTGCAAGTGTATCTTAAAGCATAGATTGATTTTGTAGCTTCAGAGCAAGTCCTTCTGGGTGTAATACAACAGGCAGTCTTCAGCCAGCCTGGCATGGCAGGAAGCATCTATCTGATAAATGAACTATTTTAGGTAAATCATTGTGCCTACAAAAACCTGCTTTGTTTGTGTACGGGTGGAGCTCAAAAAGAAAAAAAAAAAAAAGAGTACCAGTCATTTATTAGTCATGGTCAGTCCTCAGTGTCCAGCCCAGGGAAAAAAAGAGGCATCAGCTTTTTAATTGCAATTCTAAAGAGAACTGAAATTCTTGTAGAGATCTAAACAGACCCATGGACCATGGAGTGTTTCTGGGTTTCAACCATGCCTCATGACAGATGCACTGGAATCCAGTGTTTGCCCTTATGTCTGTGGATTCTGGAAAAAAATCCTATTTGTCTTAAGGAGTAGTTATTGCAAATGCTCATGCTGCAAAACTCTGCACTGCAAATGGGCAGAAGCTAAGAGAGTTGTGGAAGAATCTGCTATTTTGAAGTGCAAGTTTTTAAGTGAGGAAAAATCTAACATATTTAGAAATTTCCTACAAACATACCTCTAAAATGTTATATCAGTCAAAATATTTTGATAAAATTCAAAGTTTTTTTGATAAAATTCAAAGTAGACAGATGAAAAAAAGTGAAAAAATGACAAAGAAATCATCTTAAAAGGTAAACCAGAATATTTTGCTCTTATAAAAGCCTTTTTTCAGTTTTAAATTCAGTAATACTTTCATGAGAACCTGCACTCATCATGAAATATCTTACTTTGAATTGATGTGTAGAATCTCATCTTCTCTCCCTAGCTCCTTATTTTAATTACAGTTCCTCAGTAAATGGGTGTGCATTGCTCTCCCTCACTGCCAGGAGCAGGGTATAGGAACTGACGAGTGCTTACTGCAGGAGATGTCAGTACTATGTAGAAAAAGTGATTTTACCATCTTTGAAGAGGTTTTTTCTCCTCTTGTCATCTCTGAGCTCAGTCAAGCTCTGGATCAAATGTGCAAGTCCCAGAGTGGTCATACCTGCCTGCATCAGGAAGGAATTTGGCTTGGTGTCTGCCTTTGGACATGATTGGATTTTACCAGGTGCTGCTGTTGACTGTCTAGACCTACATTAATCATTCTTTGCATGAGCTGAGCATGTTTGCAGGCTTCTCTGTGCTGTAAAGGTCTTTCCCCTGTGGGTTTCTCTGCCTCCCACAACGTGTTTCAAGGAAATGTATGTATTTGCAATCTGGAGGTTTTCCACTCTGGGGTGACTGTTTTATGGCGCTGACTGGAATTCCTGGAGCTGTTCACCCTGCACCATTCACTCACTCGTTAAGTCACTGATGTTGAGAACTGGTAAATTAGGATGCCGTGTCTGAGAGCCCAAGCACTCATTGCCCAGACGAAATATCCCTTTCCTCATGTGAAAATCTGGCAGTGCTGACCATAGACTAAACTTCACAGTGACTGCATGTGAAACAACCTTCATGGTCTCCTTGCCTGAACTGTGAAAAAACTCATAGTACAGGCAGAAAGACCCATTTATTTTCTGTGCTAAGCACAGCCTTATATATCTATTTCTCCTCTGGAATCCAGTGGATTTTAATCTTCAAACTTGCTTCCAATAGCCTCTGCTCATCCAAACCTTTTCAAGAATGGTATGTTTCTATTTCAACACAACCCTAATATTTCTTTTTTTCTAGCAAATTTCAATAACATATAATTTTCATTTGGTAAAGCATTTTTGTTTTGTTTCTGCTAAATCATCTCAAATGCACGACTTTAAATGCTCAAGAGAGAGTTGAATGGTACTGTTCAAATATTTCTTTGTTGTAGTAACAAATCTTTAAATGTGGCCCTGCTTTAACAAAAAACAAAGCCCTGATTAATTTCATATTTATCTCAGCAGCTGTTTCAAGGAAGACCTGCCAGATATTGATCCAAATATAGTAGACATGCAGCAACAAAAGGGGAAGAGGGTAAATGGGTTTAGATGAAGGCATCATTTACCAGCAGAAACTTAACAGAAATTTGAAAAATTATAGCATTTGTCCTCCAGATTTGGCTTTAACAGCTGCGATCATGCATTTTTTGGACACAGCTGTGTTTTATATCTTTGCTATTTGAATGAAGACAGGAAGCTTCTCAAATAGTGTTTATTTGCTCAATTAAATAGGAGGCCAAATGCCTGCAGAGCTTTGGGCCCCAGTTCTGGTCTGTGTTGTAACAATGCAGATCAAGATTTTTACCTGCGTGGAAGAGAGCTCAAACAGCCCTGCTGAACCCTGACAGAGATGCCAGTGGGAGCTGCACCTCTCAGAATGACCCCCAGGCCCTCATGGAATCATGGTTACATATTGGAAAAAGCTTTTCTTACACCTAGGTGGTGTCTGTTCTTCCTACCTTACATCATTTTACAACAGAATTGCTTGGAGCTCAGAGCCATTTTTCTTAGATGTAAAAATTGAATACCAAAATGAGTGAGTTTCTTGAGAATATCAGGAGAACCCATCTGGCACCAGTTAGCTCCTGCTGCAATATATGGGATTTTTCTGCCTTTCTGTTCCCTTCCTGTTGTCTTGGGGCCAGAGGCAGGGGTTGAATGTGGATGTTGTGCAGCCCACACATCTGCATTCTTGTGCCATTCACAGACACACCTCATGTCCCCTAAGAGCAGTGGCTGGAATCCAGAGACAGGAGGTTTGTCTTTGCCTGCACCTCACTGGCTCCAAGTCTTTTTACAACATGTCACTGAAATTTCTCTAGATCACTGCTTTATGTCCACCTTCAGCCACTGTGAAACTGCTTTGATTTCTTTCTCTCTCTTTTTAAAAAAGAAAAGTGACAATGAGCAATTCCTTTCCAGTGCTGAAAGAGAATAAACAAATTTAGGTCACAGTAAGGAAGAAAGGATTAATTGGAAGTGGACTCTGGGTGGCTGTTTCTCCTCTAATTACAAAAAAGCATTGTGAAACCAAGTTGAAAAATGTAAGAAGGAAAATCTAGGATGATGATTGTCCACCTACAATCTTTTAGGTAGCTGAAGTTCTCTGGTGGGAGCTTGCTGTGAATTGTATCCAGAGTGATGGTGCTCTTGGGTTATGCACCACTAAGTTCCTCCCCTGGTGTCTGATATAGCAGCACAGAAGGGAGATGTGAGGATTAGGAGTCACAAGTATCCCAGGATCTTTGAAAAGACAGTGTCTCATGCTGCTGAGCAGCCACTGGGGATGTGGGTGACAGCTCAGACTGACAGCACAGGAACACATTTCTTAACTGGGATAATAAGCAAGGTACCATTTGCTGAGAAGTATCAATTAGAGCAAAGGATTTTAATAAATAATGCTGGTTCAGATGTGCTTGGCAAACAGGTCTACTAAAAATTGCTTTATCTGGTCTTTTAAATGTACTGAAAAGTAAATTATGAATACAGGAACTGACTGTTTCTATTGACAAGGTGAAATTCAGGCTCAGCGTGGTGATGTGAAACCAAAGAATGAAAGTCTGTAAGTGATGCTTATTATAAACCTTTCTGTCTGGTTTTATTTCCAAGCTGAGTAAATAAACCACACACAAAATGAATAAAAATTTGCAATTAATCAAAAATATTAACACATAAATCACTGAAGTGATCCTTGGTGCATTTTGATATGGAAGCTAGGCAGCAGAGTTAGTAAGTTCTCGTATGCAATGAGGCCTTTGGGATAACAGTTTGTGCTTGGAAGCTTTTACATACCTGCTTTTCTCCTCTCCCTCCCCTTTTCCACCTTCAGCTTGGGAACCAATTGGCTGACTACAGCCACATTTATCAAAGGCAGGGTGATCTCAAAAATAATTAATTTCCTGCAGATTTTGCTCCTATGTATTGATGCCTGAAGAGCTACTTGTTATTCTGACAGTGTCTCCTGACAAGGTTATGCTGACCTGCCTTAAAAGAGACCTTGCTCTCCCTGTTAACAAATCATATTTAGAATGAGATGCTGGACATGTCAGATGTGGGCTTTTAGTAGTCCAACAGGAATGCTAAATGTGCTGCTTCATCATTAACTCATGACTGCAAAATGGGAATGGAGATATTATGTTATTTCAGCTAATCAAGTGCTGAAGCTTCCAAGTGCCAGAAGCTTGGGCCAAACCATAAGGATGAAAAATACACATAATCAATAGGTATCTGAAAGATTAATCAGAAAGCATGAAGTCCTTAAATTCATTTGGTACCCAGTGACCAAGCTCTTGCCAAAGAAAATACAATTTAGAGCGTGCCTGAATTAAAGAGGAAATTTGAGAAAATAACCTTATGAAAGTACCCTTGAAACCAAAATAGAGGCATTTATTTTTACAAAATTATCACATCTGCTTCTGAGTTTCAATTGTGTGCCTTTTTTTTTTTTTTTAATCCAGATCATAAGTATTATTTTCACAAATATTCTTGGGTATTTTTATTAGACTTAGAAGATGGTCTTTGCTCAAAAGCAGTGGAGCAACTGAAATGACTTATCAACTATCAAACAATTTCTGCTCACCATTGCAAATCTAGTCCAGATGAGCACAGGCAAAAGGCTGATGGATTGTCCAAATACCTTGATTTGAGTGTTTTTTCCAGTTTCTGGTCAAATATCAATACCGGAAAAAATTAAGCAGCACAATCAACATTAATTGCCATCCTAAAGTGGTTACTTGTGTGTAATAGATATGTGTATTGATGTATCATCTTGGGAGCCAGGAATAAGGCATGTCTTGCTTGGGAAATGTGGAGAAAGCTTGATTGCTACTGATGCTTTTCCCGATCAATTGCTAAATTGGAAAGGGTTTGAGTTGTTGCTTTTAAGCAATAAAGTTAATAAGCATGGCTGGTCCATTCAAAAGGAACCTCACATCATTTCCTCAATCCATGCTGAGGTAACTGAGGAAAAATGACTGACTGTCAGAAATGACAGATTGTCCCAGATTGCCTCACCAGAGTTTATCAGAGCTTCATTATGTCTAGGCCAATTTTTTAGGATGCTGTCAATAGCGGGAAATATTTGGATATTGCAATTTTTTTTTTTTAATAAATTGCCCCACAATTATGTTAGCCTTTTGTGCTTTCACATCCATGTTCAATTTTGGTTTTGCAGACCATTATTACTCATTATTTTTAATTCCCTGGATTTGCATTTATAGTTTCCTGAAAAGTAATTTTTTGGAATTTATTCTAGGCAGCTGAAGACTGTAGTATGAATATATTCAGCTGAAGACCTCCAGCAAGGCAGGCTCCTTAAACAAATACAGCATGGCAAATGGTCCCTGTCCTGAAGAGATTGTACTCTAAATAGTTTTCTTATCTCACAAGTCTTTCTTTGAGATATTAGTACTTGATTAGAATCTGGCTACCTGTTTGTGCAGGGTAAGCGCTCTCTAAGGCACCCTCTCTGCAGCAAGCTCTGCAACTGAAAGTAGAAATGATGAACAGGCAGCTTTCTGTCTTGCAACAGTTTAAACACCATTAAATAATAGCTTTTGACAAGCAGGTTTAGAAATCAGGTGCTAATTTTCTGCAAAAAGTCAGAACAATGTGGAGTTATCACTGTGCTGGGGGAATCAAATTGTGGAGATGAGACTAAAGACCCACAGATCTTGTGCAGGTTAGTACCATTCATCACATTAAAGAAAAAAATTTGCAAGCAGAATTACTTCTGCAAGAATGTCATCAACACTCTTGAAATAGAGTTGGATTTTCTCAAAATGGTAAAAACTGTCCATTTGTATGTTTCCTGCACTACAATTGAAAAGGGGCATCCACTTTAGCACTTTCATATTTCAGACAGGAGTTTACATGCCTATGTGATTAATGAAGTTGGAAAATTGTCTTCATAATAAAGAGCATTGTTTGGAGTTTTGTATTATTGGTGTAAGAGTGGTTACCTGTTGATGTGTTTTGAACATAAGAATTCTGTGATTATTCTTCTTCCTTTCCTCCCTTTCCATCCCTCTTTCCCATCAGTTTCATACTTGAAAATGTACTAAGTTTGTAGGAAATTTGGTTTGGTTACAAGGATTGTGGATAGTGCTGGTAGTGAATAACTGCTTGTTCCAGGGAAAGAATCAGAAAACATTCCCAGGCTGGGAATGATCCTCAGGATCAGTGACCATTCTCCTTTGTCCACCAGAAAAATCTGGGGAATCATTGCCATTTTTTCTTCTACTGAAAATCTGCTATGAAGTCTCCAGAGACAGGACAGTGGGAGTTTGGGGTGTTTTGGAGCATTTTTTTGCACACACACACTTAGGCATCATGTGCTGATGGGTGTGGGTGGCATTACTGCTCCCTGCACTGCTTCTCTGCACCTCACAGGCTGGAGAGGCTGCAAACCTTCAGCAGACAGACTCCAGTCTGTATTGACAGTTCCTGGTTCCCTCCCTGGAATATCTGTTTTAATGCAGGCTGAACTTCTAGTCATGGTGGTATGTAATCAAGGGTGCCAAGGTATCACACTGCCTTTGCTCTACAGCTAGAGTTTGATTTTGCATCTGTTTGTGTCTAAGACTTCAGGCTCATAAACAAAATACTTCAGTCTTCTAGGACATTCCTGTTCTGCTTACTGAAACAGGTTTTATCAGTAAGTATTAATTTACTGTTTTACATCAAATTAGGTAAGCTGTCAGGTTGGCAGTGGTGAGGGGAGTTGGAATGAAGCTGGTACTGTCTATGCCTTGCTGTGGTTGCAATGGATGGTGGTGGTGTATTTATTTGTTTATATCAGAAAAGACAGATTGCACTTACCTGTTACTTGTCCTCTCTTGGGGCTCTCCATGTGTCTTGTATGGCTCCTGCATCTCTTTGTCAAGTGTTTGAAGAAATCCCTAGGAATAGGTGTTCAGGTTTACAGGGATCAGTGATTTGGCAGAAGTTCCTGAAGTATCCTCTAAAGCTTTGCAAGAAAAAAAGGAAAAATAACACAAAACACAAAGCCCTTTCTATTAGTTGCTTTCTGATTTGCTTCCTTGTCTCAACTCTTGTTCCAAAAGGCAAGAGGTGGTAGCACCCCCAACAAAGCTTCTTTTACAGCCTTTTTTTTGGCATTAGTTATGAAAGGATCAGATGTCTGACCTTTCAGCAGTAGGTAAAAGGAGAATAAAAATATCTGTATTCCTGACAGTGTTTGGAAGTGCCTGGTCTCTCCTGTTTTCCTTTGCACTGGCTATTGTATGCAGTGTGCTCTGGATGTGCCAGTAATATTAAGGCAGAGGACCAAGCTTGTTGTCTCTGAGGGCTCCTGTCTGGCACTGTGTTGAGACTGTTCACGTTAGCAAACTCTCAACATACATCCATCCAGTGTGCCTCCTCTGAAGTATATTCCTGTCCTTGTTCCAGCCCAGAAACCTAGTTATAAGCTTTATAGAGCTGTTTTCCACTGAATATGTAGGAGATGGATCTTATTATCAGAAAGAGTGTTTTAAGATGTTAAATAGGTAGAATGCAGTGAAAATGCTCCTGTGTGTTTGTGCACTGGGAATATTTCTTTGGAGTCTTAACAGTTTTGCAATTTCTACATTATACCCAAACCTCTTTTTCTGAGGATTAATACTACTATGTCCCTTGAAAAGTTATGCTGAAAGCTGCACAGATTTGACTTGACATGTCCTTTTATTCTTTCTCCTCTCTCCTTGTGAGGAAAAAGAAGAGATGTGTTTGCAAGGGAATGCTGTGGTGTTGTTGGGCTCCATGCATTGCCAGTGACCAGGCTAGATAGCTGCCTTGGACTTCTGAGAAGGGAGGAGCACAGGGTGGGGGGGAAAGTCTGAACTGCAGATTGAAAAAGGTCCTGCAGCAGCATTTGAAAGATCAGTTGTGAGGGGAAAGGGCCCCAATGATAACAGTGCACATGCTGAGTCACAAGGACCTTCCTGACCAGGAGTAATTGCAAGGCATTTTTCTGGACATGACACTTTTCTGGAAGTTAAACTTTTTTAAGAGGCCTCTAAAAATGAAGGCACCCAAATTTAAAAGTAGCTGGTAATGCTAAGGCTCTGCTTGTTGACTTTGGCTGGGTTCAATATGTTGAAAGCAGAATCCATTGTATGTACACATAAAGAGCTTCTATACAGATGTATTTGATTCTGTTTCCAATTGTGTGAAAGTATGTATGCTTTTTAGTGAATATTTGAATTACACGTGTTTGGAAAATTAGAGATTAAACTGTAATCTAGATGCTTGCATTGCATGTAAATTACATTATAGTCAATTTAATATGACCTTTCTTATAGCCTTTATACTGTACTATCTCTTGTCTTTTATGTTAATCGTTCCTTGCTTTGCTCTGAAGCACCAAACACCAGCAACACAAGCCAAGTCTCACTGTGGCTGCCCACAATATTAATTATCATGATGTGCTTTTATTCTTGCAGTGAAGATGTTTGCAAAAGAGGATTCACTGTTATTATCGATATGCGGGGATCCAAATGGGATTTGATCAAGCCTCTCCTAAAAACCCTTCAAGAAGCCTTTCCTGCTGAGATTCATGTTGCCCTGATTATAAAACCTGATAATTTTTGGCAGAAGCAGAAAACAAACTTCGGCAGTTCCAAGTTCATCTTTGAGGTGAGAGCCGCGTAGAAATGAATTGTAAAGCATCATTTCTGATAAGAACTTTTCTTCAGGTAAAAACCCCCTGTGACTGAAAGCAAAAAATACATCTGAGTGCAGGAGTAGGCTGATGCCCTGGCATCAGGTTGTTTTCTGAGCACACTGTTGAAATGAATTGCATATTTTATCCCAGAAGTTCACATAGTTCATTTTGCTGAGGGTTTTTTTTTTGATGATAATGATTTTTGGTGATGTTGCATTAAGTCTTTCCTTTGTTTCTCATAGGAAAAAAAAACCAAAAAAACCACAACACTAAATCCATCAAAATACTAAAGATACAGTTTGCTAGATGCAAATGTATGAGTTTGTTAGTTTACCTCTACCCAACTTTCACTAGTGGTTTTTTTTTGCTAAAAGATATTTGCTAAATTTTCCCCTCTTTCATTCCATTTAGATTTACATTTCAGGGATAGCATTAACAACTTTTATGAAGGATAAGGTGCTTCAGGCATGTCCTTTGAGAAGTAACCAGTATATAACTGCATAATTAAGGTGAATTTTACTTACTTTGTTGTTGATGAAGACAAACCAGCTGTCTTCTCTGTAGCACTTCAGTTTGCTGTGAATTTCAGCTTCTTGCCCAAAAAGAAGCTGAAATTCAGGTGCACGAAGTGCTCATATATCAATCATGCCACACTATGACTTAGTCATTGTGTTGTTTTTTAATAATTCACTGAGAAACACTTATATTGTTGGCTGTTTTACCAATCCATTAATTTCAGAGACACAGAGATTTTGCATCTCTGGAACACAGAAGAGAATTTGGCTATAGCTCTTAACGTTTACTGCAATGGAAGACTGTATTTTAGTATATATTTAAGTTTTGTTGAAGTCAGTGTGATATAAGTGTGTCCTTATTTTCAACCTGTTCTTGCAAGGACCCATGAATTGCTGTGGGGAATTAGATTGGTGTTACTCATTAACACAATTTTTCATTATTATCACATTTTAAGTGCTTGTAAATGTTCACCCCTGTTTTACAAAATCCAGTAAACTCATAAATTTTGCTTTGATTAAATAAGTTTTTACACTCCTTGGTACCTTTGAGGACAGATAAAATAACAGAGTTCAAGTATGTATTTTAGAAGATTTGTTTGGTTTTAAAATTAATAAATACCTTGTGGAGGCTTGACATATATTTATTTATATGGAGTTGTTGTGATGATAGCAAAGAGTAAACTGTGACCAAGTTATGCTTCATGTTTACAGCTCTGAGTCTGTATTGTTTAAAAAGCTCTGGATTCATTTGCTGGAATGCATTAAGGGTATTTTCATTTTGTGTGTGTTATCAGAGCCTTTCAGCCTTAGTCTGTCTGCAGGGTTGTTCACATGGGTGTCCAATGGTTCACAAATTTTTGGGCTGGAGGAGGAGAGTCGGTGCTTTCACTGTGTATTGGACCACCTGCAGACACTCAGAAACATAGAATGGTTTGAGTCCTTCAATTCCATGATTCAAACAAAGATTTCCCAAGCTGTGGTCCACACTGCAATATACACACCACAATCAAGGAACTTCTATTGAAAGGATTCTTTCAAGGCCAGATTTCTCTTTTGAGCTAAAGAAGTTTTATGTGTGTGCCAGGGCACTGTGGGACCCTTAGTGGACTCTGATGAGCTGGATGTTGGGGAGTGAGATTCTGGCACAGTGTTTCTGTGCCACAGTCAGAGTGAAGCATGTACATAGATCTTCACACAGAGAGAGAAATAAAAGTGTTTGTTTGATGTATGTGGATTCCAAAGTTTTCTGTCACTTTGAGGAATAGACCAGGCAGCTTATTTAGCATTAATTCAGAGGTGCCTTCAAGACTATTTTCCTTCTCCTGCAGAAGGAGGCTAAACAGTGGACAGCACTTTTAAAATTGATTTCAAAAAGAAGGATGAGCAATGCCTAGGAAACTGTAAGCACCTACCTGCCTCACTAAAACTCTTTTCATTAGAGTTTGAAGAACTACGTAAAAAATCAAACCTGAATAAAGAAAATTTCTGCTGAATTTGAGAAATGAAAAGCCTTTCTACTGTCTTATAATGTCAAATTCTCTGCATGATTACAGTAATGTTTCCATTAGCCTGACAGACTGCAGGGGGATGCCATAGTGTTAGCCATGAAGAGAAGTATTTCCCTGACAGGTAGTTAAACTCTAAACTGAATTATCTTCAAGGTCTCAGTGTCCAGGTCAGGAGGTATAAAAATTTGAAAATGCTCTGAAGCAGCATACTTACCGTCCCAATGTTTGTCTGCTCCTCCCACTGTGCTCCCTTTTCCTCAAAACAAGGAATATTGCAAGAGCATTTTAAAATAATCTTTCTCCTGAGTTTAAGTTCGATACAATCTCAATTTTAATACATTGCAGAATGCCTGATATTTTTGGATGGATACAAATTGGAAGAAAAAGCCTATTGTTAACCTTTAACCAGTGGCTAGCCTACTGTTTTGGACATAATTTAGGGTTATGGTCAGGATTTTAGGTGTTTTTCTTTGTAGATGACTTCTACAAGAGTGCTGTGATTATTGGGTGCCTCCATTTCTGAAAAGCACAAGCTCTGACATTCTTTAGAGGCCTGATATTTAGGGGATAGATGTGCAGTCACTGATGAAGAGAAAAGCCTTTAAGGGCTGCCAGCTTGGGTGTTAACATGAGAGCACTGAAAATCTCTAGTTGCATATGAAACCCTATGCTCCTAATTTCAGAAAGAAGTATTTTGTCTTAAACAAATGGGAAAAGCTTTCAGTTGCTGTGTCCTTAAACTGTAACCTTCTTTCCAGACACTCAGTGCTTTTCTCTATCACCAATTACAGAGCCTGAATGAATTAAAACCATTTCTCATTGATTGTGTATGATTCGTGAGCAGTACTTTCTATTGGCAATAAATTCTAGTTGTTAATACTTCAATGGCATTTCACTTTCACATTGATTTTCGCTTAATTACATTAGAAATTGCTAATATCAAAGAGTGGCAAAAAGCCAACTAGAATAATTTGGAATAAGAAACTCAGCTGTTAAGGCAGTTTTGTTAAGGCAGTTTGCAATACCTGCTTCAGTTCAAATACCTGAAACTTTTTTTTTCTGTGTAGCTGCTAGCTGGGGTGTAACACAAGTAGCAGAGTGCCTGACATGCCATGTACCCATTTAGTGAACAACCATGTCCAGATATCTAATAGCTGCAGTAAGAAGTCTTCAGTATCCAACTGGGCTGAAATGTGTGATGAAATCTGTGGTAGAAACTTTTTCACTACATGTTTTTGATAGTTAGGCCAGATGAAAAAGATAGGCATTATTCCAGTATATATCACATCTTTTAATAAGTAAGTAAGTAAGTAACTAACTAACTAACTTAATAAATGCCATTAGAAGCAAAGTTTTCTGTCCAATTAATGTATCAAAATTATACACAGTCCTTGACATCCTTTACAATATTCCTTCAATTATGTATTGATGAGGAAAATACTCACTCCCTGCTGTTTATGGGTTGTGCTGTTAATTCTGATTGGATGGTCCCTGATTTAAATGCTGTCCTTTTCCCTTCCTTAGACAAGTATGGTGTCTGTGGAAGGCCTGGCAAAGCTCGTGGATCCTTCTCAACTGACAGATGAGTTTGAAGGGTCCTTGGATTACAACCACGATGAATGGATAGAGCTGCGTGTCTCCTTGGAAGAGTTTTTCAACAGTGCCATCCATCTATTGTCGAGGCTGGAGGATCTCCAGGAAATGTTGGCTAGGAAAGAGTTTCCAGTTGACGTTGAGGGCTCAAGAAGGCTGATTGATGAGCACACACAGCTTAAGAAAAAAGTGATTAAAGCTCCTGTGGAAGAACTGGATCGTGAGGGCCAGAGGTTATTACAATGCATAAGATCCAGTGATGGTTTCTCTGGTAGGAACTGCATTCCTGGAAGTGCAGATTTTCAAAGTCTTGTGCCAAAGATCACCAGCCTTTTAGACAAGCTGCATTCTACCCGGCAACACTTGCATCAGATGTGGCATGTCCGCAAGTTGAAACTGGACCAGTGCTTTCAACTCCGGCTTTTTGAGCAAGATGCAGAGAAGGTAGGGAGCAATCTGTTCCTTTTCTCATGCTTTAAATAAGACTTTGTTGCAAGGATGACCAGTTTTTCTGTACGTGCTAACATGAGGTGTTCATCACCAGTGTAAATTTCATGTTGCCAGCAGATACACTTCATGTGACTTGTAAACCAAATTCCCCCAGCAAACTGTTGTATGTAGCAGGCATAGTAATATCCAAGAGTAATTTTTCTGTGTTGCTTTTGGTGAAAGTTAATCTGCTTTTCTGTCATATAATGAGTATATTTGGTAGACATTAGCACAAGAATCTGGCTTTTTTTTCCAAGCTTCTTTTACTAAGCTTATGAATATATTTATCTACTTGTCACAGCACCGAAATAAGAATGTTTTTGTGGTTTGATTCACTATGATTATTGTTTTCACTTCTTGGAGTCTGTGGGCAATTTCAAGCATGAGTTTCAGGAAATTTACTTTAGAAAACTGTGTAGCACTAAAGCCTTGGCTTTCTTAATGCAGAGGTGCTTGGTGCCTTGTTAGGTGATTTTGTGCGAAGTCTTTGTTGGCACAAATAAAATTCCAGGCCACAGAGGTGGGGTATTCTCAGTGGAAGGTCCTGAGCTCTCAGATTTGTGTCTATCTAGTCTGTATACCCATCAAAAGCACCAATTTCTGAATCTTCTCTAGTTAATGCATTACCCAGTTGTTTCACTAATGTGTCTGCCTGGACCGACCCAGGAGGAGTTGCAGAAGAAAAGCAGATTCGGGAGCAGGGGGATCTCATGAGGATGGTTTTTTTAATCAGCTACTTATTAGTGTTATTTTAAAACATCACTGAGAAGCACATTGCTGAAACAAACTTAATCTTCAGTAGCGCAGAACAAGATACTTGACATTGGTTTTGAATGCATTTACTAAATATTTCTAAGACTTGCTAGGACTGAAAAAGCTCCATCGTTGTATAATCAATCCTCCTGTTGGGAAAACCTTGAATTCACATGAGTCCCTCTGAAATAAGAGTCACTGCAGAACCACTCAGGGATGCATAAGAGCAGAGTTTTAATTCTAAATGCTACAATAGTAACATTCTCCCTGTTCCTTCTGCGTCATATGCTATAAGGAGGACTTTCACTTCTGTTCTTCCCAGCAGTGGCTGTACTTTGGTCAGTGCATCACTTTCTTTTTTCAATTTCTTTGGGATTATTCAGATGACCACTGCTTATTAATATAATTTTATAATTTATTATTATTATTATTCAATACTATTATTTGTGAATTATTATTATTTAGAAAGTATTTATTATAATTAATAATGTTAAAAGCTGAAAGGCCCTCAGATCAGTTCAAGTTCAAGTTTGAGAAGTCCTTGTTTCCAAGCACTCTTCTGTGGCATTGAAGGAAGTCTCCAGGGAGTTTCCTTTCTACCTCCTGCAAAGGCATGAAATGATGGTGTGATATAAGTCTAGGCAATGCAACAGCAAAGCTCTTTGCATGAGTTATTCTGAGATTGATATGTGTAAGGTCTAGGCAAGTCAGAAAATACATGAAACTTTTGAGATGAAGGAAGAAGCAGTGAGAATGTGTTTCTGCCTTTGTAAAACAGGCTGTCTTGAGCAATTCCAGTTTGACAAAACCAGGATTCTGCTCTTCTCTTCTTCATTTGCCTCACATTAACTAAATACACAATCAGCTTCTCCCTGCTCAGGCGCTGCTTGCCTTTTCTTGACTTCTACATTTTCTTAAAGAATCTTCTTTCTTTCTTGTTTTATATTCCCAAATCCGTGCTTTTAATCTTCTCAGTTTTTGAGTCCCTAAAATTCTTCCTGGAAGGGTTTCAGACCCTTTAACATCACATTTCACATGTGTAGGCTGATGTAAAACATTGATGTGCTTTTCCTCTGGAGCTGCCTTTCTCAGGCCTCTTTGATGTAGTCTCACCATCTCAGACTGGAAAGTACTTGTTTCATAAAATGTCCAGAGCTAAATCCAGCCTGAGTGCTGTCTCCACTATAGAAATAGCCACCAATGTGTCTGTGTACTGAATTTTAGAGTTTCCTGGGACCTTCAATTTCTCAGTTGCATTCTACTCAGGTATGGTAGCAGAGCCCAGTTACTCTTCATCTCCTGGAGGGAGACACAGCTCTTTTTGTATAACCTGGACATGTAATTTAGTTCTAATCAAATGATAACTCTAATAACCTGTGAAAGCTCAAACTCCAAGATAAAATTCTGAACATAAACAAGGTTTCAGAGTATTTTAAAATATCTCTCTATATTCATTGGATGATATTTCAGGAAACCTGTTCTAAAATGGACAAGGACTTTCATTTTCTGGACATCTCTGATTTCAAAAATTTCAGGTGTTCTCATTGCCTGAAAAGTTCTTAAAAATGGGAGGGGGAGGGGGGAAAGGGACACAAGGACTAAAACACACAGTATTTTAAGGAAGGTTAATTTTTGAAACCTTTGGTATTGCAGTACCCCAGATTTTAAAAGCAAATCAATTCACTTTCTTCCTCCTAGAGATCCTCTGTATTAGAACATTTAGAAATAGCAGACACTGCCTGGACACACAAAATATTTAAATTACAGGCATTACAACTTACAGAAGTCTGTATAGTTGTGTGCTGAATAACTCATATTATTGCCAAAATAAACAGAAGGAGTGCCAGTCAGAGCCTGGGCTTCTCCCACTCAAATCAGTGAGAGAGAGCAGGGCTTTCTGTAGAGAAACTTTGTCCCCATTCAGGCCTTTAGGGTTTTACTTTCCTGTGCTGGGGCCAAGGGAAAGGAAGAGTGGGGCTATCACATAGGCACATGCAGTGCAGTGAGATTGAATCTCCAGATGGAGACTGGAAGCTCCTTGAAGCTCAAGTCAGCAGGCAGGTCAGCCATGTGGGGAGCTTTGGCAGAGGGGCGTGAGGAAGTTCACATGCTGTGCAGTGCTGACTGTAATGATCTGCTGATAAATAACACATTTCAGCTGCTGGCGAAGCCCTGACCCTCACTGTTCAACAAATTTATTCCTTGCCAGCTAATGGAGAAATACATATGTACAGATATATATAATTTTGAAACTAGAACTGAGGCTTTACTGTGTTTTACTGGGTAACAGGGAAAATATTTTTAGTCACCGGTAATGTTAAAAAATGCATCCCAGTCTAGATTGAATGTTGTTTGAAACAAAAACCCCACAATCAACGTAGATCCAAGTATTGGAACTATCTGAGAAATGATAATTGGTTGGTGGAAATCTGGACAGGGAGAAGAATTCAGGCAAGAGTCCACATGTTTTACACTTGAATAAATACCAAAAAAAGACAAAAAAATTATACTTACACTCTGTACTTTCCAGCTTTTCTGGAAATCATTTGTAACTGGCACCCAATTTGACTTTTGTAGGAATTTCCACATCATTTTCTGTTGATTCCACACCAATTTTACTACCCCAACATGGATGTGAATGAAAACCATCTATCATGATGTAATCAGCGTTGTCCATGTTAAGTATAAACAATACAGTCACCAGCTGGACTGAGCTGAGGGTCTGCACTGTAAGCTGCTCACAGCAGAGAGAGGAGCTGCTCTAACACTGTGGGGGTCAGCCCCAACAGGGGGCAGAGGGGGCTTGGCATGTTCTCTCTGTCCTCACCTCCCCTTCTGCTTCCTGACTTCCTACACAGTCCACTACACAAAGGAGAACTCCAAAAGAAGGAGTTAGAAAATGCCACAAGTGAATTTCATTGGAAGCATGTGGTGGAAGAAACATTTTATTTGGATCAGGCCGGCTTTGTAGAAAGTCTAGTGGCAAACCACAGGCCACATCTAGTCTTCAAGGAGCAGTGAAGTAGCAGGCTTACAGTTAAAACCATCAGCCCTGTGTAAACCAAGGTTTCCCTTTGAAAAACACAGCTCTGCCAGTGATTTTCCCTGTGGAGCAGGCAATGGGAAGCTGTGCAGGCTGCTGGGGCTGCCCTGGTGCTGCTGCTGTGCAGGGAGAGGGAGCAGAAAGTGTGGATAACTTGCAGCTCCTGCTCCCACAGCAGCTGTAGCTCCCATTTCCCAGGTGATGTGACCAGCCTGGAACAACAGAAAGAGTTCAGTGAGTGGAAGAGTGGTGGGAATGTGATTAATAATGCAAAGTTCATAGACAGGAGACAGGTTTGGAGGGGGGTATAAGCAAATGGTTAAGAGGAAGAGGGTGCAGTAACAGTTGCAGCAGTTCTCCTGCATCCTGCTCCCTGTGCAGGTGTGGGCAGTGAGCCCCCATGGCACCGAGCAGACACTGCCTTCCTCCCTTCCCACACCCACCTCTGGCCTCTTCCTCAGACCGGTCTGCTTGAAAAAGGGAACTGATGTGTTATTCTACTGAGAGGGTGCTATTAAACTCGGGCCCCACTGAGTGAAATAAATAATGTGACATTTGGTTTCTCAAGGAAGAAAGTCACAGATGTGTCAGATATGTCGACTCCTGTCCAGTGTAGAGTTGCAATTCCTAATGAAAGTATTGGGAAAACTCCTATTAGTTGTCAGCAGAAGCACATTATACCCATTAACTAAAAGTGTGCCCATTCTGAAGTGCCAGATGAAATTTAGGAGTTCCTAATTTAGAACATCATTTGACACCAGGCAGAGTTAGTCTAGAAAAATACAGAGAAGCTCTAGCTCAACAGCAAAGTCAGTGGGAGAGAGGAATATCCAAGAATAAATAATCCAAGTATTTGAACCGTGCTCATACTGGTTTTGGAGCGTTACACCTGCCAAGGGTTCATGTTCCTCAGAAGGAAGGAATGTTCTGCAAGCTACTCTTTGTCTAAAAAGATGCAAGATGGCTTTGGTGGATAATAGAATGCAAAATGTGGAAATGCAGTATGTGATTTAGGTGGGAAAAGATGGCTTTAAAGAGGAAACATTGATATCGTGATGTTTGAGAGAAAGGAAACTATCAGTACATTTGTGATTATATGACATCCACTTCAACTGTTTTGTACATTACTTCCCCACATTGCATTTGAAAATTCTAATGCTGTATGCTCTGTAATAAAATGCATTACAAAACTGATGATATGATCCTTCTTGCTAATAGGAGGCAGTTTATTTTATTACAGTCCATTAAGTAGAGCAATTGTAGCTGCCCTTTTAGTCAAGGGAAGCATTTCCTAGAAATGGGTCCTAGCTGACTGTCTGGAAAAGCAGTATAAGAAAGATTAAAAACCAACTTTGCTTCCTTTTACATTCCACATCACCTCTAAGTTTTTGTCTTTTAGCAGTGTCAAAAGACCCTTGAAGTGATGCATAAAGCAAATGTATAGAATTTTCCTTTTTGCAACATGCCATATTAACCCTCAAGGACTTGCATAATTCCACCAGGCACAGCACCTGGGACAGGCTTCTCTGACTGAGATAAAATCCACTTAGTGAAGGACCATTTCCTCTCTCTTATTTCACTGCTGGAAGCATTGGTTTCTTTGATCTGTGCTATGTGCCATATATACAATCACCTCAAAGACTTCATGTGAATTATTGGCTTACAATTACTGTGAGAGGGATGTGTCCCAGGGAGTGAGAATGGGAAGCCAATGAGGAGAGTTCTGAGAAGGTGGCAGAGGAGCCTTTCATATATGAAATGAATAAAAAAATGAAGGAGTTCTGGGGAGGTGGGTAATTAGGGCTGGGGAGGAGGCAGGAAGCACATTAAGAGGGGACAGAACCACAGTCAAGATTAATAATGAGAGCACATCTGAAGTACATATGCCCTATGTGCTCTTTGGCTATGAAGGGATTTGTTACTGAATGAATAGTATTTAGCAGTTAACAGTAATAATCATACAGGCATAATAATAATGGATTAGATATGGATTTTTGTATAGGATTTAGATTTCATTTAAGTTACGTGAGCACTGAATTGGTGTGCAGAACTCAGCACGCTCTGGATTTTCCATCTAAGTACTTAGAGCATGAATATCAGAACAGCACAGTGAGTGAGCATTGCAATAAGGAGCTTTCCTGGAGATTCTGAGCACGGGGGATGTTGTTAGACCTGAGGTAAGCTCCGTAGGACTTCTGCCATGAAAGGATTCAATAAGCTTAGTGTCTTCTGCAGAGGTATTTGACTGAGGGTCTAAGTGAGACTCATTTAAGCATATTTCTGTCATCCTTAGCCTATTTCAAATGTCTTTGCAGAGAAAGGATAGGGCCTTGGGGTACAGATACTGCCGGGGAATACTGGCTGTCATGTTTTTGAACATCCGCGTGTTTGCAGAGGGCTTTATAAGAAGAGTGACCAAGAATTTACTGCAAAGCAAAAATGAAATCGCTTACCTGTAATTCCAGAAAAAGAGTTCTCAGAGTTGTTGGTGGTACCTTCCCCTCTCAGCCCAAAGCAACTGCTTCTCCCTTCAGGTGAAACAATTCAGTTTCAGATTAGTTTTAGCTGTAACCCTGATCTAGTTGCATTTTGATGCTCGAGGTCTCCCTGAGTTGTCTGCTAAAAAGACAGAGGCCTGGCTTTGTAAAGCAGAAAGAGTTTCAGCTGCTATTGAAATCTATGAGGGACTCGAGGTCTCTGTCAGAGCTCCCACTGAGTGAGCTGGAGCAGTGTGGCATTGCCTGGTCCCAGCTGCTGGCTCTGGCTCCAGCCCTGCTGGTGGCAGGGTCAGCCATGGCCACCCACTTATGGGGAGGGGACCACGTCTCCACCTGTCCATGCTAGTGTCCCCATCCCAGGATTCCAGTTATGTTAGTTCACATCTGCAACGTTTGCCACGACTTGCAATAGTCCTGATATATAAATAACGCGCTTTGAAACCAATTCCTGACACAAATGGTTCTTATTTTTATTATATAATAAATATATAGATCTCTGCATTTATGGATCTGGAATAGACATTGCTCAAGAGTCTTTGAATTTAGACAAAGTACTTTGTCTTTTTTCATGCAATGGACTCTTGAACAGAGCACGTAGTGTCTGTTCTCTCCTGAAACCTTTTTTCCAAATCTGGCATCTTCTCTCCCATGCTGCCAATGACAAATGCTTTATTTTATAATCTGAAGTTTCCCTTAGCATATGGTGCCTTTTTTTGCTCTACAGATTCTCACTAGACAACTGTTCATAAAATCAGGCTTGGGATGGCAGTGTTGGGAAGAAAAGTCAGCTATCAGCTGAAATAAGCTGCCATGTGGATAGCAGGTCATCATGTCGTCCCATGCTTTGTACTTAAGCCCTGAAACTAAAACAGCAGAGGGCAGGCCCCATATTCAGCATGAAGTGTTTGTTCTGGCACATCATTTCTAATACAGGCAGAACACAGAAAATAAGTGCAGATAGGTTCCTAAATTGTTGGATTGGCAGACACCATTTTACAGTATCAGAACATAAATTGTTGGAAAGATGATTACATAGGTGATATGGAAAGGAGGCTTGAATTGAGGCTGAGCTGGTGTATAAACAATAAATTGAGTGTGTGTTTGTATGACATCTAGCACAGTGAGGTCCTGAATCTGACTGGGATATTTGTTGTTTCCAACAAAGAAATGCATATTTTCAGTTGAGAATGGCCTTGGAGATGTAAAGGTATGAAAACATTCCTATGGAACACATATGTATACCTACAGAGGATTTGGGTTGCTTTGGCACATACTGGGAATATTCTGCTTCACTTAAGCTGTTTTGAGCAATAACTCTTCTGATAGCATCAATCAAGGACAGACAAAAGACCAACACGGGAAGTGCATATCAAAGGGGGAAGCTGTGCATCTATTCTTAAAAATCTGTGTATTTCCCCAGATGAACCTATGCCAGCTCTAATCACGTGCAATTAATTACTTCACACTTTCTAGAACAAAGGAGGCTCTAATAAACAGGTGAGAATTGAAAGCATGTAGCAATAACTCTTTTGTAGCAGGTTTTAATTAACTTTCAGTGTTTATTCAAATGTGTTCTTTATCATGGTTTTTTCTGTAGCATTTTAAAATAATTGAATTTTTGCTACTGAGTGCTGCTCCTGCTTTGTCTTGAAGCACCTCAGTACTTGTTGTCATAGGTAAGCCATTATGAGGTGTTCTAATGCAGCTGGATAAACAGTACAATGTTCTGAATGTGTCTTTACTGATATTTTTTGAAACCTCAGTGGTGGCATAACAGGTTCATGAATTATCCGTATTACTTGGGTTCACCTGGTCTCAGAATTCATTTTTTTTTAAACAAACCAAATAAAAGCACAAAGTTTGCCTAGCAGCAGAAAAAACATTATAACAAGGGGTGGTTGTGCACAGAGCGTGTGTTGACAGCTCGTTGTGATGCTGTGAGCGTAGATGTCATGTGCTAAAGAGATTTCATAGTGGAATCTGCACCTTCCCTTTTGGAAGGCTCTGAGAGTGGCAGCTGAACTGTGTCAAATCTGCCATTTCCATCACCTAGTGAAGGGCACCAAAGAATCCTTGGGGAACTGTGGGGGCAAACCTTCAGCATCTATAACAATAAATTAGCTGCAAACCCCTTCATCTTTAAGAGAAGGATAAATTCTGTCTAGCCTGCATCTCTCAGTTCAGAACCTGCATGCTGGCACTTGCTGTCTTTGCAGGCTGCAGTTCTGAATGAAAGATGCTGACATCTGCTCTCTTTAATCGGAAGTCACTTTCTGACAGGTTGCTAATGCCATCCCCAATTTGTTGCTCCCAATGTAAAGTGAAGAGTTGTCGGAGCGGGAAGTGATCCTGGTGGGCTCTGTGGGAAGCGTTCATTACTTTGACCACTGCTGGTCACGCTTAATAAGATCCTGTTCTTGGTACCTGTAGGGAAAAAAAAAATACTAGATTTTTGCAAGATCAGGAGATCATTAGGGATGTTTCTAACTTTCCTCAAAGCACAAACAGAGCTTATTTCTGCTAATTGGACTGCAAAGAAAAGAGTCTTCATTATTAGGGATGCTCCAAAGGAGCTTGCAGCTTCTCCACTGTGTCAGGCCTGCTACTTTCCTATTTATCAGTCAAGACCAGGGGGGTCTTCCCTTGTGTGCCAATAGCATTGTGAATGTTTGCTTTTCTGTCTTTCCATCCATCAGTAGAAAGCTTGGAGATAAAGCTAATAACCACAGGACAAATTCACAAGTACACACCAAATGCTTTGTGCTGCTCCTACAACTGAAAGCAGCTACAAGCCCCATTTTGCCATCTGGTTTGAGGAAGTGTGGGATTGCCTTGCCTGCTGAGCAGAGCAATGCAGAGATCAGGGTAAATATATATATATCAGAAATTCTCTTCCTTGTGGCTGTGATTCTAGTGGCGAATATCACCTTCCATTGCTGTAACCCTCACTTCTTTCTCTGTGACAAAGGGGCAGGATGCTTTTGTAGCCTCCTGTTGACATTTCTGTTTCTCCTGCAACAAGTCTGCTGCTGGTTCAACAGCTCTGAGGGTACAAACTTCCTTCCTTAACACTTCCATGACCCAAGTTCAGGCTTCAGAAGCAAAGAACACAAGAAACTTCTCAAGGCATTTGTACTAATTTTTCAGATGTGGACTGCTGTCCATCAGGAAGGGCAATCTTCTTCCAGACACTGATTTCTGTTGAGCTGGATTGGCACTGGAGCAGAAAAATTAAGTGCAAAGGATGCATAGTTCAAAGCTAGAAATTGGGAATTAAAAACCTGAGGGGTTAACTGCCTTGCCTCCTGAAGGAAGCCTGTCCTGCCGTGGGAGTCCCGATGTAATGTGTAAAATAAACATCTCAGTGCTTTCCTTCTTTCTCTATTAATTCATTCTGCCCTGTGCTGCCAGATCCGGTGGGGTTTTTTTCTTTTATTGGCAGATAAACATGTTGCCTGCACAGCACTTGGAACTGAACCTGATTGTTTTGATGGGAAGGTAAAATCACTAACAGTGCCTTCCCTCAGCTGCTGCAGCTCGGGGTGAGGAAGAGTTGCGCGTTTCCTTCATGCTGAGTGTGCCCTGTAGCACAGTTACTGTCAGGATCTCTAGCTTGTCACAGTGACCCCGAGAAAAGTTCGAAAGTTTCTTTTCCCAGCCCGGCACTCGAAGAAGGAGTCAAAGCTCTTCATTTCTCGGTCTTAAGGTTGTTTATTGTATCTTATCTATAAAATTCTTTTTCCTATCCTGCCGAGGTCCATCCAGCAAGACAGTTCCAGGCACTCTGCCTGCCCCTGGGGCAGTGTTATGTCTTTATACTAAAAACTACGTACACAATGTTTACAATTACTTTCCAACACCTATCACCTATGTGAGACAGTGAGCTTCTACTCTAAACCAATCTGTAAGTGCCAACATCACAGCAGAAGATGGAGGCCAAGCAGAAGGAGGAGAAAGGCTGGACACACCCAGTTCCCTCTATCTTGCCCCCTGAACCCCCATACCAAAATCCCCCAAATCTACTTTTCCACCCTGTGATAACTTCACTATTATTCTACCTAAACTGATGTGGCTTGCTGATCTTCATATATGGTTGGTAACTACCAATCAAATAATCAAACCCACAGGTGTTTTGGGCTCCATGCCAGGGCTTCTGAGCCCCCTGGCAGGGATCCTGGCCATCCTGGGACAGCCAGAGAGATGTCCTGGGTTCCCACAAGTTACAGCATCTGGGGCTGCTCTGTCCCACTGACATTGGGGCATCCAGCACAACTGGTGGCCTCTCAGTTCAGGGGCACAGCCCGAGCCATGGCTCCGTTCCTGCTCTGTCTCCAGGCTCCGCAGCAGCCGCCTCGCTGCCCGTGAGGAAGCGGCTCTGCAGCCACAGCGGCTGAACTGGAACATGGTGTGCTCTGCTATTTGTAGTTTCCTGCTGCCGACACTGGATACGCAGTTACTATTCCTCCTGCTTCCTCCTCGAACATTAGAATGGGTCCAAAAATAATTGAAAGCAGTATGTTCTGATGGAATATTTTTGCATTTGCAGAAATTTCCTCCTTCTTCCGCTTGCCAATTTTGATAGGGAGCATTTTGAGACTGTTTCAGCGTCTCCGACTTGGCACCACTGGGAGGCACAGGACTGCTCCCCTGATCTGTATGGCACAAAAATCGTTTGGGCACCTGAATACAGACTTAAACTCATTTTTAAGGATGATTATAGCATGTTTTAACCACAAACTTCTTTAGCTTTAACTAATGAAGATGAGAAGATCCAAATGCTCTAGAGGGTAACAAAGCCCACACATCTAGGCAAAGATGAGAAAGCTGAGTTATTTTAAACTTATTGCTTTGATCCTCAAAAAGGTTAGGTGGCAAGAGACTAGATGTCCAGAAATAATGTAATTAAGCTGTACATGAAGTTCACAGACTTATTGTGCAGCATCTTTCAGATGTAGCGATGTGATTATTTCTAAATTAATGTCTTCCTGGCCTGGCTAAAATGCTTTCAATGGCCCACACTTGGCAGAGCTTCGGGTCTTAAAAGTGTGTCTTAAATTACCCTTTATATCTATTTATAGAGAGCAGATAAAGGTGGGTGTACAGCTGAGAGGTTGTCTTCCCTGGAGCTGGTGAGGGTTGAAGAGGAAAATCCAGGAGCATGGTCTGTGGATAGCTTCCAGAAGTATCAGTGTAATTTTAAACCAGGTGGCTCTGACTTTTCTTCTTACAAATCATGCACATTACAGAGAATGTAATTCAGAAATATTTTCTTGAACTCTCATGTCTTGCAAGACCCCTCTGTATTATTTGGCACCAGAGACCTGGATGCCTCATGTCCTGCACAGGTGCTGAAGAGATGTCACAGACAAAACAGTCTTGAATTGAAGAATTTTGCTCCATTTAAAGCTTATGAACACAAACTTCTGATCTTGATTTGGGTGTTGAAAGGAAAAAGCAGGACACACTGCCATAAACACCTACTTTTCACCAGCTTAAATTTCCCTCATTTATGTCTTGGTTTATACCCAGTCCATCAAAAGTTTTTTGGTGGGCTGGTGGGCAGCAGGGCATGTCAGGGATAATATACACATAAGTTTCTTTTTGCTGTTATTACAGCTATTCTCTGATTCTTATTTTTTTTATTGCTGTTGTTCCTTAGAATTCCTGCTCTGACATGGGCCACTCGTCCCTCAGGTGTGACCACACAGTGTGTCTCCAGCACAGTGTCCCTCAGCACCCCTCACTTTCTTTCCCTGACACTTTGTTTCCAGGTGCTCCCTGTCTGGTGGATGTCCCTGGCAGCATGGTCAGATGATTCTCCCTGATGGGGCCTCCCCTGGTGCCAAAGCTGGTAGGAAGTGGGTGATGGCAGCTCAGGACCCCCTGAAGGCCACCTTGTGAGATCCAGGGGCACTGCTGATGGGGGCAGTCAGGTGTTTAAACCTGTGGTTACACCCAGCTGCATCTCTGGACCTCAGACACACATGAGTTTGGTAGAGGAAATGCCACAATTCTGGTACAAACCAGCAAACATCTGTCTGGCTGGTTTGTTCTTAGTGGCAGCTATTTGGAGTCACAGGAATGTTACACATTCAGCCAGGAATAGAACCAGGGTCTATAACAAAGTCACCAAACTCCTACAGCATTTTCAACTGAATGAAAATTTCTTCTGAAAACTGAAAGGACAATCTCCATCTGGGGAGGAAATTTTCATAATTTACACTGTGTTTTCCATTCATGTGGCTGTTTTCTGTTTATATCTTTTAGTATTACATTTCCTATCCAACCAATGAATTAATTTCCACCTAGACAGCAAGCAGTTCTCTGTAGATGATCTGTGCCCAGAAAAGGCCATTTCCATTTTAAGGAACAGAAAATCCTTTCCAGGAATGCCTGATTGTTTGATGTTACTAAGTGTGGTGGAAAGGTGCAATATCTAAAAAGCAAGCAAATGATGCAGATGTATAAAAACACACCCAGATGTCATTAGTTCTATTTATATGTTCAGGATCTGTAATTTTCTCCCACCCTCAACAATAAAACTCCTACTTCTCTATTCAACATTGTAGGAATCAGATGCCTTACTTTGTACATGGCTGTGGCTTGATATGTGTCAGGAAAAAAAATACACAGATCTCTTACTCTGGCATTTAGTGGGAACATTCAGTGTGAGTATGGAATTGGTGCTCTGCTATAAATACAAAGCTATTTGTCACGTCACACATCTCGCTAATTTTCTAGTGGGTTGATAGTTGGGCCCATTGTCTGGAATAATTTAATGTGCTGTAGCCTTACTTACTGTACTCTATGAATCATATACACAGATATTCATAATGGAAAAACTGTGTTCATGCAGCATTGAGGTTTACACAAATACAGCTGTGGGTCTGAATCTTCAGCTGGTGTAAATTGGCCTCGTTGGAACAACACCAATTTATCCTGGCCATGGACTGCACAGAGCACATGTGAAAGGGAAAGATCTGGCAAAAGGATTGGCTTGTCCGTCACCATCTGTAAACACGAGACAAACACAAAAACAAACACAACGTTGCATTTAGGCCCTGGCTGAGCAAAGCATTTAGATGTATGCAGAGTTCTATTTTAGAGCTACAAGTACTTTGATTTAATTAAGGCTGTATTTATAAAGTGGCAACGGGAATTACAGCAGATTGGAGGCTTTTTTATTGAAACAATTTTCATAAAATTTGTTGATTAATGAAAAAAAAAATTAGATATGCTATTAAAGTTTACTTTAAGTCCAAAAGTTATTCTGGAGCCAGTACCCTCCTACCTGAGCACAGCCATTTTGCTGGTGACTGTGGAGGTACCCAGCCTACTGTAAGGGCCCTGTGGGCACTGCTGGACATTAATGACCAGCCTCACTGCCAGCTTTGCTACAGCCCTGCTCTGCCTGGCCACAGGCCCTGCTGAGCCAGATACTGATCCATCAACTCATTTTGTGAATGATCTGGGACCTCCCTCATTGCTGTGGACCTGGGGCTGCATCTGAGCCTGGTTACCCTCACTGGGCCTGATCCTGGCCTGCTGGTTGACTTCATAGCTTAAGCTTGGACTTGTCTTGTCACCAGAACTTGTACAATGTCTTCTTGCTTAAGTCTTGTTGCTGTCAGTTGTAAACCTCAGGGGCTGTGGGACAGGCTCTGCTTAATGAGCCCCCTGTTCTACCTGCTGAGTCCTTATTTCTGGCTCCTTATCCCTTTGGGACCAGCTTGCCTGGACAGCCAGCATCAGTGCTCTCTTCTGCTGAATTTAGCTCAGGGGCTTGACTGGAGGGATTTTTCTGTATTCCAGGCAGAAGTCCTGATTCTTTAGACTGTTGGCATTTCCCATGTGCTCCTTCACAGAGGTGTTGCACTTCTGTTGGCCTTTCCCAGACGTTTTGGTGACCTAGACATATGGCTGGTTCCAATTAAACTGTAGTTTTGATTCTAGTCTGGAGACATTGGGGGAGTTTCTTGAATGCCTCTTATAAAGTTAGCTCACATGCAAATTTTGCCTGGATCATGTCCTTGCATGTCAGTAGACTGTGAGTACCACAAATCTGTTACCCAGTATTCTTTTTGTTCAAATGCTGGCTAAATTCAATTGTAAAAGATGTGAGAAATATGCCTTGATTTTTGTTTAATTGAGTTGTTGAGAATACTTGAACTCCCTTAATGAGATAGGAATAGACCTTGTAGCTGGAAACTTTGTAAACCTCAAGAGAGGGACTCTGGCAGTCACTGTTGTATGTGTTATTGTTTATATTGTGGAAATATATAAAAATGAACTTGCTTAGCTGTACATGCTCTGAGAGTGGAACTTTCCACTTTCTGTTGTAGATTATTCAGTTTAACACTGGCTGGACAGTTTTGAAAATACCAAATGCACATGGACTCTTAAATGGACCTCTCTTTAATAAGCAATGTATGCTTACCTCTAGCATTTCCCAACCTGTGAATCATGGATATTAAGTCCCTTAGTGGTTGGTAAAGGTATTTGATAAAACAGATTTATTCTTTGAAGACCTTAAGCGGCTACAGTGCTTGCCTTGAAAAAAATTATGGGGTCTACAGATTGGAAGAGATTGGAAAGCACTGATCTAAAAGGGATTTCACCTGGCATATAATTACTGATCTACCTTCTCCACAACTACAGGCAGGACATTCTTTTAGATTAACATTTTTTTGTCTCTTTGTTAGCAGCATATGGGTGCATATTGAGAGAATGCATTTATGACTACCTGGATTTCAAAACCCTGTCTTGTCTTTTCCCTAAGTGCTCTTGAACTTGCTTTTATTCAGAACATCATCTGAGTTGTGCTTGTCAGAGCAAATCACGTAAACACTACTGGTCTTTGTCAGTATTTGTGCAGGGAACTACCAAGAGAAAAGATAGTGAGGCAAAGCAGAAGGTACTGACGTTGATCCAGCAGCTGTTGCTCTCCCATTTTTATATCTCCTTTTCTAGAACTGATGCCAGAAGCACTGCACAAGTTATCCTAGATGATGTCAGCTGGAGTATTTCCAAAAAAGAAGTAAAATCAACATTTCAAAAAGTCCTTAGGGTTAGTCCTTAGAATCTCAGTTGGGATTGAAAAATACCCATGAACTAAAACAAGTGCAGAGAAAGACAGTGTATCTTAAGAAGCTTCAAAAGAGCTGGGCTGTAGTAAAACAAACAGCAGAAGAGACAATGACCCCACCTGGTCCACACTGGAAAAGGCTTAACACCTGGGAGGACTTTTTTAACTTGTAGGGAAATGTTGACCTAAGAGAAAATGTGTATAGACTGGATATGAGCCTTGTGTAGATCAGAGAGTATGTGAAGAGCTCAGTAACAGGAGCAGAAAGTTTTTGGAATTGCTTATCACAGGAGGAGCTGGGCTGTAGCACTTCACTGGTTTTCAGGTGGAGCTTCATCCCTTTATGAAAGGAAATTTTATCCTGTGGTTGGCTGCCAAAAGCAGTGATTGGACTTGATCTGAATGTCCCTTTGGAACTGTTCTCTTATATGTACCCTATATTGTTCCTCAGGATTATATTGCTATAATGGTTATCATTCTGCCCTTAATTAACCATATGAGTTTGATATTTATGGCTCAGAACTTAGAGAGAAGATGATTTGCTACAAGCCAGTTCATAATTTATTCCAGCCCTAGTAGAGTGTTCAATAGATTTGGAATTTATTATTTCCAGCATGTATAAACAATTTAATTAATAAATATGTTCAGTTCACTGGCTGCCAAGGCCATGAGGACTGTAATCCTCCCATCAATACCACTGGCATGGGGTGTGCTGCCAGCCATGTGCTGGGCACATCAACCTGTGGTGCTCTGTACCACTGTGTTCAGAATCCAGTGCTAATGCTCCTCAGCAAGCACTGACAAAAGCCAGAGAGCAGAGGTTTTTATCTGAAATTATGTTATAAATCTCATTTTAGCTGATGTAGAGCTGGACTGTGCACAGCCTGCATACATGCTGTTCCATATCCGTGTGTTTCTTGTCTGTTCTCAAACAGCTGTTCTCACCCTGTTCTCACTGGCCTGCCAGATGTTACAAATCCAGGGAAAATATGGAGTCACATTCTCTTTCTGTAGGACTTATCCATGACCAGCTTGAGTCCTGCTGTTTGGTCTAACACTTAACCTGGATTTTCTAGTAACTCATCAACTATGATGACAAAACATGAGGTTAAGAACTTGTTGTTGCCAGCAGGACTGATGCTGGAGCTGTGATCTGATACCCTAATCTCAAGTGAAGTTGCCTCAAGACCACATCTATAATAATTACTGGTGCTTATATGATCACTAGGGACAGTGAGGCTATATTCTTAAAATGCATAGAGAAGAGACCCTTTGGATCATTCTTAGTTCTTCTGACTCTCATAAAAGACTAATTTCCTTAATTAAATGTAGCACTTCACATTCTTCGGCACATGCATTCAATTTTCTTTATGTATTTTTAGAAACAGGTCTACAAGAGATAATCATACTGAAAGTTTATCTTTTTTTTAAGTGTGCTTAATCTCTCCCCCAGCTTCTCAGTCACTGGAAAACTCCTAAGTACTTAACTGGTCTCCAGATTATCTACAGAAATGTGGAGAAGTGCCAGTCTGGGAGACACTGAGGACAGTTGGTTCATGTGTTTTTAGTGATGTAATGTCCGATTTTAGTTATTCTGTGCTGCTGTTTAGTGTGAATTCATGACTGCAGGAGTGATTAGAAGGCTTGAGAGCAGAATTATTTCACTGGCAGTCAGCATGACTCTAAATAAGTCACAGGAATAATTAAAGATCCATTCATTTTGTGATAATCACTAGACTAGGTTTGTTAAGAGTCTTTTTCATGGATGGGATGAGATCAATTGATACAGTGCTGTATAGCCATGTTAGAGTGACACAGAAAATCTGTTTGCTGAGACACTATCTGTCTTTAACTGATCTCACGGGGCACATTCTCCACTCTTTGATATTTATTGTATTAAAAACTCATTCCTTTGACACGGAAACTGACCTGTCAAAGGATCTTGAACATTTTTCCAGGAGCCCACATTAGCCCCTTGAAGCTGGGGCAGTGCTTGCAGAGTTGAGAGAAACAGCAATTGTTGGGTCATTGCCATGTTCACATCCGTAATGGTGCATTTTAATTAAACAAACGAGGCAGCACACTCGCTTCAGGAACACAGGAAGCATCAGAGTTTCTCATGTGGAAAACAGGTTTCACTTGAAAGCTTTCAGGAAATATTGCTGGTAATATGGGCCAGGCCAGACAATGCTGACAAACCTTCATATCAAAACCTCCTGACCACGCGTTGCAAACTCTCACGGTGCCATCACAACTCACATTTCATCTGCTGTTTTTGGAGTCTCAACTTGGAGTCACATTATTAGCAGAAAATTGTTTAAGACACTTTTAGAGTTTTTGGTCCAAGAAAAAAGTTTGAAAGCACAATCCATTGTATTTCAAAAGTAAATAAGACTCCATTTTTAGGTATTTATTTAAATCCCATCATTGTTAAGGAAATCTTGTGACCTGTGGTACTGTGTAATACTTACATATCTCATCATTGAGGTCTATTGCTCAGTGTTGCTTAAAACTCTTGAAGGGCATCCTTTAAACTGTTGTTATATTTCAGCTGATTTAACAAGACAAAAAAAAGGCAAATAATCTCCTAAACTTCCTTTCTTTTTCTTAATAGTTTATTATTTTACATTAAAAGGGAGAAGCATGGTTTAACTTAAGCTAAGTTCTCATCCTTCAATAAGTGTATAGATTAGATAAAGGAAATGCTCCCTATCCACAGAACAATAGATTACTTGTTTGAATTACTTGTCTTTAAAAGATCCTGATTTGGCTTTGCTGAGCATAAAATATTAAATTTACTGTTTATTTTTAGTGGATTGCTGCCAATTTTCGTTTCCCTGACTGTCTTTAGATTGTTTAAAACATTAAAAAAAATGTTCTCATCAAACATATATCTACTTACAAGAAATCTCTGTTGGTCTTTCCTCAGAGACATAAAATCTTGTTGTTAGGACTTGAACTTGGCTGTTATGGAATTTTCCTTTCTTTTTTACCTTTATGTTTTTCCTGTCCTTTTTTTTCCCCTTTAAGCTCACAAGCGTGGCAAATTATGTTGTGCTAATGTTGCTTATTAAATCTTCATAAAGTGAGAAAAAGGAATCAGATGAGAAAGCTTTAATGTCTCTTCAGGTGTACTAGGTAGTTTCATTCAGTTTAATTGGCAGTAAAGTTTGAAAGCTCTGACCTCATCCTTGCAAAAATTTTGTTACTTCTATTTCCTTAAAAAATGCTGATAGGCCTGATCAGCTCCATTGGTAGAAAGTATCCATGGCAATTGATATTACTTTAGACTTGCATCTTTGTAACTCGAACCAAATTCAGCTTTTAGGACTATTTATCAACAGAAAATACAAGGCTGATGTAGGCTCTGTAGCTGCAAGTGTATTTTCATAAATAAAAGATTAAGAACTCAGGCGTATGTGACAGTGTCTTGGGGACCAGGTCAGTGTAGTGTGTCTGGTGACACTTGGAATGTTTATTTTTCTTTTGTTGAAAAGGGATATTCAGTGTTATTTTTGCAAATCCCCTCCGTACAGCAGAGCACTCCCAAGCTGGATTGAGTGCTCTGCATGAAATGCTGTTTTTCCTGCAGGAATCTTTGGTGACCCATGCAGGGCCTTTCCTCTCCTGCCAGGAGCCCCATCTCCACAGGGAATGGGGAACTGACCCTGAGCAGCTACAGCAACACAGCAGTGGGCTCTGAGTGTTCTTCAGCTGTCAGAGGTCAAAAGTTGTTATGCAGTGCTAAAGAACAAACCAGCTTTTTATTGGAGGACATGTAAATGATATAACAAACATCTGGACTGATATTTGACCCTAAGGTAGTTACTTAGAAGCTGCATCACTGCCTTTTTACCTTAAAACACTTAAAGTCTTTACACTTAAAACGCTTTCTCTAAGACTGTCTAAGACCAGGGGCTGCACCGTCCTGACCTGTGCAGCCTCCGTAATTAGCTTTTCTTTTTTGTAATGAATTAAGGGGGTTTTGTTGTTATTATTATTATTTTTATTGTTATGAAAGAGTCCTTATTAGTGGACAATTCCCCAGGTTACTGGGATGGAGATAAGAAAACAGGGTTTTAAAGAGATTCTGCAAAAAAAAAATATTTGCAGAAAAGATCTGAGATTGCAATTGCTTGCAGAGCAGCAGTCAAGAGTAAAGAATGGAAAGTTCTCACTTTGAATGCATTTAGTCTCCAGCACAACACAGAACAAGCTGAAACATAAATGCACTATCTCTTAGCTGGGTTGTGACAGCTTATAATGAATGAATGGGCTGCAGATTGAAATGTCACACTGACGTGCTTCTGAATAAGAAATGAGTTTCATCAGCTTTATTCAATATATTTCTATCTGTTTCTGAAGTACTGAACAATCCATTTTGCTTGGGAATACATTTGGAAGTGGAAGAAGTTCAAATGTGTGCTCTCTATAGATACTAATAAAATACTTTTTTTCTTTTTTTTCTCTTCATTCCCAAAAATAGTAAGTGGCAGAAAGGCTGGGTTCTGACTTTGAACTTGGAAAGATCTAGGAAATAAAAGTGTAGGAAGTCATCTGGCTATTTGAATGTAATATTTGGAAACTTTATATATAGATAAAACAGAAAGGGGTTTGAGAAAATTGCATCACTAATATTTATTGAATTTTTGGTCCACTTGTGAATTAAAAGTACTTTATCAACTGCTAGGTCTTTGGTCAATGAAGCAATCCCTGATTACTGTTCCCTCTGCTGACATTTTTCTTTATATGAAATTCCCATTATTTATAGGACAAGACTGTGGGATCAAGCTTACTGAATAACATGTTTAATAAATTATTTTTCCTGACCTATAATTCTGTTAATAGTCAAATTTGGTGATAACTTCAATGCTTCCATTGCTCAGCAACAGTTTATTTTATTGAGGATCATAGGTGAGATGATTTTGGCTGTGTTGCATACACATCTATCTCAGAAGAGGATTTTTATATTTTGCACTGTCTCTTACTGTTTCCTTCCTTGTCTAACTGTGGTTTTTTTTTTCCCCTCTCTCTGTGTGAACCCTTCTAGATGTTCGACTGGATCAGCCACAACAAGGAGTTGTTCCTGCAGAGCCACACGGAGATCGGTGTGAGCTACCAACACGCCCTGGACCTGCAGACACAGCACAACCACTTTGCCATGAATTCCATGGTGAGTTGAGGGCACTGTGAGCAGCACAGGGGGGAGGAGAGGGCCAGCACAGGAAGCCACATCTCCACTGCTCAGGGAGTGAGGGACCAGTGAGAGGTGATGTAAGGAAGGTCAGGCTGGCTGTGGCAGCAGCAGTGTTGCTCTGTCCAGCCAGACACTGATGTATGGTAACTCCTTGACTTAAGAGCAGCTCAGTCCTGTGGAGTTTGTTTACATTTTGCAGAGCAAATACAATATTTTTAAATTTTTGACATTTCTTTGACTGGGAATTAATGAGAGCTGTAGGATGCACCTTAATAATTTATACTTCTCTCTCCACAGAGGGTGGAGGTATATACCTTAAATATAAGGTACTTTTCAAAACCTTGAAAAGGAGACACTAATCAAGCTGTCAGTTGTGGCCACAGTGGGATTTTGCCTTTTTCTGTTGTTAATTGGTCAGAACTTTTGAATCCGGCTCTATTTACCTTTCTTTTTCAAAAAAGCAAACCATCATTATGCCTTTATAAGTGCTTTGGTCATTTTCCTCTTCTTTCCAGACATAAGGTTATTTGTCCTGGAAACCGCCCTGCTTTCAGCACAGAAATGAGGACAGGATGTATTGATGTTTTGATCATTGCAGTGAGATGGCAAAATGCACGTATACCCCTGCTGCAGCTGTGCAGTGCAGAGATGAGCCCTCTCTGAACACTGTCAGCTCCAGCAAAGCCTGCTCTGAGTGAAGCACTCCAGCAGGTGAAACCTCCTCCTGCTGTGCAGGGTCAGGCTGCAGCTGCAAGGGGCTGACACCTCAGGGGTGGCTGAAGTTGGTGGTGTAAGGCACTGGAGAGCCCCAGGGGAAGGCACTGGAGAGCAGCTGACTGAACTGGGAAAAAGAGATCCCGACTACCCCAGGAAGTGAAAGACCCCACACTGCTTTCATCAGGTTACAGGCATTAACCCTGGGGTTCTGGCCAAATTCCAGGTCAGGTAATTAACTTCTCTGACCTGAATTCCACAGGCCACTTCCACCTAGCCAGCTATTCCTCACTTCAAGCACTGTGCCTCGCTAGGGCATTGCATAACAGTGGGAGATGAGAAATGTTTGTAATGCCTATTAATGTGTTTATTGTGATTATATCAGAGCAGAGCACTCTAAACCAGGCTCTAGGCACATGGTAGTTAAACTTGCCCTCACAGTGCCATCTAGCAAAATCCAGGATAACATTGCTTCCATATAACACTGCTGCTCTCAGAGTCCCAATAAGTAAATGTGTCCTGGAGGTGACTGCATTAAAATTCATTTGACTTGTAAAATATGCAAATTCAGTCATAATTCTTCAGAAATACCATTAGAAGAGTCAGGCTTGAGGATCTCCCTTTATCCTTTTTTGTGCTAATAATACAACAAAATATGGTAATGTAAAATAATGGTGTCTAGTATTCTTTTCTTAAAATAACTGGGAGTTAGGCTTGGAAAGAGATCATTGCTGTTAACAGGAAATTAATGATTTTGGTAGAAATTTGATGTATAATTTAGCTGGATCTTTTTACATGCAATACATCAGCAACTGTTGGACTGAGAATAGCTCAGCTGTTTATTACTCAGAAGTATGAGTAATAAAATAATGAAATCTTGAGGCACTTTTTTGGTTGTGGGGCTTGGGCTTTTTTATGGTATTGAATTTTGTTTTGTTTTGTTAACACATTAAAATCAGTATCTATTGGAGATCTGGAGGAGGACAAAGTAGCTAAAGATGGCTGCATGTTTAGCAGGGAAAAAGCCTACAAACTTCAGTGAAAGCTGGATCAGATCTTGGATCTCTGAGGTGTTTTATTTTGGTTGTGTTTGTTTTTCAGGGTCTTTTTTCTTTACACTGTGCCTATTGTCCTGTAAGCCTGGCATAACTAATAATAATTAAAATACAGTCTTCTTTTACAGTTCCTCTAGAAAATGCACATCCCTAATGTTTACTGGGTCATGCCTTTTGTTGCATGATCTTCCCGTACACCTCTATAGGCATGCTGTGACCAAAGATCCCTTTTGGAAAAACAATTTCTACTCTGTTTGTTACAATAATTCTTCCTTCTAAATGATCAATGTGGGCTGTGGGAAATCATATATTTGAGGTAATAAACTGTAGTGTGGTATTTTTCTTTCAAATAAGGAGCAGAGATTATTTTTTTTTCCCCTGTGATTCGAGGCAGTGCTTTTTTTCACTTCAGTTTCAAAATAAATTGTTACTCCTTATCACAGCTGTATAATGTTTATACTGAAGCAATAATACTTTTCACAAAGATGAATATTTAACTCAGACCTTCTTCAAGCAATATCAATAATCTAATAAATTCACTAGAAAACAAATCCTCAGTGTTCCAGTATGGCACAAAGCATACTAGGTGTAGCTCTGCACTTGTATACCTTGTGTACAAGCCATTTGTTCTGACCAAAGTTATTTGTATTTCCCTTGCCTGGACTTTTTTATGTCTGGATCTGATAATTTCCTTAAATTATGAGTTCCTGCTTTCTGCACACAAAAATGAGAGTATTCAGTGTTGATACTGCTGCTTGTCTTGTTGTTGGGGAATTACCTGACACCACACAGAGATCCATTTTATCCCAAATCACAATATATTTCTAACACATTTCAATTATCATGTAAAGACTAATAATATCTGTTGAAAATTCCCAATATCTTACTTCACTGAATGGTATTTTTCTGTATGTAGGCTGAGCTAAAATGCCATCCAATATTACATAGGCTACATGTAATTGGTCTTGTTATAGAAACTTAAAGGTCTTAAAGATGTCTCATGAGGGTTTTTTTTTGTCACTGAAATATTCTGCTTTGGATTTATGTGGTAGGCTCATTTCACATATAGTTTCTAAAGTCATGGTAGCACAGTATAAACTGGTTATTTTTTTATTTATTTTAAAGAAAAACCCTTCAGCAATCAAATTTCACTTTCAGCTAATCTGCAGAACCCTTCTCTTGTAGCCCACCTTTGCTGCTTGCCATCACAGTATCTCACCTAGTCCTCTAGGAAATGAGATGAACACTCCAGATTCCATGCAGATTTAATGCTTTCCACTGCTCATTTTTTTGCGTCAGGCATTCTTTTCAAAAATGTGTCACAAGAAAGTGTTGTCCCAGCCAGGCTTGGAGGGTTTCATTGGAGAGGAGGTCTCCCAGCATGCCCAGGAGGTGATCAGGGATGAATGCCTGTATTTCCCTGAGGGAGATCATTCCACAGTTGCAGCTCCATCTCTGTCAGTGCTCATTGCTGACACTGAGGGCTCTGATCTGGGAGGGACCTGGACGTGCACAGTGTTTGCTGTGCTGGTGGGACAGATGTGTCACATCTGGGAACCAGAATCAGGGTCTTGGCTGGGCCACAGAATTGGGCTGAGAGTTGGTGGACAAAGAGGGGAATGGGAGCTTACAAGGCACTGCTCAAGGCTTTTGTCAACTGTAAAAGAAACTCTTACCTATCATGATATCCATCTACATGCAGGGAAATTTTGGTTTTGTTTTCCAGCCCAGTGATTTTTAGAAGGTAAAAACTCCCCTTCTACGACTGAAGTTTCAAAGTTGAAATAATGAGTTGTGTCAAAGTCATGGAACATTGCTGTGTTTGAAGAAAAACTTCCCAAGGAAGTTTAGATTTCCTGTAGAAAAAGGTTGTTTTCATCCTGATTTTGATGAAATATTGCAAATAAAAAATTTCCATGAGAAGTGCCTTTGAAAAGCATGCAAGTACATGTAAAATAAATTTTGTTCAATGCTGAAAGGTACTTATTAGCTAAAATCTCAGTGCATCCTAGGGTCATGACTACAGAATGTCATCTGAGGTGCTTTTACTTATAGACAATATACTGTTTCCTCATTTTTTGACCTATTGTGCTCTTATGTAGCTATAAATGAGTGATCCCTGAGTGGTCCTCTTTGGGGACCCCTCTCAGGTTTGAAAGAAAGATGAGGTTAGGTTTAAATTTAAGTGAGACTTTCCATGCACCTACTATTGTGAATTTTCCAAGCCTAAAGGAAAAACAAAGTCACAGACATTAGTTGCTGTATTGAATTTATTTCCTGTTAAGATTGAAAGATCTATATAATGTTGACACAGAAGAAATCTCAATTCACTCAGTTTATAGAAGTGAACACACCAGAGGGAAAGGAAAATTTAACTTTGTGAAATGTCAACAGGTGAATTTCATCAGCACAGATTTTCCATTTTACTTCGGAACGTTACACATTGGCAGATAAAGATGAAAGACAAAACCTGGCTTACAATGTTTGTTCAGAAATGTCTTGCATTTTGTGGATTGTGGTCAGTTAAATGTTGGGGTTTTTCCTGAAAGTAAATTATGGATTTCCTAGAGGCCATGCTGCATTTTACTTCAATCTGCTACAGCAATACACAAGAGCCCATCACAGGTGATACTGCACTTAGGTGCATTTTTTGCTCAAAAATGAGCAGGAGAAGTTCAGGAGTCTTTGTTTTCTGAGCCTTTTCCGCCTGGTGCACAAAGAATTGGAGGCATGAGCTGGTGATTCCCAAACTGCTTCTTGCTTACTGCTGAAAAAGCTATGGAGTTAGTGGGTTGATACCCTTCCATGAAAAATTCTCATATAGGAAAGAGACATTTTCCTCCTTATCCCTGTATAAAAATACAACAGACATAACAATATATGAATCTATCTGACTTAAGAACTAGACTCTCAGAACATCTGCTGCAGTTCAGCTAAACTTTCCCTTACCCTCCTGTTGGTTAACACAGCTGTGCACTGGAGACATTGGGAACCACAGAATTCACAGTTGTTCCCTCCACGCCCATTGCATTGCAGTGGCTGAGATAAATAAAAAATAAAAATAAATAAACACAATCAGGATGAAAACAACCATTTTCTACAGGAAATTGAAACTTCTTTGGGAACTTTTTCTTCAAACACAGCAATGTTGCATGACATTGGCACAGCTCATTTAAGTTTTAGCACCTGTAGTGATGCTGCACTACTTCCCACCAAAAGGATTGACCTGAAATGTTGCAAAATTATCTTGGCTGAGGTTTTACTCATGAAGGATTTCTGGGAAAAAGGCTTAAACATTTAGTATGATTTCCAGTTTCTAACCTAGAGGGATACAAAGAAATGTTAGACTGTGGCTGGTGGTCAAAATTTCAAATCACAGTGTCTTTTTTTAGTATACTTTAAGCTCCGGAACAGTTTTGATTGGTTTCTCTAGTTATAGTGAAAAAAGATGGCTATTTCTTAAAAACTAATCAAACAATTTTGAGCCAAATCAAATTTTTAAGAAAAGGCTTTGTGATAAGAGGAAAAAACAAGACTGAAGGCTGGGTACTGCTTTAGATCTATAGTATTTATATGACAGTTGTCACAGCCAGGGAGAATTGAGTGGCTCAAAGGACTGGGGCCCAATCTTTTTCCCATTTAGCACCTAGAGTTATGATGAATGTACTTCATAGGTATCCCACACACTTTGCAGACATACTTTGCCCTGCTTTACAACTTAGTTTGGACCTGTGCCTACCTTGGCAGTGCTCTGTTGCATTTCATGTTTGGATTGGCAGATATCTTTCCACGTTTTGCTCCCACTCACTCTGATGAGATCCTGCTCCAACAAACACTTCCATCTCTGATTTATTATTTGCCCATGAGTAATGCTGCTAAAATCATCAGGGCTGTGTCTGTCCTTATGCCTGAGGGTCTTACAGATTCTGCTCCCAGAAATTTCTAAAGCCCCTTGGAAATATTTTAGAGAGACAAGAAAGCAGCAGTAAGTCATCATTAGCAAAACATCTCAAATTTTGAGATGTTCCTTTCCTCTGGTGAGGAGGAAGGAGAAAGGAAAAGTGCTTACATGAAGTGACTTTCCAGGAATCTGCAGGACAGCTGTCATTTGTCTTGTGATGGTGCATCAGTGTGGGACACTGTCATGATGACTATTTATTTTCAGCTTACATTCCTATGCAGAATGGGGGTATTGTAATGCAATTACATCGCTGTCTGAGGTTCAGTTTGAGAAAAAAAACTATTCTTCCACTTCTTCGAGGCTGAATAAAAACAATAATGGAAAATTCTTATGAAAGAACAGAAAATATTACCCTTTTAGAGGCTTTTGAATCCTTCTAAATGCAGAATACAGTTGAATAATATCTCTGCTGGAGAACAGCTTAAAATAGCCTGCAGAAAAGATAACATTTTAACTGAACACCATAATGTAATAGACATTTCTATGGAAACACTTATATTTCTATAGGATAGCCTTATGAGCTCTTTTAAATTCTGTAAGACTTTTCCATTTGTTGACATTACATGTCTATAAAGGATTATCAGACAGTTCTCAAAGGGCATAAATCAAACCTTTTACCTATGAATATGTGGACATAGCATCCAGAAATTAATGAATTAATACAACAAAAATATCAGAAATAATATAGAAGCAATGAGTAACAGGTGAGTGAGTAGCTGAAGTATGGCAAATTAGTTTTACATAAATGAATTCAAGGAGAGAGGGGGAGATAACAGTGTTAGATAATGGCATAGATGCACAGAAAGAATCCAGAGGGATGTGTTTTTAGAGTGGAAGGTATTCTGCCTGCTCTCCACGCATATTGAAGCAGGTGGCTGATTGCTCTCACTGAACTGCTTGGCTTTACTCCAACTGATGGTGCTTGGAATGTGTAATGAATGCAGAGGGTGGTCACAGTTCTTCCTTCTCTTTATTTATGTGTGCTTTTTAATTTTCAGAATGCCTATGTCAACATCAATCGAATCATGTCTGTGGCGTCGAGGCTCTCCGAGGCAGGCCACTATGCTTCCCAGCAAATCAAACAAATTTCCAGCCAGCTGGATCAGGAGTGGAAGAGCTTTGCTGCAGCTCTGGATGAGCGCAGCACCATCTTAGCCATGTCTGCTGTCTTCCACCAGAAAGCTGAACAGGTGAGTGGCTCTGGGGAGAGGCAGGATGGTTCCCTGCTACCTCAGTAAAGATGATGCTGCAGTTAATGCTTGATGGGTTTTGGCTTCTGTGCAGTGAGGCTGAGAGCTTTGTTCTTGAGGGCTCAGTGTTCCAATAACAAACTAATATTTCCACCCTAAAAACAGCCCATATCCCTTTGTGGGTAAGACATCTTTTCACTTTATTAATCTGATCATAACTGAAGTACACCGGTGCACTAACAAGCTGTTTCATTTCTGTTATTTCATTAGAGCTGTGAATAAGCTCAGGATTATTATGGTCAGGAAAATAGTATTTGCACTCATGTATGTGTTCTATGTGCAGAGGAATATTGCACACATGACAAAGGTGTAGACCAGCAGGCAATTTCTGGGAGCAAAAGAATATTATTGTTAATGAATATTACGGAATTCATTCCAACACTTACAGTGCTCTCCATAGCCCCAGACTTTGTTAGAGCTCACTGAGCAGAGATTTCAGAGACAGCTGTGAACATCAAAGAAAATTTTCCATACCCCTGAACTCTATTTTGTGTCTTTAACTAGTACTAGAACAGTTCCATAGTTCATAGCTAGAATAAAGATTTAAAATGTAACTGAATAAACCTTGTGCTTTTTTTTTGCATCTAAGCCAGGTTCACCTAATGATGACGCTTCAACATCGATGATATGTTGATTACATTCATTTTCCAGTGACAAACACTGCTTTGGGGCTCTCTTCAGTGTTGTTTGTGTGCTTGTTTTTCCAAGTAGTTAATACCAAAGTTACTAAGTGGGTGTGCTTGATATTTATAAAATAACCCATAGTTATTTTATATTTCAACCCATAGTTGAAGCATCTGAAGAAGAAATTGTAAGAGCTAAGAAGGAAACTGTGTCTGTTAAGCCAGAATATATGTGTAGAAGAGGTTATCTTAAAGAGTAAAGATTTTGCCCATTGTTTGTTTCTGACTGTGAAATTACAATGGATTTTTCTTTAGTCCATGCTTCTTATTGACAACAGGCAATAGCATAGAGCAATTACTCACCCTACTGGGCACTTACTCATGTAAGCACACTCAGTGCCTTTGATGGGACTAATAATGTATGAAGATGCCCAGTAAAAAACCTTTCAACTCCTTACAATGGGTACTGTAATGATTAGGTGTAGTCTTCATGTTAGTAATTGGTCAATCATCATATATTCATAAAGGAAAATCGAAGGATATATAGGCAGGCTTTAGTCACAATTAAAATGTTAGGGTTTATTAATGAATTAGATAGTTCTTGTTTGCTTGGTTATGTTTGGGGTAGTTTTTACCACTTCATAGTGTTTTGGGGTTTTTTGTTTTCCTTTTTTCATGAGTGACCCTCTATTTTTCTGAAGTGTCAGTATTGTTAGTTGTTTCTGAGGAGCTGCTGAGGTATTGTGCAGCATGAAACGTAATAAACCAGAAAACTATATTGACCTGCCTGTCACCTCTTCCCAACAAACTGAAGTTTGTGTTGTCTGACAGGAGCCAATTTGTCATTATTAACAGACAGGAAAATTTGTTAATTGTGCCAGCAGTTGCTCCTCACTTGCAGTAAGAGAAAACTCAGAGGAAGAGAAATTCTGAAGTGAAACCTGTGAACTCAGCCACAAAAAAGAAATGTGAATGTCACTGTGTCCATGAGCCAGTACTAAAATTTCATCCCTGCCTTAGTAACTCTGGCATAAACCAATGCCTTGAGCTAATAATTTGGTCATTTAACCTCTGTACAGTATAAATAGTGAGGTGTTTGAGATTTGGTCTGTAACTAAGTCTGTTGTCTATCAAATATTAATTCCAAATGTGACTCTTTATTAGTTGGCATCCACCAGGGTTTTTTTTTTTAACTCAAATCAGGGCTTCATTATTTTACAGTAAATAGGGCTTACTGTCAAATAGGGTGCTATTGTGAAGCAAAGATACAGATAAACCCACTATTTCCTCTGTTGCAGATCAAATCTATTTTTGCTCCCTTTGTTCTCTCAGTAAGGGTAATCTTGTGCAGATGCAGCCAGTTCTTCCAGTGTATCCCTGCTTCCCTCTCACTGATCTCTGGCGCAGATTGTCATTCCTTCTCTGGTGCAGTAAGCTCCTGCAGTCCTTTTGTTCATCCCTTCCTGCTGATTGAAGGTCTCTGTGATGCCAACAGGAAGCCAGCCTTCTAGGACCATCATCTTTCAGCCTCTGGCACACCCCAGCCTGCAAGGGAGTTGTTGGCTGGGGACAGAGATTTATGAAATATCTATAATATGCAACCTGAGCAGGAAGAAACTTGTTTTCTCAAGGTCTCTTCCTGAAGACCCCACACAGAAAACTGCACAGAATGCAATTTGTCTGGTTTGGAAGGATGAAAGGCTAAGTCAACCCTGCTGGGAATTGAACCTCACATCTGTCTTCATGTGCCTCGGAATCACAGTGCTTTCCTGGCTTTTATTGCAGATACATGTGGCATGTATGAATGGGACTCAGCTACTCAGCTGAATTCATTCCTGGATGAATGAATCCTTTATTTATTTATTTTCCTTTTTTTTTTTTTTAGTGTGTGCACACATACTTGTCCTTCTTAAATTTTTAAGCACTGCTAATACGTACGAAACCATCATCAAGAAAACAGCAAAGAAAAGGAAAAAATAGAAGAAAAGAAAGAAAACAAGACCAACCTTGCCAACTACATAGCCTCCAGCTAGGCAGTCTTCAACACAAGTGTCTGATCAAAGGCCAGTAGACTTCTCTCAAAACAGCCATTTTGTCCAGGTCAAGGTACCACTCAACAGATTCACTGGAGGTGTTTCCCAAATGTCCTCTGATTCCACCTGCTACAAATCTCTCAATTCTGTGGTGTTTTCTTCCTGCTTTTTTTTCTTTAATTTCCTCTCCTTTTCTCATGCTAACATGGAGATATTCTAGAGCTAAAGGGAATCTGCTTCTCTGGGTTTATATATGTCTGTAGCTCTTCAAAGTGTCAGGAGGATGTAAGACAACATGTCTTATCTCACTGAGATTTCAAGAGAACTTGCTGATTTACTCCAGATGAGATTCCAGCTCGCCAACCACCAGATGGAGGAAGCACCCACACAGGTGTCCTCCCCATTTTGGATGTAATCTCTGAATGGGCTAAAGTGTTCATAAGATGTTCACTCTACAGGTCCTGTCAGAATGAACAAATTAATGTTTGGAATTAGCCAGGAGATCTCAACCAATTAATTCTAGCTCAGAGTCTACCCTCAGAAGTGCATGAGCAGAATTACTGTTTAAGGCAGTAGGTGTTAATTGCACACATTGGATATTTATGCTGATTCTCAGAAAAGTGACCCCTGACCATTTGTTTCATATTACTTTACTCACCAACCAGGAAGATTACTGTTATCATCTCTCAGCTCTGCCTGGATCTATCTAAGCACATCTTCAACTCCATTGTATGAACCAAGGAAATGGAAATGGAAATGGAAATGGAAATGGAAAGAAATGGAAAGAAAAGAAAAGAAAAGAAAAGAAAAGAAAAGAAAAGAAAAGAAAAGAAAAGAAAAGAAAAGAAAAGAAAAGAAAAGAAAAGAAAAGAAAAGAAAAGAAAAGAAAAGAAAAGAGAAAGCCAGTTAATATTGATAAGATGGAGGACTAAGACCAAGATATATAGGGAAATTCCAGAAACAGCATCAGGAAAAATACAAGTAGCTTCATACAAAAAATTGAAAAATTCACGGTAGCAAGAGGTATTAAGAGTCACTGAGGAAAGATGTCTTCCCATCTTTCCCCATAACCATTCTGGCATGAAAGCACACTAGAACTTTGTTTTAGATTTTCTGGGTCCCGGTGAACTCACCCTGCTTATCTGGCATCTTGCACACAGAGGCAAAGAGTGAGCAAGAAATCTAGAGAAATGCAGAGTACAAAATGTCTGAGCTGTGTTTTGGAGCAACCACCTGGTACAGCAGAGCAGTCCCTGAGGAAAATTAATAAGTCTGACAATCCTTTATTACCTGTTAGAATTTCATACAGATTTTGCAAGTCAGGTTGAGGATTAGGAGTAAGTATAGGTCATCATTTTAAAGATGCTTTTGGATTGGATCAGAGACACAAAGGTACTGTAGGGGCTTCTTTAATTTTTGAGAGACATTCTTCCTAATCTTTCCTAAATCCTTGTAAAGCATGGACAATTATTTTAGCCTGTCATTTCAAATCATATTTAAGGGGGTTTTATGTTCCAAATAGGGGATATTCTAGTCAATAAACTAATTACAAATGTAAGCATTTCATTTAAATGGTATTGAGTTCTAGTAGACACCAATGACTCCTATTCCAAACTAACAGTTAGTACAATTTTACAATTTTAAATGCAAGTTTTTGCAACTCAGTCAAATGGTGATTTTGTGTTGTGATAAGAATTTGCTTGTAGCATGAAGAGTTACATTTAAATAATGTTTTTGTCTGCCACAGTGCGTGACAAATAATAAAAAATTAACAAAGCTGCTCTTTTGAAAATATCCAAATCGATAGCGCTATGGCCTAAACTAACACTTTGCAACAATCCATAAAAAAAACCCTATTTGCTCTTCCTGAATGACTCTGCACACATAGCACAGACCACTCTGCACTCTTTCAGAATATCAAACTCTGACAAGCTGCATCTCTTTAAACTTTTTAAAACAGAAGATGCCAACTGCTCTTGCTAGTGGCAGAAGCAAAATTAACAAAGTAATTGTGACATTGTCTATGTACAAAAGATAGATGCAAACCAGCAAGGTGCACGTGTGCAGTGGATCTTCCTGAGACTTCTCCCATGAAATGTGCAAATCACAGTCTGGAGATGTGACAATAGATGAGCAACATGACTGTAAGAGCTTTTACTGAAATGGGCAGAATCATCAGTTTTGATAAGAGCCATAACAGTGTGATTCCAGCTGCAGGAGTACTCATCTGTGAGGTGTAAAGGTCTTTTGTTCACTGTTTTGGCCAAGAGATTCATGGAACGGCCCCAAAAGGGATTGATCTGATCTCTGTACTCTTAAACTGCGTCAGAAATCATGTGAATTCCATTACTTTGGCAAAAAATGTGATGACTTCAGCTTTATGCAGGGATGTTTGGAGATTTCATCTGAACAGATTCAACAGATCATAAGTCAAATCAGTACAGGAGAGCCTGCCATCCTTGCCTCTGGCTTTCTAGAAAGCACAGTCCTCACTGGTAGATTTGTACTTTGTAGACATGAACTCTTAGGAATTCGTCTTTTGTCACAAATCTTTGTGCACAGAAGTGTTTACAGTGCAAACACTTTAGAGCCTTGATTACACAGCAGCATGGTGAATAGCTTTACACTACCAATAAAAAAGGATGCTGATGCCAGAGACAGAGTTGAATTGGAATTCTGTGCTTTGAATCTCACAGCCCTTCATGCTGTGAGTGAGTGCTTAACTAACAAGCCACAGCTGGACACTTCAGGAGGTGACAAAGCTGTGATCCTGGGGTGCTTTTGTGGCATTATACATTCGTCCTACAGGGCACTACATCTGTTACATAATTAGCTGTTCTTTTTTATAAATAGCCCAAGGTGTGGCAGGCTGGTTTAACAGAAAGATGGAGGAAGAGAAAGCATTAATGAGAAGTAGTGAGGTGGCATTAGGCAGCTCATATGGACAAAATATGAACATGTGAGCTGTGTCATTGAACCAAGCTCTCCTTAAAAGAAAAACAGGGTGGGAGTCTTAGAGACTAAATTCCTCTTTTCTTTTACAGAGCAGGCAGCACCCAGGAGAGCTTCCTCAGTTTGTTCTGCCAAAGTGCATCAGCATTGCTCTGGAGGCCTTTAGAGTAGGAAAAAATATTTTTTCCACCCCTTTGCACCCCAAAGTGTTCAGTTTCTGGCTGGCTGTTAAGGCTTCCAACCAAGGCGCTAAACCATATCAATTGCAATGGCAATGTTTTTTTTTTCTCTCCCTCTTCATGGACATCTGCCCACCAGGAACTGGACTGAGACCAGCAGCTCATTTTGTGCTGGCTGCCTTGCAGCCATCAGATGGTAATGGCATCTGATCACTGCTGACCTGGGCCAGAAGCACATGGGACACAGGGGCTTAAAGCCTTGGCATCCTAATAGTAACCCTACCAGGCTGGACCTGGGATGGAGCTCCTTGGATGCAGACTGTTTGCTTTTCACTGAGATGAATCTCAGCAGTGATTTTAAATGGGAGTTTTCTCATGTGAGTAATTTTAAGGACAGGTAAATGAGGGCAGACAGACAGATGAGACAATGCCAAATGTAGCTGGAGCTGTCACTGTTCCCTGTGCTTCACACTGGTGTTTTTTCTCTAAACATGTTGCAGCCTCCCTTTTGCAGTGTTGTAGCCTCCCTGATGGTGTGCAAGGGCTTTTAGAATGGGTGTTTGCTGAACCTGCTTAAATAAGGATTTATTTTTAACCCAGAAGAAACAGAAAACATTCCTTTAGATCTAGGCATCCTTCAGAGTACTGAGGAGGTGACAGGAATGTGCCTTTCCAAGGTGCCCAAAAGGACTCCTTTGTAACCTCTGTGTTCTCCTCAGTCACTGCTGCAGTCATGTGTGGCACTATGCAAAATTCTCTAATTTTGGTGAGGTGTTTTGTGTCACTGTTGCTCATTGTTCCTGGAATTGTTTCAGTTCCTTTCAGGTGTGGATGCCTGGTGCAAAATGTGCAGTGATGGAGGCCTCCCCTCAGAAATGCAAGACCTGGAACTGGCCATCCACCATCACCAGACCCTCTACGAGCAAGTGACCCAGGCTTACACGGAGGTATGTTGTCCCAGAGCAAATGTGAGTGTCTGCTGCGTGATAACAGACACAAGGCTGCATTTAGGAGCTTGGCTTTTCTAAATGAGGTAGGATTTCCTTTCCATTCCTGCAACTCTTTCAAAGATAGAGTCAGACCCAATCCCAGGCTGTAGTACATGACTTGCCAGCAATTTGCTTGTAAGGCAAGAACCAAAGGTCAAATCTGAAATCATACAGAAGTGAAATCTAGAACCAGTGTTGGCACCCCAAAGAAGAGGCATTTCTCTGTCTCTGCTGAATTGGGAACTCCTTTTTGCCACCAGCACTTTTACTCCTTTCGCTTTCTTTCTGTGGATGAGTCCTGGCTCTAGCACAGGTATGCCAATGGCTCAAAGGATGCCAAAGGCCTTTTTCTTCAATGTACAGAGAAATTTAAAGTCCTAATTGCAACAAATGCTCAAAAGACTGCTTTAGATAGAATCTAGAATCATTGAGGCTGGAAAAGACCCATAAAATCCTGAGTCCAACTGCTGAGCTAAAACTATCATCTACCACTAAATACTGTCCCTAAGCACCATCTCAGATGTATTTGTATATACTGTTGTAAAATATCTCCAACCTAAATAGGCTATGTGCTTTTTTCCTTTAAAAGAGGATGCCAAGAATGCTGAGACAAATTCTCTGGAATTTTGTCAAAAAAACCCACATGAAGTTCTTGCTTTTTTCCCCATTCAGGCTACAGCATAACATAAAAGCTACTGACAAAAAGACAGTTCCTCTGTGCTGTGCTGGAGTGTCTCTCTGGCTGTGAAGGGATTTTGGGGATTTTGCTCCTTGCAGGGTTTTCCAAGCTGGACTGGAGGACTCTGGTAGTGTTTGCTATACTTAGTAAGTTACCAATGAAGACTCCAGGACAGATTAAAAAAACAAATGTATTTATGTGAATATATATAATATATATATATGTACATATATATGTATCTCCCACATGCTCATGCCTTGCTCTGGTCATCATAGAGGAATTATATATTTTCTCTAAACCCCATTTTTTTTCCCTAGTGCAAACTGTACATGTTTCACAGATGGCACCATTAGTCTTGTCACTTCCAAGGCTCTGGAGGTCTTCCTGAGGATATATATATCCTCAGGACATAAAGGATATCTGCAGATTTTCACTTATTCTCTATCTTTGCATACAGCAGTCATGGGATGAACCAAATCTATCCTTTGGTTCACCCAAGGTCAGATAATTTATTTCAGAAGCATTTGCATTCTGCCCATCCTTTCCCTACCAGAAAGCCAGGAATATCAACAGGTGATAGGAGTGTGTGTTTTGTGTCAGGTGGTGAGCTAAACTTTCACAGAGTCCAGCAGCAGTTTGCTTTGACAAATGCAACATTGGATCTTATACCTTACTGGGATTGCAAGCCATGGGGTGTGGGTCTATTTAGCTTAAGGCTTTTGCAATACTTAAAAATATGTTGTAAATAAGATGTAAGTGAAGGGATGGGACCAACCTGGGTTGTTTTCCTTGTCTCCTTGCACAATCCTTGAAAAATTTGAAAAGATTCTCATGAAAAGAGCTTTGTTGATTTATTTTTGCAGTTATGAGGAGAACATGGAAATGAATGAAAGAGCACAGTAGGTGGCTTCTCCAATTTTGAGACTGGTCCTTTCAGAAATCTGCTCATTGGGGAACTCTGAGAGTGCAGAACTTCTGAGCTATTGATTGGGAATGCAATAATAGTCACAGTTTTGGAAAACAAACTTTTTAAGCTGAAGAATTTCAGAGCTGCAGATGATATGAAACCCTGGAATATCTATGTTATCTTTGAGAATAATGTGTGCCACTGGTTACCTGATGGTCACCATGCTCATTTTAATTTATTTAGTCCAGTGTGATTGGGACAGGGGTATAAATTGGAGAGCAGACGAACACTTCTAATAGCGTCTGATTTGTATTGATGATAATTAACAGGACAACACAATGACTTCAAATCTGGTGTTTTATCTCTGTCTGTCCAGGGAATAACCAGGAGGTTATCCCCATCAGGGAAAATCATAACTTGTAATGTCTGAGGCTTTTTAGACAGACAACAGAAGCAAATTGCCATGCAACAGATAAAAACCTACTAAATCCCATAGAAGAGAAAGGAGTGAGACAATGCAGAAGTGTAGCTATTAATAGGTCTGTATTACAGCACAAACTTTGTAAGAAAGTTTTCCTGAGTAAAACGTGTGTTGTATTTTCTGTGCAATCACATCTCTTACTGCTAAACTTTTGAACCTTTATTTTTAATCCCAGTTCTGCTGTGATTGTAGCAGTGTAAATCAGCAGGGACTCTATTAAAACCTTTGGAACACCACCCAGGGAGTGATTCAAACCCCCTCTAAACCCAAATCCCAGTAACAGAAACACAGTGAATTACACAGTGGATTTAGCCTGTGCAATAATCTGCACCCACATGTGTCCATGGCCTTGGTTTCCTGTTCCCAGCAATTAAGTAGTTGCTGCTTGTCTTCCCACTGATAAAATAGGATGTAGTGTGCCTTATCTTCTTCCTCTGGAAGCTGCTTCTTCCTGACTAGCAGCTAATGCCATCTTCATAATCTTGCCAAGGTAACACCTGTACCTCAATGTTTCCTCCCAAAATCCTCCATCATATCACCACTATCCACTGCTGTTGTTCCCTCTGTGACCCTAAAGGGCTCCAGCATGTGCAAATTATTCCAGCTGATCTTCAGCAGCAACTGAAATTGAGGGAAGCCACTCCCTTTGTACTCTCCAGTTATTTCCTGATCTAGTTTCAAATTACCTTGAATACTTCAAAAAACCCCAAGAATTTTCTTAAGGCCACCAAATAGTCATAAATATGATGAGATTTGACTCCAATTTTTGCAAGTATGCATCTCAAAAGGTCTCTTGGTTTCTCTGGAAATGCACCAGACACCCAGTGCTACCACAGACCAGGACGTGGCATGGCTTGCCAAAAGTTAGGGCATTGAAAGGATATTTTCTACATTTGAATAAGCAACTTATAATACAGGAATAAATGAGACTTGGAAATCCTGGAGGTGTGTTTTAACTTTGATAATATTCCAAATTTGAACTGGATGAAAAACATTCATTACCCTGTTTTCTGTCAGGATTGGTGATTGTGATTGCTTACAAATACGTTTTTCAGGAAAACTTGTCATTTTCACTGCAGTTTGTTTCAGAGGGAAAAGCAAAAAGAAGGCTGGCAAAGGAGAGGGATTCCAATAGTGTCCTCATTTACCATTTCTGTTGAACAAAATATTTTAATTTTGTAATCTGTAATGGAAAAGTTATTTCAAAAAGCCTTTTTTTGAGAATCAGTGCATGCACACATTTTTTAGCAGAAATCTGGTTTTTATGGTTAAATTTATCATTTTGCCCCTGCAATATGAAAATGGTCCAGGAATGTTCCAGAATAAAAATCTGACATTAAAAAACCAGGCATCCTGATTTTTTTTAATGCCCAAATGCCTTTGCATCTGTAAATATCTTTTAATATGCTTGAAAAAGGTTACATGTGTGCAGAGGGCTTTGTATTTCCCAGCAAACTTCATAGTCTATTGAAAACTGAGACCATAGGTCCCTCTGAGCTGTTCCTGGGGAAGAAAAGAATCAGTCATATACTAATTTATTTTTCACTGCCTCTGAATGAAATACAGAATGGAATGTCGCACTTCTCAATGTATAGACATACTTAGTAATCCTACAAAGAAGGACTCTCCTTTATTATACAGAATATGAATGACTCTGCCATCTGTGATTTTCTTAAAATGCCACCTCCTCACAAAGATAGGCCTGCTCTTGCAAATGCCACCTGTCACCAAGCAGTGTGTGTCAGGAATTTTCAGTGCCCAAGTGTCACCATGGAATAAAGCCCTGGGATCTCTGTGTGCAGCCCCAGCAGTGCTGTACCTGAGCTCCTGCTGAGTGACACAGCAGGGCCACTAGGAAGCAAAGGCAAGTGCTGCATGTGTAAGTACAAGTCAAAGAGAGATGTTATGAGCTCTTTCTTCCTTTTTGACTGAAATAAGGAGAACACACAGCAGAAAAAGAATGAGCTAGGCTGTTCTCTGTCAGCTGGTAGATATTTAAGTACCAGTGCAGTGAAGCAGATCTGTTTCTTTATTCAGGTGAGCCAGGATGGAAAAGCATTGCTGGATGTCCTGCAGCGTCCCTTGAGTCCTGGGAATTCTGAATCCCTCACTGCTACTGCAAACTACTCCAAGGCTGTTCACCAGGTGCTGGATGTGGTACATGAGGTCCTGCATCACCAGCGGCGCCTAGAAAGCATCTGGCAACACAGAAAGGTCCGGCTACATCAAAGGCTGCAGCTCTGTGTTTTCCAGCAGGATGTTCAACAGGTAATATCCCCACTAAAAAGGTAAAAAATGACCCTTTATTTGCAGCCATAAAGGTTAGTGACTCATCCAGAGGCTGGTGCCATAAGCAAGATTTCACACACAGCTCTAGAAATCTACTAAAATCGTAATGCATCTTTCAGTATCTCTTGGTTTCATATTGGAAATCATCAATCAGTCCATTGAATATTGATCAGTCCATTCCCTGTAAGAATGTGACACTATTTTCAGTGGTTAATTTGTCACGAGTGTCACGAGTGAGCAATTAGCTATAGGTACTCTACTGTTCCCGATAAAGTGATGTTTAATAGAAAAAAGAATTTCAAGTGTAAAAATCAATTGAACTGTGGTGTATTTCACCTTTCAGTGTGGAAACAATATAAACTGACAGTTTAGTGGTGCTCTTTACATGGTCTTTGCACTACTACTCCACTTATGGAGTCCACATACCCATGGTATGAGTTTGCTGGCTCCAGTGAAGTGCACACCCCAATGCTCAGAGCTCTCCTCACATAAATGCAGTTTATACAGCACGGGTTTGTCTCAGAGAACCTCAGCTCCAGGTGGATAACTTTTCTCTCCCAGAGGAGTCCATGTGAGTGCCAGTACAAGAGGGTGAGTGACAATAAGTATGAGATGCCATGTTTGTGGCTGCCAACTATGCAGGCACAATCCACAGATGTTCCAGGGCTCTGCTCATTCAGGGTGGTGTGGTTTGCTTAAGGGCCCCATAATAGCCCAAAGCAGATGTTGGGAGCAATATGGTACTTGCTTTAAATGAAGAGGCTGAATGCTCTAATCATGTTTATGGAGCATTCTAATGTCCCTGGGGTTCTTTATGCCACTGCCTTCCTCCAAGTGAAAAATGAGGTAGAGATGGAGCAACAAAGCTGTCACATGTAAAACAGACATGAACCAACAAGGACAGGAGACAGGCAACTGTTATTCAATGTGCAAATCTGTGGTGCTATTAGTGCCATAACTGGAGTGAGTGCACCAACACAGACAGAACTGTAGCTGTAGATGTTTTTTGTAAATATTTGTGACCATTTCTTTGGCCATCTTCAAAAAATTGCCAGTATTTCTACCTACTCAGGTTTTCCTCTAAAACCACAAAAATATTCATGAGATATATATAATTAAAACTAGGACTGAATGTAACAGATGCTTAATTTAAGCAACTTTTCTTTCATTATGTTTCAGCAAACATACTGCATGGTAATGAAATTCATAAGCTATATATTAAACAAAGCATGTATTTGTTATTCAGTTAGAATACTTTCAGCAAACGATATGAAGTTAATACAGTTTTAGGGCTAAAATCTGAAAAATCAAGTGTTTTTTAAATTCTGATGGTTTTATACTTTTTCTAATTGTGGTATTTAACATCAATAAGAATCTTAGGTATTCTTCATTCCCTAGGGTGATTTACACTTTTGTTCAATCTTTCCAAACTGAAACTTTCTTTCTTATATCTTCTGAATTTAGTAGAGGTGTTTATGAGGTTCATTCATGATTTTACTTCCCATTCAGATTTTACTTCCCACACATGCAAGGCAATGAAGCTGTGTCACTGGTTTTCAAAAGGAGCAGGTCTTTGTCTGTACTGTGGCTTTTGGTGAGAGAAAAAGAAACAGGCAGTAAGAGTCTCTGGAGCACAATCACTTGAGAGAGCATTACTCTGTGTGAGTTCTTTTGGCAGCAGTCTTTCCAAATTTTTCTCTTAATGGGTAGTTATTATCTGGGAAGCAACAACTTAATGACAGACATGCTTTCATCCTAGCACACACTGGAGGCATCCCTTTGTCCTACTTAGAAAGTAGAGAGGAAGAGATGAATCATTCTGTTCACTAAACATCTGTACTATTCAAGACAAATGCTTTGTAACTCATAAATGAAATTATCAGCTAAACAGAAATATGAATTGTAGATTCCATGAGGAGGAGGAAGATATCTGAGTATGTTGATGAGGGCTTTTTTTTTGAAACTAATCACCTCCTGTATATCTCTTATGCAATTCCTATTATGCTTATTTTGTTAAAAGCCCATCAGTTGGTAGATGAAGCTGTCTACCTGTATATTGTCACTGATCATAAGCAACACTCATCTCTAATAATCTCTTGCCTTGTCAAAATTTAACAACCTTCAACTGAGTTCCTCCTAGTTCAAGTCTAAAATGAAAAGATGTGGGAGAAGAAATCCTGACAAGAGAGCCCTGAGTTCATTATACTTCTCTGTCTTCTGAACACATAATGATACAGCATAGTTCTCCAAGGAAGATATTCCTCTCACACAGCTCAGAATTAAACAGTTTCCAACAGGTGCCATTTTCCTGTCAGGATATGCTGTGGCTCACCCTCTCCAGCTGTTGCCCAGTGCAGTAAAAGTTCTGGTGGAAGATGACCTGTGTGGCAGAGCTTGCACTCCTTCCCTTGTTCATCCATGCCTTTCTTGTTGTGTCACCTGTTGTGCATCAATCTTGTCTCACACGTGGATGTTAATAGGGACAGGTTTTGTTGTGTTGCATGTCTTAATAAAGACTGCAAGATTATTTTGCATCCTCTCAGTCTGCTACTAGATTTTGGTAAAGACATCTCCAAGAAGAGACTCTTATGGATCCTGAGAGATCAGTAATTGCTTATCTAACTATTCTGGTTAGTCTTGTCAGAGGGATTGAGTAGTTGGACATGGAATATCAAGAGACAATAGAGAAGTCTTGCAGAACTGATTAGCTGGATGAAGGCTTTGTGTAGGCCAAGTGTGTGCCATTTGAACTGGATTTGAGAGTTCAACTGTGTCCAACAGGGCTCATTCATATAATTTCTAGTTATCTAGAAATTCATTTTGAAGGCAAGACTGCCTGCTGTATGTACTAATGGCACGTCAGGGCTGTGTTCTCAGAGGTTCACACTGTCAAAGAAATGCTTCTGATTCTAGCTGGGTTTCAGCATGAACTGCACAAAATCCCTGCAGTTGCAGCATAACTGAAATGCATTGTGCTGTATAAAAATACAGTGTAAACACTGTGGATTGCCAAGTTACAATATTAATGTAAGAAATGTTAGGCTATAAAATATCAGTAGAAATAATCACTACCTCACACCATCAGACATTTTACAAGACTATTTGCTACTACATCTATGTATTAATACAATTACATCCATTTGCACGTGTGAACCAAGATAAATAATGGTGTGCTGAGGATGCTGAGTTATGAATATATAGTGTTTTAAAGAAGGAAAGAAAATAAATGGTGTGAAACTGCATTTGCAGCCTTCCCAGGAAATAGAGCACTATTCACACAAAAGCAGCAGCAGTTAAGAAAATTTGTGAGCTGCCATGAGGTTCAACACAGGCAGGAACTGACAAGAAACTCTTTTAATACCAGAAGTATTTAGGATCATTATAAAAATGTTGGGTTGCTGAGTGTGTAAAATACTTCATTGCTTCAGTTGTTTTTTAGAAGTTCTCTGGTTTCAGATAGGGAAGAACTGCACTGTTTGATCCCTTTAGAACACAGCTGTGGGAGGAGGTGCTGAGATCCTGTCCCTCGAGGGAGAAGAAAAATCCCTTTGACTTTCATGCCATTATTTTGTAGTGGCTGCAGATGCATTGGCCCATTTTTGGTACCTTTTCCCTTTTGCTCCTCTCTGCTCTGGGTCTTCTCCTTCTGCAGATAATTTACCATCCAATTAGCACCATTTCTGTTGAGGTTTCAAACTGTTCTCATATTTTCTCACATTCCCACTGCTTTGCACTGTTAGGTCCCGATTTATCCTCCCAGCCTCTTTGTGCATCTCTGCACTTTAACATGTTCCCTTTGCCCCATGAACAACAGCACCATGAAACAGCAAGGGCAGCAAAAAGCTTGTACCATGAAATGTTATCAAACAGCCTTAGAAATAGCTGAAGTAAGTTTATAAGGCTGTTCTTCACCCCATTGCCTCTGCATCCTCTTTGTTTCACACAGGCAAGACTTTTGCCTGAATTCTCCACTCTAAACTCATTCATGTGAAGCACACCTGTTAAAGTAGGAGAAAGGAGACCCATTTGATGCATTATTGAAATGATCTGGGCAAACCTTGAACATGGTACTTTAGCACACTTTCATGTCAGGACAGTCACACCGATACTCTCATTCTGCAGCCTTCATTGCTTCTCACAGAAATTCTCAGTCTTTCTATCATTTCCACACTACATGCCAACACAGCCTGGCACAGGCAGCCTGTTTCTCCACAGACTCATGATTTTCTGAAGAACACTGCTGGTGCTACTTTCTTCTTGTTTCACTTTGGTTGGGATGCCTGTAAATGAAGAGTGGAAGAATAGGTGGGTGTAGAGGTACAATGTGCTGGTGGTTTATTGGCTATGAAAAGTGTTGAGTTAGCTGTGGTAGCTCTGCATGGCAAAATGGAGCAGATGAAAACCTTATGGCAGATGAAGACCAGTGGTGAACAGCAAGATGACACTGACAAACATTTACTGGTGAGAGGGTAGGCAGTGATAAGAAAGCTGGAGCTGTTGCATTTCCAGCTGCAGTGATGTCTCAAATCCTCTTGGTTACTGAGAAGGTCAAGCTAGACTAGTGTCAGGTTCATCTGATTTCTCTAAATTTGGGATTTGCCTTCTGTTGGCTTCATGCCCAGATACATTAAGGGACATAGTTTTGGTTTCCTTATGTGGTTATCTGCCTTCTGGTGATGGATAAAAAGGCCATGTGGCCATTCTGATATCATTACATTTACCAGCTGCCATTGCTGTGGGAGACTGCAGAGTATTGAAGAGAAAAGGCTGTCTCTCTTTATAACCAAGCACTTTAACTTGTAATGTGTCTGGCTTTTACTGGCAGAGAAAACAGATCAGGGCATGATCCTGACATCATTTGTATGGAAAAATGTCCTGCCAACATCTGTCTGTCTCCATACACTATCTGAGAATGCTGAGCACTCCATGTGATACATGTGATCTATGTAGTCCATTTGCAGAAGAATGCTTGGATATTTGAGTTTATGTTTCATTTAGCACTTACACAAGATTTTAGAGGATTAGGTCTGTGTATTACTCCCCCATTTCCCTGTGTACACATGGTTGTTTTGGTCCCTTCAAGGCAGTGAAGAGTTCTCCAGCATTCTGTAGTTTTCCAACTTGTCATAGTTTGTTTCAGAGACAAAGGAAATGAAAGGAAATAAAAGAATATATCTGCTTTTATGCTTTGTTTACAATAATACCTTCACTTGGTCTTGTAAAACTAGAGATTTATTCATAAACAATTGCTAAGAGAAAAGAACGTTATAATTAAGTCAAGATTATATTTACTACCAGATGACTTCAGCTGCATCACCCTGCAAGAATACATCACATGCTCTGTGTGCCATCTGAACAGATTTAGCCTGTAAATAGCTCCCACTGTCAGTCATTAATTAAAACATTACAATTCAAATCATCCTAGAGAGTTTTCACAGCTCCTTTGGTAAATTGATGTGGTCATGAGATGCATTTAATGTTTGTCACTTACATGTTTACATTTTCAGAGTATTACTGCTGTACTTTCTCTGAGCTTAGAAGGCGTGTGTGGCCTTACTGGCCATAAGTGATAGTGAGTAGAGGTTCTAATTATGGTTGAATTAGTACTGGTAAAAGTTCTTGGCAATCTTCTCCCAATGGGATACAACCGGAGAGAAAACAACCTTTTGTAATCCATGGCTAAGAGATAAATACCTTTGTCCTCACTAACCCTGACCTTCCAGCAGCTGGTGATGCCTTTGGTTTATAATCTGATATGAATATCTCAGCAGACAATTCTGATAGAACACCATACAACTTTTACGTACACAGCTGTAAAGGACCAACTAAATACTATGTGCACGTGTCTCCAAACTCACACACATCTCTAACACCCCTGATGTAGCACTTCTCTGCTTTATTATTTAAATAATAGAAGATCTTGAAGGCGCAGGAACAAACCATTCCTGTATCCCGAAAGATCAGTCAACGGGCCAAACGTCCAGCCTGGCTGGGTAAGGAGATCTTGGAAGAGCTTAGGAATAAAAAGAGGACGTATCAGAGTTGGAAAAAGGGTCAGGTCTCCAAGGATGTATTCAAGAGGGCTGCTAGAGTATGCAGGAAAAAAATTAGGGAGGCCAAAGCCCAGTTTGAACTCAGGATAGCGACTGCTGTTAAGGATAACAAAAAACGTTTTTATAAATATATTAATAGTAGGAAAAAAGGTAAGACCAGCCTTTGTTCCTTAATGGACACAGGTGGTAATTTAGTATTTACAGACGAGGAGAAGGCAGAAGTGTTCAATGCCTATTTTACCTCGGTTTTTAATGAGAAGATAACTTGCCCTCAAGACTCCCGTCCGTCTGGACTGGTAGATGGTTTTAGGGAACAGAATGGTCCCCACATTATCCAGGAAGAGGCAGTTATAGAACTATTGAAATGCCTGGACATTCACAAATCTATGGGACCAGACGGGATCCACCCCAGGGTGATGAGAGAGTTGGCGAGTGAGATTGCAAAGCCACTCTCTATCATTTACCAACAGTCGTGGATTACTGGTGAGATTCCAGATGACTGGAAGCTGGCCAATGTGATACCTATTCACAAAAAGGGCGCAAAGGATGATCCTGGCAATTATAGACCAGTCAGTCTGACATCTATACCTGGCAAAATAATGGAACAGTTCATATTACGTGCCATCATGCAAGACTTGCAGGATGGCCAGGGTATCAGACCTAGCCAGACCTACCCCTCCAGGATTTAGGAGGGGTAGATCATGTCTAACTAACCTGATCACTTTTTATGATCAGGTAACCCGGCTAGTGGATGCAGGGAAGGCTGTAGATGTTGTTTTTCTGGATTTCAGAAAGGCCTTCGACACTGTTTCCCATAGCATACTCCTACACAAGCTAGCTGGCCGTGGTCTGGATAGGAATACCCTTTGCTGGGTTCAAAACTGGCTGGATGGCCGGGCCCAAAGAGTGCTGGTGAATGGTGTCACATCCAGCTGGCGACCAGTCACCAGTGGTGTCCCTCAGGGTTCTGTGTTGGGACCAGTTTTGTTCAATATTTTTATTGACGATATGGATGAGGGCTTAGAGTCTTTTATTAGTAGTTTCGCTGATGATACCAAATTGGGTATGAGTGTAGATCAACTAGAGGGGTGTAGGGCTCTGCAGAGAGACTTGGAACGGCTGGACAAATGGACAGAATCAAATGGGATGAACTTCAATAAGTCCAAGTGCCGAGTATTGCACTTCAGCCATAATAATCCCCTGTACCGATACAAGCTGGGGATGGAGTGGCTGGATAGTGCCCAGGTGGAAAGGGACCTGGGGGTGCTGGTTGACAGTCGATTGAATATGAGCCAGCAGTGTGCCCAGGTAGCCAAGAGGGCCAATGCCATCCTGGCCAGTATCAGAAATGGAGTGGCCAGCAGGAACAGAGAGGTCATTCTTCCCCTGTACTCGGCACTGGTGAGGCCTCACTTGGAGTATTGTATCCAGTTCTGGGCCCCTCACTTTAAGAGGGACATCGAGTTACTTGAGCGTGTCCAGAGGAGAGCAACGAAACTAATAAGGGGCTTGGAACACAAGCCATATGAAGAGCGACTGAGGGAGCTGGGGTTGTTCAGCCTGGAGAAAAGGAGACTAAGGGGTGACCTCATCACTCTCTACAACTTCCTGAAGGGTGGCTGTAGTGAGCTGGGGGTCGGCCTCTTTCTCTGGGCGACAACGGATAGAACAAGAGGACACCGTCTCAAGTTGCGTCAAGCTAGATGTAAGTTAGAAGTAAGAAGGAAATACTTCACAGAAAGAGTGGTCAGAAACTGGAATCATTTACCCAGTGAGGTGGTAGAGGCATCATCCCTTGAAGAATTTAAAAAAAGACTGGATGTGGCACTTGCTGCCATGATCTAGTTGAACAGTTAGAACATCGGCTGGACTAGATGATCTTATAGGTCTCTTCCAGTCTTGAAAATTCTGTGATTCTGTGATTTATGCAGTAAAGGATGTACAATTGTAGTAAAAGGGTTTTCTATTTGCTTCCATCCATATCACAGACTGTGCAATTAAACATTTTGTCAATTGCTTTTTCACAGCAATTTTCATTCTATTCCTGTTGTTCTTGCCAAAAAATGGGAACGTTTTCAGGCAATGTGAGTGTGAGCCCAGGCATTGAAGGGATCTGTGGCCCCACTCATCTTCTGAAGAGGTCTTATAAGTAGCCAGTGCTGGAAGTAAAGTGGTGGTTTATTTGTGCTGATTAGTATCCTGCAAACATTGTGAAAATAGCCACTTAAATAACAAGCATTGCTGAGTGATTTAGTTGCTTGTTTTGATCTGTTAAAAAAGGACTGTCATTCCTTAATTTGAACCCACAGTGGTATGGGATTATGCAGGAGTTTCATCCATTACTATGGATGTTTCTCTAAGCTCTAGTGGTGACAGAGTACAGAGTAAGAGCACCCTGCACAGCTACACAACCCCTGGTACTCCTTGACCAGATTGTGTTGGATTTGCTGCACAAGGAACCACACTAGGAAAGAGAATATTGCCCATGTATTGCTTCAGTTTCTGGTGATTTTGTAGGGATGTTTCTCTAGCTCCTTTAGCTTACAAAGACATGGAGCATTTATTGGCAGTGTGCTCAGGGTTGTGCAACACTAACAGGACAGGGTTCATAGAAAAAGAGCACAACTTAAAGAAGTAATGTGCATTTTTCCTCTTTATCAATGACTCTGTTTTAGGAATCCTCCCTTTGAAGGGCCACAGCAGAGTTTCCTGAGGGAGGGTGCAATCATGTTTGCTGTTTGGGCACGTTCAGGCAGTGGCTGTTGGTATAGAGGCAGGCTCTGTGTTTCTGTCCAGGCAGAACCTGGGACACTTGCACCCTCTAACCTCTCATCAGTTATGGTATAAGAACACTTCTGATGTCTGCAGCTATCAGCCTAAAAAGTAAATTGCTTTACATACTTTACGTAAGAGAAAGGGAGCTCTGTTCTTAATGTCTGACAATGCTCTTAAGCTTAGACCAGTATTATCTTGCATTATTTTTGTGCCAAAATTCTTCACAAAGAACTATAGGTTTAAATTTTTATTTAAAGATATTTATTCTGGAAATCCTTTAGAGGTTGCTGATTAACAATACACTGTCCTCTTCATAATTTGGCTTAAAGTGTAACTTGAAATTATCTGGAAACAACCATTGTCTCATTCTTCCTTTACGCAGTTATTAAGACAAGCAGACCATTGTTCTTCGTGCTCCTAAAGAGTCACTGATGAAAAAATAATAATGATCACTTTTTAATTTATACACAGAGCAGTAGTGCAAGGGATATCCAACTGCAGGGGCCAGATTCAGTTACCAACTGAAGTTTTCTTAGCACTGATGTATGAGCAGTGCAAGAACACTTTTATGAGCTTCACAGCTGTCTTGGGAGATAAGATCTGAAGAAATCTGAACGAGCCAGCTTGCTCTCTGAACCTATTGAAGTGAGAAGAGGAACAGAAAAAAATTCCTTTGTCTGTCAAAAAGTGTTTTTCTTGTTTAGGTCCTTCAAGACCTAGCTCCTCTCAGGTGGTCTGTTTTGCTCCTTCTTGAATGGCAAATGTTTGGGTTATTAGGCTAAGAAGCTCTCATGGAAACCCTCTGAAATCATACTGACTCATTGAGGATTTGGGTCTGTCTTTCAGTGGATGAAGAGGAAACAAGTCATAGCATGGAGACATGGAGAAGGCAATATAAAGATGCAGTTCCTTCTCTGTAGGCAGGTGTAATGATCCATGGTCTGTATTTATCCTGCCTGTCTTTAGAAGCATAACTGAATCATCCAAGTCAGGAGCCTAATGCAGAGTTTCCTTTTATAGCAATGGAGAGACAATGGCATCACCTGAGAGTGACTCTCCTTGGATACTTCCCTCTCTTATTCCAGACTGTCAGGGAAATAATTATAATGTAAGCTCTTCAGACAAGACCTTCATTTCACTACCTAATGCTGGGTGGGATTTATTAGGATGCAGGAGCCCAAATCCTGTGGGATGCCATTCTTCTGGGCATTGAGTGTCCTCCTGATTCCAGATTTGCTTTGCAGCATTCTGCAGGAAAGTCAGTCCTCAGCAAACTGCTAAAATTTGATGTTACACTTAAACAGAATTTGTAGTCATTATGTATCCTGTCCTCATTATCTATTTCTGTCCCAGGATTGTTTGCATGTCAGGATTCCTGAAAATATCATGTGTAGTTTATTGTTTCTGAAAGGCATTGTTGGCTCTTAATGTCATGGCAAAGGAGGAGAGAGAATTAGGCTTGTCTGTTACTGATTAGCCCTACAAAAATAGAAGGGTTGCAGTGGTAAAGAAAGAGAAATAAAATAGAGTTTTCTCCAACTATATGTATATTTTTGAAAGCAATTGCTACAATGAGTAATTGCCATAAGGACATGGAGAAAAAGAAGGTCTTTGAGTTGACGTAGACTGGAATGCCAGAAAACTTTCTGCCCTGTAACTTTAAGAAGTAACAATAATAGTAGTGTTTCTTGCTTATTAAGGTTTATTTAATTTCAGGATTATGGGTTTTATAAAAGGTTGATGTTGAGCAACCTGCCAAAGGTCACTTCAAGCTTCATGACTAGAACTTTTCATGTCAGGATGTCTGATCCCTGCTCTAAACCAACAAAGTCGTTGCTACTCCAGTTTTACCCCTTATGGAAAGGTCTTATAGGATTTATTGGGACTATCTAAAAATTAAATAAAGGTATGTTATGCTAAGAAATAAATATGCTATTTTAGGCACTGGTTTAGGAGTCCAAAATAGTCATTCTTTTCTACTCCATTTGTTTCCCTTGATCTTTTCTTTCAATTATCTCCTCATATGGCCTCCCAGCTTTTTCATGGTCCTGTCGCTCAGAGTGATCAATCCTCTTTCATATTGCTTTTGACTGATGGCCCACAAAAGGTGTTTTCATTGATGTGAGAAAAAAACCTTGCCAGACAACAAAGAGCATAATGAAAGCTACTTGCTAATGTATAACTCTAACACTTTTCCCTGTGTTTTCCTCCATGGAGCAGCTGCTCAGCCAGCTGGTTACTTTCCCCCTCTGTAATGAATTACACTCCTGGTTTGGGATTATTTGTCTTTCTGGGTAGCAAGAGTCAACTTAGGCTGATCTGCTCTGGCACCATGACCTGTCTCTGCCCACTGCTCCTCTCCATTCCAGTAATTCCTGTTTGTGCTGCTCATCCTCACAGCTCAGCCTTGCTCCATGCCACAAATGCCTTCCCTGCCTGTGCTGGGCAGCAGCTCCTTGCTCTGGTAGCATCTCCTGTGCCTGGTTCTGCTAGCTGCCTTACCAAACCAGCTTGACTGATGAGTTCTGGTGTTTCTTTCCATGGAAGAGAGGTTGTGCACTATTTTGAACTAAATGCAGAGTTTTATCTCACAGGAGACTTTTAGGCAACTTCTTTTGTTTCATATTCCTCACAGGGAACTCTTAGAGAAAGCTTCTTGCTTGTTTTTAGAAGCTGTAACCTGGATTGTAGCTCTGGAAGCTATTGCCTAGGCTGGGGTAACCCTTCAGGCACATTTAGACAGAGCTACTTGGCTCCAACTCCTGTATACTTTTACAGCTATAAACTTCTTTTATGTTACACTGTGGTTCCCTTTAACAAAAATGTCTTTCAAATGTGAAAATATGCAAACCAAACACATTTTAGGCCTATCCATTGGTATTTCACCTTTCCACTCCCTTTGTTTTGAAAGCTCTTGACTTGGTTTTTTTCCCTGCCTTTTGTATTTTTTTAGATGGAACATGTATTGAGAGATGGAGAAAATTACTTTTATTTTTGGCTTCAGCAACATATAAAACTTTCTGACCTTCAGATGATTCCCTTCCCAAATAAGGAGGAAAATTGTGGGGAGGAGGGAAACCACAAAATGAAACTTTATTATTTTCCCTGTTCCTCCAACAAAAAGTAACTTTAAACAATCAAAATGTATTTTGGATATGGTTTGTACTTGCTTACCTCCTCAGGTTTTCAATGTCCACAAGGTGTTAGGAAACAATAAGAGAAGGAAACTCAGGATGAAGGGATGCTGTAGCCATCAAACTAGAAGAAAAATTAGAAAGGAACTTTTTCACAGAAAATTTTGGTTTGGGGAAAATTGAGCTTTTCTTTAAAAAGACGCTCAAGGAAAGTCCCCAAACACTTCTGCTCTTCATTCTTCTCATGAGTGTCACTCCTGGAATCATTTGAGTGTCTCCTCTTTTCTCTGAACAGCTCGAGTTTGTTTCTTGCTGAGAAGGGTTTTCATAAGTCTGAATAATAATAATTATTTGAGGAATTAATAAAACTTCAAGTGCACATGATCACAGCAAAGTCTGAGCATTGTTGAAGTAAAAGATGTTTCTAACAATTAGGATATTGTTTTATCTGCTGGTTCTAAAGAGTTGTAGAAATCCTCTATGTGTGCACATGAGGAAGAAACTAGGCCAGACATTGAGCTCAAGTGTTTCTCTTTCTGGGAACTTCAAAGTTTAAGCTAAAGTGGTGGAAACAGAAGAAAATGAAATGGAGGTTTGCTTGAGCAAAAAATCAAGAGATTTTCAGGTTGCCTTTGCCTCAATGCCAACTCTGCCTGGACAATGTTCTTCCCATCCTCTTGAGCTGTGAGAGATCTGTGACATTCTTTCAGTAAACTCTGATTATGTCCAAGCAAACTGCCCAGATGGGGGAAGCCAGACCTGGACTAGAGCTGGCCACAGCCATGTCTGACCCAGCAGCTGCTTCTGGAAAAATGATGTGGAAGGAAAAATATGGAACAAGAAAGGGAGAGTTGTGAAAAAATGTCTTGGTCTCAGAAGGAGCAAAATCACCATTCTAACTAGTGCTATGGACAGCAATAACTAAAATTGTCTATATGCTTTAAGTAAGAAAATATTTCTCAATTTCTGAATATTACCATTGGTCATAGTCTGACAGACTTGATAAATTGTATTGCCAATTCATTACCCTGCAGCCAAGTGCCAGGTATGATTCCTGAGAGCTGCAGGAAAGACTCACAAATAGGAACCCAGCAGCATAACTGCAAGAGAAATAATTTACCTGTCAGCCTGGAGAAGCTTCATGCAGAGCACAGCAGCATCTTTCTATGCTGATGCAGAGCATATTTTCTGTGTCTTGTACAGAAGGAACATGCACAAATGTGGTTATTTATAGCTTCTCCACCTACACTCAGCTTTGAAATTTTGTCTAAAAGAAGTTCAGCATTTAAAGAATGCAACAAGGTTTTTAACTTGAAGATATGTTTCTCCTTTTCTTGAGTTCCTTAAAAAAACAAAAATCTGGGAACATTAGTAACAATCCAGGCATTAAGGAAGAAACATTAGTTCTTCATTTGTCTGTCTATTGTTCTCTTATTTGGAATGTTTTTAGAGAGGCAGTTGCCAAATTTTATGAAGTAAAATATTTAATCGAGAAAATGAAAGATAAGTGGGTACGTTTGATGAATGTGAACTTTACCAAAGGAAAGCAATGTGAAGTTGAAGGAAGTTCCTTCTCAGGGTAAGAGAGGCATGTGGTGTATATTCCCACTTCCTTTTGGGGAGCTCACATCCCAGATGATGGCATTTAGTGAAGGGGCAGGCTAGGGCTGCGTGCCCTCAGGCTGTGCCCAGAGGAAAGGGATGAGTCTTGCTCTCAAAATGCCCAGCCTACACCCAGCCAGCTCTGCCAGAGCCCAGAACTGAACGTGCTGTTTCCAAGAGAGACATAGCTAAATCCTACATTTTGCTAATTACTAGAGCTGGGACCAATTCTTTTCTTTACAAGAAGGTGGATGAGACCTGAATACATTGTATTCTCACTCTTCTCCAAGCTCCTATCAGTTTCAAACCATCATGATGCTTTTATAGATGTGAAGAACTGTACAAGTACATAGGAGCCATCTGCAGAAAACAGACACAAGGTTGTTTTTGCCATATAAGCCTGTGGAAAGGCAAAGAGTTCAGCTGGAGCAGCTCTGTGGGAGCAGTGTGTCCCTCACCATCTCATCAGTGGAGCAGCCGTGCTGCCCATGGAGGGTGGCATATCTGAGATAATCAGATTGGAATTCTCAGATGAGTAATTGTGACTGTTGCCCAGGTCTGTAGGTCTACAGTAATGTGAAAGTTCTTGGAGATGGATGGGGAATGAGAGAAATGCTGCAACAAGTCCCCATGAACTTCTGAGCCTCTGCTAGAGAACTTGTGAACATCTCATAGATGTGCAGTCCATTGCTATGGGAGATATTTAGGATGCCTTCACTTAGTCATCCTGTTAAGTCTGCAGGCCTTTCATAACCAGTTTGCATATTTTTGCAACAGAAACTTCTAAGAAGGGGGTTGCTGGGGGAGTTGTTATTCTGTAGTGTTTTCCACTGCAGAAGCTGTTGATGAGCAAGGATCCTGCTGCAGAGACTGTCTTCTCTGGATAAACTCCTACAGACCCGTTTCCAGATGGGCTTGTAGGATATCTGTGGGTGCTGGAAGCAGTGAGAAGTGTGAATAAGACTATATGCATGTATTTTTGCAAATCTAGAACTTGCTGACAGTCCTCTGGACTCGCATGTCTCAGTAGCTGTATGGTTTACTCAGATGTGTCCAGCAGTGTCAGCTGTGCTTTGTGAGGCCACCCCCACTGCAAAGAACAGAACATTGATGTTCTGTTTTGACAAACTAGTGGAGCTTTAAACTACAAAGGTTAGATTTTTGTTGTTCAAATGAAAAATTGTGCAGAGGTGAAAGTTTCACATAATGTCCAGGAAGCTCGTAAAAACACCTACAATCTGACTTCATAGGGACTTCTTTTTTTGGTTGAATTTAGACAAGGGAATACAGGAAATTTTTAAAAAATGTTTTAATTGGCTCTGCATTTAATTCCCCTCATTAATTTAGTTGCAATATACAGCAAAATACTGATAGGTCTGTAAGGTTGTTTTTCCCTCCAAGGGTAAATGGGACTGTATGTTTTTTCTTTTCAAAAGACCTCTTTAATTATGTCGTGGTATTTGGAATAGCTACAATTAGAGAGCAAAAGCAGGGAATGATTAAAAACTCCTACTTAATAGCAGCTGTATTAGTTCTCTGGCTTTTGAAAGAGACCCAGGCACAGTTGAGTCCACACATACAACATGGAAAAGTTGTGCTGAAAAGGAAAGGCAAAATGGTGGTCAAAATTTTTTAACTGACTTTAGGGAACATTGTCTGTTGTACTGTTTTAAGAGAGCTCTTACTTGAGAAAGGATTGAAGAAGTATCAAAGTTCATCCTTCTTGTCCAGTATTCAGACTATGGTAATGAGTGTAACTCTTTTCACTCAATTCCACCTTAAAACAAACAAAAACCCAAAAAACCCCTCTGAAACCTCAGGCTGCTTGTCTGGTGATAGTGGACAACACCATGTCTTAAGACAGTTTGAAATTAGTGACTCTCTTTACTTAGAGTTTGAGCTGAATTAAATACAGAAGAACTTGCTAGGCTGGCTATATTATTTTCTGAAGATGAATTGCTGCATGGGCAGATCAAGCTATGGTATTTCAGGATTTATAGGTATACATTCAGCAATTAGGCATTGTACCTGAGTGGTTTTGGAGCAGCTTGCACCTGATTTTAAAGCCTTGCCTTTCAATGCATTGCCTGTTCCCTTTTGTACAGCTGCCACCACATTGCTTATTATTTATAATATTTCAGCATGTTCCTTCAGTGGAAAAGGTTCCTAGAATCCCCAGCCAAATTTGGAACCACATAGAGGCTGCAAAAACTTAAAGTGGAAGGCAGCTTCCACTTTCTCTGTCAGTCGTGCTTCTTTCAACTGCCAATGTAATTAATGTGATTTTAGAAAAGTGAATGGAGGCAGGGACATTGAGTAATTTGCTCAACTGCCATGCTGGGCATTGAACCAAATCACTCCAATTCCAGTCTACTTTTGATGTGAAATCCTTGTTGCCTTCTACTTTTTTTCTTGAAACTCTTCGATGATTTGACATATTTGACCAAAGGCAGTGGGCAGAGAAAGGCCCTGCTCCCTCCCAGAGCTGCACCAGCAGGGCTCCACCTGGCCATGGGGACTGCTTCAACCTGTGCACTGCAACCTATGAACTACACATGTTCACACATTGCTATATGGAAAATAGAACATGGGGTTGACATGTGTGTCCAGAGGCTCAGATCCTGCTGGATGCACAATTAGTTCCTGCCTCTTAACTTGACACATGTGGGGTCTTTGATCCATGTTTGCTGAAGGCAGTTGAAATTTCACTTTGGCTTTTGGTGGGACCAAGATCTGAGTTTTAGAGTCAGATATAGATGCCCCTGGAAATAAAAATAATTTTGTGGAAGCCAAAGTTGATGTTTCTGGTTTAAACATGAGGTGTGATCCCCATCTTTAAAAGGTTTTGTAATAATATTTTATTGTGCCACCAACATAAATTTATAATGAAGAAGTGAAAAAGGGAGTTTTTATTAGGAAACAGAAACCACAGCTGAGAATGGCTGAGTTCTGAGTTTTGTTTTGGGTTCTATTATAAACTATTAATAATAGCAGGAAAAGCTAGAGGATAAGTTCCTTTGTATTTCAGTGTATTTTCTCAGCTAGACCTTTACTTGACATTACCCTGCTGTGACAGGGCCAGGGATAATAGGGAAAAGGAATCTATTTTCAGCAATGATTTGGAACACAAAAAGAAACTGATTTAAATCAGACTGTGTCTGCGTTTTATTCATTACAGAGGATTAGTATTTCTTAAGTCTCCTTGAGTTGTTGTGAGTTAGGGGGGATTTTTCATTTTGTTTTTCTTCTGATTCTCAGTGTTTGTTCTGCCTTCCCTGGTGCTGTTGCTGACACCAAGTTCTCCTGGAGGGCCTGGTAGCAGGCCAGGGGTTGGGCTGGCCATGCCATCCTGCACAGAACAGGATTATCCACTAGATGGAATTCCAGTGGATAGAAGTTGGCAATCCCACACTGGCTGCTGCCTCTCCTCACAGTCAGTGGTCTCCCTGTCAAATGTGCCAAGTATCTCTTAAAGGCACTTTTTCCTCCCAATAAAGGAGTGGTTTGTGGGTGACCTGAGAGCACATCTTTTTTTGAGCTGTGTTGCTCATAAATGCATATATGATGTGTAGCTTCTAGTTCTGCTAGAAGAAAATGAAGTATCAAGAGATTCTGTCTTGTATTTGCAAAATCTGGTACATCCAGTAAGTATTACTAACTAGGCTTGTACAATTTTGAAGGGCTTTGATAGAAAAGATTGGATTTTGTTGCTGTGCAGTGGAACAAAACATTTGTGATAAGCTTTGGATGTAAAGTATGATCTGAAACATGAACCTTTGAAATGCATTTCTGGGTTACAAAAAGCAGGCTTGGCAAAGGCAGAGCTTCTGGAATAGGAGTTTCAGACATGCAGGGCCTTCAACCTACTGAGTATTCATAACAGCAGCTGCAGGAAAGTAAAGATAAGGTTTCATTCTTGTGAATTTTGAAGTGCCTTATGAATTCCTAGTATCTCACCAGAATTTAGTTAGCTCATACTGCCTCAAGAGCAAGCAAGAAAGCGCTCATAGTGGTAGCTTGATACTGCCTGGCTTTCTTTCACCACACAATTTTAGAGGCTATGTCCATGTGTTTAAAGTTAGGCAATGCTTATGCACCTATATGAAATGGGGCCTCATTTAAAGCTGAATAAATTAGGTGGAATTGCTCTGGAATTTATACAACTCTGTTACCAAAGAGTTAAACTAACCCCTTTGAGTTATACCAGGTTTGTACTGTTTTGAGATCAAGATCTGACTCTCAACTGCTTGAAGTGTAAAATGGTATAATTTATTTTCAGTTTTCAGAATAACCTTGTTTTAAGAGTCACTATGGCAACAACAGTGGTAACAGGGTAACAAAGATTATCGATTCCCTTGGCACTTCAGTGGGTCACCCACTCAGGAGCAGTGGGGCTGTTGGACATGGCCTGGGCCAAATGCAGAAGTTGGGGTGTTCTGTCACCGCTGGTACCACGCACTGTGTCGGAGTCACCAGCTCACACTTCTCATCTCTTCCTGTTGCACAGGACAGGGGTCAGGGACTGCTGAGTTTGGGCATCCCTCAGTGTTCAGGCTGCCTGGGACAGTGTGGAGCCACCAGCCCTGGAGGTATTCAAAAGACAGGCAGAATCTTAGGGACCTGGTTTAGTGGTGGGCTTGGCAGTGCTGGGTTGGAGTCAAGGATCTTCAAGTTCTTTTCCAACTTTAATGATACTTTGATTATTACCAGAGTCATCCTTATTTCATCTTCATTCATTTCTGCTAAAAGAAATACAGTTTAAAAGATGTGAAAATCTAGAAGTTTTTCAACTAACTTCAAGGACAGATATAGTTCCTTAAAGTAATGGATTTACTATTCCTTTGACATTTTGTGTTCATGTAAAATGGGTGCAGATCAAGAGGATTGCTGGGAAAGAATTGGTTCCCAAGGAGATTTTGATTTAAATTGGATAAAGTTATGAGATGTTTCTTAATTTTCACATTTTCTGATTAGGAAATATACCTACAGAAGGAGACTTCATTTTCAAAGCGCTGCCTTGAAATGTCTGTTTTCCCTTTTAAAATAGAGCCCTGTTGATTTTGTTTTATTATTTAAAAATTAAATTAACTTTTTGAAAGTTTTTAAAAGGCTTGACCTTAACTTCACTAATGTAATCATCTTGCCATATTCCCATCATACAAATTAGCCTAGAGAAAGAGCAATTATCATCCCAGAACTTTGCTAAATTATTGCCTGATTGCTTCTTCAACCTTTTCCCTCTCAAACCATTCTTCCATCCCTTTCTTCCCATGTTTTCCTAGGGTATCCCATACAAACTATCAGCATTCCCTGCCAGTGGACTCTCAAGTGTGTTTTTCCCTGATCTTGCCTGGGCAGGATTTGCTTTCCCAGTTTAGTTGTGCTGTAGGTAGAGTTTGATCCTCAGCAAAAAAGAGTGTGGAAAGGGCTCTGGAAGTGGCTCTCTTCAAATACCTCCTTCCCAATGCTCTGCTCAGATGAAACCCATCTGAATTGCCACTATTATGGTTTTAACAGTTACACAGATCATTCTACAGGGACAGTTAGGGCTATTCTTCCTCCAGGTAGCATTTTGAATCTTGTGCTTAGCCAGCCATATAATGATTGTAATAGCTGGCACAGTCAGCCTGCTGTAGCTGTACTGAGTTTTATTGCATTTTCTCCATGACCTGGGTTTGCTGCTTATTTTGTTGGGTGTGTAATTGTGCCCTTGAGGAGATAAGGAGAGAGGACATGCACATCATAATAGAAAATAATGTTTCCATCAATGTTGATCTTAAACTAGTGAAATAAAAATAATTTTAAAAAAGGAGATACTAACATGTTATAGCTACCCCAGTGAACAGAAACAGCTTTTAACAGAACAGAATAGTTATTTTCATTCCAAAGGACTCATGAGTTACAGTCCTTTCCTAGCTAGAATAAAATACAGCTTGGCAATAAAGCACAATTAGGAAATCTGAAGATTTAATTTAGAAAACACTCCTAACTGCAGTTTTAATGGCATCTTCAAGCTTCTTAAGAGATAATTAAATTATTTCAACTAAGTCACTGTAACTTTAATGTCTACCTGTATCTCAGGATGTTAATTTTTGGCAGTAGAGTAAATTACACGGTCTGTGCTCTCAATTAAAATGTTAAATGTTTATCTTGAATTATTACACAGTTATTCTAGTTCTAAAGACTTTTCCTTTCTTCAGGGTAAGGGAGAGTTTCTCCAAATATGCTGACACATACATGTTTACAATTCTGGTGATTTCAGCTTTGACTGGGACCTTTCAGAGTTCTTCCTGAATTTGCCACAGACTGACTGCTTAATATTTCTCATTGTTTGCACGGCAGATTAAGTGCTTTATGTCCTCACAGATTTTTATTTATGCTGTTACTTTATTCACTCTGTTATTCCATATCTCAGCTTTTTAAAGAGCCAGCTTTCTTGTCTTTTATGATGGAAACAAAAATGTGATATTTCTCTATGCATGCAGATTATTGTGAGTTTATTAGGTCCAAGTGCATTATATACAAAAAAACTATATTACCTTTATTAGCATCTCAGTAAATGCTGAGGATTCTTTTGTTAATTAGGCCTATCAGGTTATCAGAGCCTCATAACAACATCTGGTCTTTTGACAATTTCCTGGGACAACTCAGGAATGAGTTTCACACTGAGATGTGAAATCAGCTGTTGCTGTCTTGCAGTTTACACAAGCTCATCAGAGGAGGGTTCTTCTTGAAAAGATTCCAGATTTCTGATTCCCTTTCCCCAAAAGTCATCTATGTGAAAGTAAATATTTAATATCTGCCAGACTCCAATAACTAAGCTAGACCTCAAAATAAATTGAATAACAAAAATTCAATAAACCTAATTTAGCAGTAGCATCCATGAGCATTTATCTTCTCTCCAGTTAGAATGGATTTTGACAGAGCTGCTTGTGCTCACCCATAGCAAGCACAAGACAGTCCTCTGCAGCTGTTCCATCCTCTCCCTCACAGGGTTTCTCTGTGCTGCTGAGGCAGGAGAGATAACTGGATGTTCTTCTTTTCTGGCAGGTCCTGGACTGGATTGAAAACCACGGGGAAGCTTTTCTGAGCAAACACACCGGAGTGGGGAAGTCTCTACACAGAGCACGAGCACTGCAGAAGAGACATGATGATTTTGAAGAGGTAGCACAGGTAAGAGTCTGAACCAGACACCTCTGCTGGCTTGATTTTTGTTGCTCCTTTTGCATATTCAGAAAAAGCTGTCGCTGTTTTGGTGATACACACTTCTGCTGCTCTCTTCAATGGTTTGGAGCTGCCCAGGGTCCTGTCTCCAAGGTCTGGAAGTCAGCATGCACACTGCAGGACTTACAATCAGAAAATCATTACACTGGATCATGAAAGGTCTCAAAGGCTGTGAGAAATCACAAACAGCTTACAGGAAAGTAGCACTTTCTGTTGGGACATAGAGGAGAATGGTTATGAGTGAGAGTGGTGGAAAAATCAATCCTAACTCCTAGGTGGAGACTGAGGGCCTTAAGCATAAGGTGGGGAGCAGCTGTCAATTAGCAGAGGAAACACCAGAGTTTGCAGTAAGGACAAGTACCCTTCCCATCCTACAGTGCATTATGTGGCAGGGATTTTTTGGTTTGGACTGAGGCAATCATTACAGGTAGAAATTATTATTTTACTTTAACTCATAGAACACTGTAAGCAAGATTTTTCCAGGAATTTGATATGAAGCTAAAATCTTACAACTATTCCTCAAAGTGGAATCATAGTAGATGACTAAAGATACATCCTGTCCTTATTTATAGAATTTAACAGAAAGAGGACCTTTTTTAAGTTCTTCCATGGATTCAGTAGATTTTTTTCCCCTCTAAGTATCCATGGTCAGAAATTACCCAGTCTCAGCTCTGACTGTCAGATCATGTTACACCATTTTGGGGTAGATTTGAAACACCTACTACCTGTAACTGATAATCTGTAAAGGTACTTCTCCTTTGGATATTCTGGATAAATTCCTGATGATCCATGTAAAGCAGAATGTATAAAATGCTTTGTCCCCCTGATACACACAGGACAGGTTATTGCTCAAATGTTTCAATGTGGCATAAGATAAAAATTTACTAGAATTTAGTTTTGGTTTTCTGCAAAACATTTCCCATGTGCTGGCCTGGTTTAGTTTAAGATATTTCCAGTAACAGGGACATACCTCTTTCACTGTTTCCTCAGGGAAATATTTCACTGCCTGATGGCAGCTACTGACGAGATTCTTTTTCTCCTCTCTCTTATATTGCAATTATATTTCTCTCAATCTCTTTCTCTATTATTATTATTCCCTTGTTTTTATCCCTGTAGTCTTATTTATCTCCCTTAAGGGGATAAATCCCAGGAAATGGGATGAATTAACAATCCTGAAATATCTGTAGAATGTTGTCATGTTTTCTCCTATGTGCCTCTCAACCATGTTCAACATATTTAATTCTGCTAATATTATTCTTATTCACCAATCCTTTGAAAATCTTTTCCTATCTATGTTGTTGGAAATTTAAATTACCAACATCCTTCTTTTTTTAGATGTTCAGCTCTTGATGGAACATCCCACTGCTTGGCTTGCTAATGAATTTCAATGTTACCATTAAGCTGTGATGGGAAATCCTTACATACCTTTCACAAATCTCACAGCTTGAAAACAGCAGTTCTGCACTGGTGTGTTTCTAAAATTTCATGGAACCACCTGTGCAATTAGGATTTCTGGTAATAGGCTTGAATTTCTAAAAAACTTAATTTTCTGCAAATTTATTAAAATGGATTTTAGGATGGAGGTTGCAAAGCATGGTTCTGCAAGGCCTCATCCAAAAGCACAAATTAGTGTTATTTTTCATCCTAAAATCAATATTAGGGTTCTTCCCAGAGTGAGTGCTCAAGTCTGCTGTTATTGGATGCTATACTGGGCTAGAAAATGAAAATTAGGATCATATAATATATAGGAGCTGAAACAAGGTTATTTCATGTCTTTTGTGTCATTACTATTTTATAAATCCCCCTCCTCTGATACATTATCTTCATGATTCCCATTTCATCTCACATTTTCTGGATCATAGTTAGTATGTTTTTCTACCTCCTCTCTGAGTACTTCTTAACTAGAGATGTAGGAAACAAATTAAGAACAGGTGAGAAGAGACAGAAAAATTACAGAGTCCTGACAATGGAGGTGAAATCAAGCCATGTAACTGTCTGCACATGGAACCAGCAGCAGCTCATTAAGGCTTGCTGCATTAATGATGGAATTGGGAGATCCATCCCCTCATCAGGGCTGGGGAACCTTACAGTGTGCAATTGGCACCTGTAGGTGCTAGGGTAAGTCAGAATATAATTACTTTGCTGAAGAGTTTTCTAACCTCTCTGTTAGGCCTCCTTCTCTACCACTTCAGCACATCTCTCTGAGCATAATTTCAGACACATGTCTTTTCACTTCCCAAGGCCAAATTCAGAGCAAATCAATCTTGTTCACTGGGTGACCACATGTGCTCAAGTGAAGGTGGGTGTTTTAAAGGAAGGAAGGAAGGAAAGAAAATGTTTCATTTCTGAGGTTATAGAACCTCTTGGGTTCCTCTGAATCAGACTCATTTACAGCTGATGGGTAGAATCACTGAGCAGCTCATTGCTCTGCCTGGACTGTTGTGAACATGAAGTTTATGGTGCATCCTAATTACAAATAATTGACACAAGTTGAACCTGGTCCCTTCCCAACAGCTTTGACAGAAACACTTTGCTCTGGTGCATTCACATGAAGATATCATTGCTAATTTATGAGGCCTGTCTGCAGTGTGACACAGGAATGTGGTGCTGGCAAATGGACATGGGGACACACAGTGAGGGGAAGTGAAAGGAGTCTCAGGCTTTATCTGAGCTCAAGGACTTGAGAATACAATGCTCTTTGCTTTGGACAGAGTAATAGTGAGAGTAAGAGGAGAGTCCATAAATTTATCACACCTGGAATTCTCTTGCAGAAGCTTCTAGTGGGGTTGATTTTACAGCTGGGAATAAATCTCCTCTCTACTTGGATTATGACCAATTTTTATTTTTCCTAAGTCCCTTCTTGATGCTTAACACTTTACAGTTGGTTGGAAATTAATTCTAAATTTAAATATTTGTTATTTTTCTCAAGCTAGCAAACATCTTTCCCATAGCTAGGGTGAATAACTGGCAGGACTTTTTCCCAATATAACCATGTAATAAAGCAGATATGCCACCACCCCAAAAAAGCTGTTGAGTTTACCTATTCCCCTCATCAGGATGTTAATTACTAGCTTTAATAGTAAGATTGTTTTCCTTAAAAAAAAAAAGAAAAAAAATATATATATATAAAGTGTTCTGACACACTTGGTGAGCTTGACAATATAAGCAATAGTATTTCCTATTGGCAGTTCTCTGATAAAAGTCCTTAGCCTGCCATACAGTATAAATTTATTCTTAAAAATCCACTTTCTTTGGCTCTGACATATTTGTTCTTATCTCTTGCTGTTTCAGGAGGGCATTTGCAAAGGTCAGATTAGAAGCAATTTTCAGTAGTCTTCTTGACATTTTTAGCAGGGGGCAAAACATTCCTAATTTTGCCTTACTGTGTGTAAACCAGAGTGTTGTGTCTGGCATTGCGGTGCTGAGAAATGCTGTGATTGACTGACCTGCCATGGCACTAGATTGAGAGGTGGAACATGCTCCCTCTATGTCTGATTAGGAACTGCAGATTGATAAATCTGGATGTAATGATTCAATCAGGCATGGCCCAAATAGATCACATTCCTGCATACAGCTGTGCTCAGAAAATGTCAGTGATTTTACAGCACTGTGTTGCGGGCAATAGGAAATGTAATTTGGGGTCTCTTTCTCTCATAACTGCTGTTTAGACAAAGCTCTGGCAATTTTTCTGACTGTATTTATACTACATGGAATGCACAGATGGCAAATGTTTGAATTTGGATTAAAAAGCCTGAGCTCCTGGGAGGGAGGTTGTTATCTTGTGCATACCTGCCACTGTTTCTCAGTCAGTGCTGGTTCTGTTTGCAGGCTGCCTCTGTGAAAGTGCCAGGCTGGGCACAGCAGAGTGCCTGCCATGCACTGAGGTTTTGTAGCCAGGCATTATCAAGACATCACCAAAGGAATATGGCTCTGGATGTAGCTACAGTGTTCCAGTGACGGCCTCCTTGCTTGGCTGGAATTATTGTTTGCAAATCAGATAACTGTAGTCCAGCCAGTTACAGTCACAAATCAAAAGATAATTTCCTTTTAGGCTCTATAACTTTTCCTTATTCAGTGCTTATATCCTGAGAACAGCATGCCTTCCAGCTGGAAAAGTCTCCCAACATTTCAGCACTATCTAGCTGACCTGCACGTGTTGGAAACGTTTATCCTGTTTCCAGTATCCTTTTCCTCTCTTCTGGCAGTCCCAGCAATCAGAGGTTCAGGTGCCTTCTGAGCATCCTCCCCTGCTCACACAGAGAGCCTTGCTGCCTTTGTGCTGCTCAGAATTAGGAAATGTCATGGGAAGCTGCTCTGATAATCCCTGCCTTTCTGCTGCCACAGGTCTGAGTGGTTTTGTGAACAGTCTGAAAGGAGCATTTCTGTAGCCTCTCTGCCTTTAGGAGCTTTTCCCTCGGAGGTGCAGTTGGGATTTCCTGTGGCTCGGGTTTATCCCCGTTTCGGCCGGGAGCCAGTGCGGATCTCCACCTGCAGATGGCACTCGCAATGCGCTGCAGAGCCTGGAGCCTAATGGCAAACAGAGCCGCTGTGTCTCATCCACACTAACCAAACACTGTCTCGCAGTGAAATGAAACAGAAGTGAAAGCTGGCTCACTCCCCGTCCCATGGTGTTCTCCCACCCCTGCCAAAACCACGATGTTCAAGGTCACCCAGAAAAACAACCCCCCTAATATTTTTTTGTTTTGTTTTTAATGCGAAGCTGGGCGGTCAATGGTTTAAGTCAAGGTGATGCTTGTCATCTGTGTTTGTGGGATAAACTGCTCTCAGATCTTTGGAGCTGTTCTCAAGGCTCTTGGGCCACATTAAGCTCACAGCTACAACTGGGTTTGCATTTAGTACCTCTGTGTGTGTGTTTGCATGCAATAGTTGGTGTGTTTTTCATGGTAATCCAAAGGCATTGATGTTTACAAGGTGAAATATCACAACAAAGCACATGTTCTGAACAGCCTTGGCTCAAAATGTGTGGGGTTGTCCCTTCTTATCAAACACAGCAAGAGGGTTGACTGGAGGCTGAGTGTGGCCATCAGTTCATGGGATTTGTCCAGTGCAGCAGCTCTTGGTTCAGGCCTTATGTCTAGCACAGATTTGAGGTAGGTACAAGGCTGGATCCTCTGTTCCTGACTTTGAAAGCTTTGTGGAATCCATTTTGCCAAGGCATAAATGCAGTGCAGCAGAACTCTTGAATTATTGCAAGGAAGAAGAGCCAGACAAAATGTGAGAAAAATGCTGGACTTTGCGCTCTGGCATTTGGGAAGCCATTCAGTGTTCTTGTTCTTGGGTGTCTGTGCTTGCCTTCCTCCAAGACAGCTTTGGAAGATGATGATGAAACACCTGAACACTGGCTTTGTACCATCATAGTTAACCTTTGCGTACATGCACAACTCCTTTAAGATTCAGTTCTTCCTTTTATTCATCTCAGGGAGGTAAATGTATTTTCTACAAGTGAAGGCTTTTGGCAGAGACCTTGAAAGCCAAAGGCCTGAATCAGCTATAAGAAATCAAAGCTCTGATGATGTTCTTCATCTAACAAGCAATTTGTTCTCCAATATTTCTTCCTCCACTGTGCTCTTCCTAAAATACTGGAAGTTCAAAGTTTTTGAAAAGCCCTTGCAGATAAACAGAATTTTAGGTGCAAATATGTTGAAAAAATAGCTACGTTGTTTGTCATGTGAAATATCCAGTGGATCCAGTAAGAAATTTTGCAGGTAAAAATAGTATTCTGTGACCTCTCAGTCCCACATAGCTTTACTTAAACTGCTTTAAAACTATGTGTGGTAATGGAATAGTCAGGCCAAAGCTGAATTGCAAACAGCTACTTGTTTGGCCTTCAGGATAAAAACCTAGTGCTTTCCCATACAAATTCCAGCTCTGTTGGATGTCGTTGTTCTAAAGTTTGGCATGAAGTTCAGTACTGATGTAAAACAGCTAGGAATAAATTAAGAGTCCATGTTGATAATGAGCACTTCGGAAGCATTGTCGTAGGGTGGGTTTTTTAATTTTTATTTTGTTTCAGTTTTTACTATTTTACAACCTATCTGGTTGTTGAAAGGAGTAGCCTGCTGGGCATATTGGGTTTTTCCCTTTGGGTTGAGTGACTAAAATCCTATGAAGGATGAAATATTAAGCCCAAAGAGGGAGAAGCAGACAATTAAACCTGGTGAGAAATATGCTCAAAGTTGGCAATAATAACTGTACTTTCAGTAGTACAAAATCTCTTTTAAAATAACAAAAGCATGAGACAGGCAACAAAAAATCAGTCCTACTCTTATTTTCATCATCCTTTACATGGCCATTAACAAGTTCTGAAGCTATTATCTGCATTTTCCTGTTAACCTAATTTATGTAAATGTATTCACTTCTAGACAAAGAGGAAAAAATGCCCACTGGCAGCAGATTACACAGGCCTTTGTACCGTGGTGCAGGAGCTCCAGAACTCTTGGTTTCTCCTCCTGGCTGCATCTGGCAGGCACAGACAGCAGAGAGCAGTGGAACTGCCAATACAAGGGCTGTCTGTGGAGGTTACCAAGGCCCTGCTGGATCCAGAAGCTCCTAACAGCATCCCCAGGGGCTGGATAGTTTATCATGGGAGCCGTGGTACCACTGAGCATGAAGCCTCTGGGTGACTCAGGACTGATCTTCAGTGCAAGAGCAGAACTGAAATGGGTCTGCACAGCCTGGGCCAGGAGCCAGAAGGGCTGGGAGGGGTTGGGCAGATTGCCTGGGTCAGATGTGAGGCTGTGGGGACTGGACTGCCCCACCTAAGTCAGAAGCAGGGCATGTGAGATGTGTTTTCCCTGAGGAGGTGTGAAGGAAGGACTCCTCAGAGCACATGTGGATCTCAGTCCCATGGAGACTCCGGCAGCAGCAGCCTGGAAAATCTTGTGGAAGAAATGGAGTTGAATTGGTGGCCAGTGGTACTCCATGATCTATTGGTAGTGGGGAATCTCTTTTTTAGACAGGCTCTATAATAGCGCAGAGATCTTCCTGGCAGTTCTGTGATGGGCTGTACCTATTATGCCATGTCTTTGAGTTTGCATTTCAGTGTATTTCTCATCCAGCTCAAGGCAATTTTCTTTCCTATTTCTTCTCTTCCAAAATCACTTGACAGCTGGATCTTTTCATTAAACCTCCTGCAGCATGATTCACAATCTAAATGCTCCCTATAAAATCTTAAGTCTTGGCAGCAAAGTGCATTTTTTTACAATTGCCAGGAGCTAGCTTCCTATCACTGGTTTATTTGGGTAGGTTTATTTTTGTGTCTTTAAAATATCATCCCTTAATTCCCTGTAAATGCACAATGCTGTTCCCATGGCAGAAAGGGAGACAATGAAGCTATTTAAGAAATAGATATTTTTAATTCTGGAGGTTCTGGAAAACAGAATTTCTATTGTGTGGTGAATTCTGAAATTTTTGAATTAATTTCTTTTTTAATCAGAAGACAGGCAATGTTTCCAAAGAAGATAAATCCTGGGATTTGTTTTTTTAAGGCTCAGAAGTTCTTAAAGAGAACACTGGAAAATTATAGCACTGATATGCTATACTTATATAAAACAAGTGCTATAAATATATTCAATATGGTACTGATGTATCAACTGAATAAACCTAGAGCTGAAACAAAAGGTATTTATCTCTGACAATTTCGGTGAAATATACCCACTCAAAAAAACCACTGCTGTTCTGACTGACCTGTCTGTGTTGATGAAAACCATCATCATCTAAAGGCTTTTAAAACTTTCTGGTCATTTTTCTCTGTGCTCTTCTTATTGGCAGGTCAGTGGGTTATCAAACTGTACCTGATCGATTCCAGAAGATTAATTGCAGCAATGTCCAAGTCTCATTTGTAATGATGGTGGACTGGTACTCTTCAATTTCTTGTAGCTATTGATAATGGGAAGGCTCAGGGGGACAGGAGTGACACTGTGAATTGTATCAGCATTTTTACTTTGTGATTCTGTTCTAGTGCACTAGAAGGGGCTGCTCCAGGCTGTGCTGCTGCCTCTGGGCCAGCCAGTGATGGCTTTAGGAGAATGGCACAAGTGGTTATGACATTGCTGCCAATCACAAATATGCTGCTTTGCAGGCACTGGTAAAGAGGAAATTTGATATAAATTAATCCAATATTGGGGATTTGTATGCAGTAACAGAGCAAGACAATTTTCAAGGACAGATTTTAAGTATTTGTTATTATTGTGCAAATTTTCAGGAAATAGACTGAGTTCCATTGATCGCTCTGCTGCACCAGATTTAGAACACAATCACACTTCCAATTTCACATATATTGTTTATAATTAACTTGTTCTGAAGAGTGGGGACTCCATTCTGATGGCTCTACACTTCAGAGAAGCTGCTTGGCAGTGTGATTGTGCCTCCCTTATTTCCCTATCATGGATCCATAATTGTCCAGATGAAGGATGTTCTCTTAGTCCCTCATCAGGTGTTTGAATTGTCTAAAAACTAGACCTGCCTGATGAGACTATTGCAGAGGTTTTATACTGATTACATGTAGATTGAAAGTATTCAACCATTTTTTTATTTTATATAAACCTATTTTTAAAATTTACTTTCCTGTGGCAGTGTTCAGGTCTCAATTTCCCCTGTATAAAGATAGAGCAACCTCAGTGGATTTGCAGAGTACTTTTGGAATTACATGTGTGAATAGGGACAAAAAAATCCTAATGTGCTTATAAATAATTCACTTGTTGATTCAGTGCTTGTAACCCAGCCATTAATATTGCCCTCCATAGCTGTGGTCTGTGAGGTCTGGTTTTGCATAACCAAATCCCAAGGAAGCACTGCTTTGTGTCACTGTAGAAAAGGCTTCTGGTGTGAGGCATTCAGGCATCTTTGTTTAGTGTCTGGTTCAGAGCACCACCACATGCAGAAACATGGAGCTCTCTCCTGCTTTCCTGAGCTGGGGAGAAATTCTGTGGTTGACATGAGAAAAGCAGGCAGAATCAGCCTTCTCCTGCCTTTACATTTGAAATGAATCTTGTTTGGAGAGAAAGAAATTGCAGAATTTGCAAGAAGTCAGGAACTGAGACAAGAGGTGTCTCTGACTTGTCAGTGAGCATGTGCACACGTGTTAGTTTAGCATGACTGCCTGTTTTAGTATGCAGCTGATAGAATGGAAACCACTGTGTGCTCCAGAACAATAGCACTGGCTCCCGTTAATATACAACTCTCATTTTTATCAGGCTGTTTTTTCCAATTCATGAGATTTTGTCAGTGCCGTTTTCTTTCTGTGCAGCATAGGTGAGTCTTTGTGACATTGGTGAGATCCCCAGCTTTGCAGCAAGCAGAGAGCTGAGCCTGCTGTTGCCTCCTCTGGAGTAATGTCAAGGCTCAGTTCAGAAGTGCACAGTGTAAAAGGGTGGCTGTGACTCCTCAGGACCAGGGAATGGGATGTGCAGCCTTGGTGTTGAATGTGTCAGCTGCAGTGAGTGCACTGGGGGTGCAATGAAGGGTGTTCCTGCTTGGGGAGGAGAGATGGCTGAGAGCACTGGGGTTTGGCTTCTGGCTCCTGGTTATTTTGCCAGTGGCCAAAATTTATGTTGACAAGCAGAGCTTGGATTTGTCAATGCCCACATATCCAAGTTGAGTGCAGGAAGGACTGGAAACCTGCAGTGCTCCACAGTGGGGAAGGGTCTGGTACCTGAGTCTTATTTTCTGTTGTCTTCTTGGGTTTGTTTTAGGCTTAAAATAAACCTAATTGAAACTTCTTAAAAATCAAAGGTGTCTTTTGGGATTTGTTTCAGGCATAAAATAGACCTTCTTGGGTTTGTTTTAGGCTTAAAATAGACCTAATTGAAACCTCTTAAAAGCCAGAGGTAGGTGTTCTCATAAAAAAAAAAGTGGCTCAGATAAATACTACCTAGTCAGGAATGCATTCAGAACATTTGTCCTTTGGGAAAAAATAACCTTTTCTGACTCAAGGGGGAGAGCTGCTCCTCCCTGCTCCAGGCTCCTTCCCAAAGGATTCACAGTTTTATCTGTGCCTCAGCACAGCCCCTCAGTGCACACTGAGTGCAGGGCTCTGCTCAGGCTTCACTGCTCTGTCGTGCACTGGAAACCAAAGGGGAGAGAAGCAGCCCCAGAGCACGACCAGGGCTGTGCAGCCACGCTGAAATGCCAGTCATGAGTGTGCTCCCCCTTGGGGTAGGGAATTGGGTCACTAGGTCATTTAACCATTCAAATTTAGGTTTTTTATAGGCACATGTAAATGTGGGACAGGAAAAAAAAAAAAAGAGCACAGAGCAGAATCCGATTTGTGTGCTAACATCAGGATGTGAAAAAGGAGATTATTTTGGGAGGAGAATGCTGGGAGAAATGAGACTTGCTGTTTGGACCTGCTGGACATGCCTCCAGGGTGGGGTTTGGCAAAGGCACAGCAGGCAGAGAGAGATCAAAAGACAACTCAAAGAGAATTTCTCTGATCTTTGTTTTTGTCTCATGTCATGGCCAGTCTTATCCTTTGGGGGATGATTTGAGATTTTTGAAGGGAATTGGATAGGGAGAAGGAAGGACTCAGCAACACTAAATAAAGAATACACTAGAAAGCTTCAGGATTTTTTAAATAGTAAAGAATATGGCAGATGTTGACTACAGAGGCAGTATTTCATATGCCTGCAATATTCATGGAGATCTACTACTTGCCAGAAGCCAGTATGTTTTATAGCATGAAAATTTCTGGTGGGAACGCCTCTGTACCAGATCTCTCACTATAAGTCATTATTAAGATATATTTATCTCAGATCATGTGTGGCCCCCTAATAAGAGCCAGAAATAAAACCATGATATCTTTCTAAATCTTTGTTTTGCTTATGGATAAGCTGAACTGAATTTCATTCACACAGTAGAGCACATTTTTATAGTGCACCCCATATGAGTGCTTACTGGCCAACATGAAAAATGTTAGTTCCTGTCTGGAACTTTTCTGAAGTATAGGAATAAGTCTGGTATAACATAAATAAAAAGGTCTATTACTTCTAGGGTAGTGAAACCTCCTTCCATTTTTTCTCAATATAAGTAGGCAATACTTCCTAGGTGTTACAGGAGATTTTAATATTTTGAAGTTTTAGGGAAGACAAAGCCTTTAGTCCATCCTGCTTTGGTGGCACCTCTGAAGAACTAATTTGATGGGCAAGCCATACAGACAGTTCACATGTCAGGGAAGTAACGGTGGTGAAAAATCTAAATATAAATTTATAAATCTAATGGGATTCAGAGAATGGTTTCTACTCATTTGAAACAAATTCCAATGTGAAACCATAACAGAGAGATGAATTAATGTTGACAGGGAAGAGATTCTGAATCCAAAATGACTGTCTTGCTAACCTGCTCCTAAAGATGCTCAGCTAGAACAAGGAGGTGAAGTAAAAAGTTACTTCAATTTTAATTGAAGCTGGGGGAGACTGTTTTATTATTGTAGATAGCAGAGGGGCATTCTCCATGCAGTTATATGAGGTCCAGAGAGCAGGGGGATGGGGATGGATGTTGTCTGAATGGTGGGCAGGTGATGTGTTTCTTGGTGGCAGAGTATGTTGAGAAACCTCCTTTTGCCAAATGGAAATACCCAAATTGTGAACAGGAGTGTTGGTGTTTTATTCTAATTGTGTGGTTTTTTTTCTGGCAGGCAATGCATTGAATTGTGAGGTTTATTCTGGTAAGAAATTTATTTTTTTTAAGTGATGTATTTTTAAGTGATTCTTTGCTAGAAGTTAAATTTAACAGGACAAATTGGAGGGACCTAGGAGAACCAAGGGGTTCCCTCTGAATCTCAAGGGAGCATAGACAGTGCTAGGACATGGCACCATAAGATTGATGCTCTCACTGAGAGCATTTCCTGCAGCACTCCCACCTGGGCTGGTGCACAGGAGCTGATGCAATGCAGCCTGTCAGGGAGGAAACCAAAGGAGCAGCAGCAAGAATTTAATTAAATCTCTGCATCCTTCCTCAGGTAGCAGCAGTGCACTGACCGTGCTAAATGATGTGGTGTATCTTCCTCTGTATTTTTTCTGCCAGCAATCAGTTTGCTTGTCAGAGGTGGCCTTTCACTTATGACATAAAAAAAAAAAAAATTGCTGCAAATCTGGAGGTCCTGTGATGCATTAGTGGTACACTTACCTTTTTGCAGCAGCCTGTGTTGCATTTTTGTTATATATTGCCAGACAAAAAGATTGATTGTTATGTGATTTATATGCAGCACTGCATTGTGCTCAATGTTCAGCTGTGTATGAATTATTAAGCTGAAAGATCAGGAGAACGTGGGTTAAAGTTTTGCCAAATTTTCTTCTCTTAAACATTATCTCATTCTGTGAAAGGTTCCCTGCCACTCCAAATGGGCTTCAGGAAAGGTGTTATAACCTATCTTCACATTAATGGAAATAAGAGCATAGCTGAGTCAGGGCAGTGGTTGTGGAAGAAATGGAGAAGAAATGCTTTGTTGTCTTATTTAAAGTAGGTTTTATAAAAATATAGGCACAGAATTCACATTCTCACAAGTTTATTTCTGCTTTTATTTTCAAGGCAGCCATGATGCCAGTTGTATTTGGTGCTGGGTTTCCCAGTGCTGCTGACAGTCCAAAGCCTTTTATTACTGTTGTTGCAGTGTCTTTGAAATCTCCAAACCATGAGCATGATATTAAACCCAGAATGCCTGGAGTTATTTCAATTCCAGAGACCAACCAGATTTGATAAAGCTGTCATGGTTGCACTCATGTCTGTAGGGCTCAGGAAAGATGTGATCTGAGCTTTTGGGACAGAAAACAATACCATGCCCTCCTGGATTGCTGCTCACCTTGGAGCTGCTCCGTGTTTATTTCTCCACCTGCCTTCCCTTTTGCCCCTATCATAAAGAAGTTGTGGAGCTTTGCTGTGAACCACCTGGGTTTTCTGATGATATTAATAATTTAAGAAGTTTTCAAAAGGAGCTGCATTTCACTCCTGTCAGTCTGCCTTCTTGTGCTCCCTTGTCATTTCCACAAAAGAAAATGCTTTGCTCCTTTTTGCTGAATTTGAAAGGCTCAGTTACCATTCATTCACTTGAGCAGCTCTCAGTTGTACACTCTGCAAATTACTCAGTTATGAAATTAGGCAGTGATAATTCTGTTTTAGTGGTACACTCACTCTGTTGGATAACACCAAGCAGTATGAGTTTGGTTTCATGTTTGGCACCGCAACTACTGTTTTGTTGTCTTCATTGTCCTTCTTTCCTTTCTTCTGCTCACTTTCACAGTCCTATTCCTGTACAAGAGTGTTCCCAAGTTAAAGGACCAAGCTATTTCATGTATATTACCAATGATAGAATACTAGAATAAAACATAGCCAATAATCATCAATTTCAGATATCTTCCCTAATTCTTATAGATTCTTGTAAAGACCATAAAATATTGGAACAGCAGTATTTCATAATCTCATTTGAATATTCTGTTTGGATATGCTTTTACCAGAAGACTAGTAAGGTGGCAGAAAATAAAAGCTGAAATATCCTTACAAGCACAAAATGTGCCTACATGTAATTTGCTTTCCCAGCTGTCCACCTCTCTTGGTCTCAGGAGAACACTGAAATGGTTGAGAAGTGAAGATCTTTGCCAAGCAAACTTTTATTCTTTGTGTACTTGTACTATGTACACACAGACATGCATCTATGTGTCTTTATATACTTATTATTATTGGATGAGATGTGTGATTATTATTTCATTAAATAATGGTTGTGATCACACTGGAGTTAATTAGCATGATTGTGGTAATGGGAGTGTTTTCTACTTGATGTATGAGTGCACTACTGATTGAGATGAACAATTGGTCGATGAAATACACCATAGCTAACAAATTTTTTTTAATCTAAAGTAAGCACTGACTATGAAATAGCACAAAGAGGAATTCTTTAAGCTAATGTATTCCCAGCTATTAATTCTAATCTTGCTTATTTATTAGTTTGAAGGTATGAGGTAGCTTTTAATCAATTTGTCTGGCATTTCAGCAGTTGATGTAATGTGTGTCACCCTTTTAAAGTCAAATAATAAATTCATCTTGGTTTGTATGTAAACCCTGAGGGAAAATAATAAAGAAAAGTAACAATATACAGAAAAATATCTGGTCCTTCACAATGGTCAGTGAGGATTCTGGGTTATATCCACCTTGTCATTCCTGGGAATATTTCATATCTAATAAATACTGAAAAATGCCATATGTTTATATTTTAAACATATGTGTAAACAATATATTATACACCATATTTTATACAATTCACTGAAATAATGGCATTACTGGAGGTGTAAAGTAGTCATTAGTATCAGCATGATATCAGTGCAAGGAGAACTGGGGTGAAATTATGACAAGGAAAACTAAAGATGAATTGCCACGTTCAAGGAAGAACAGTCTGAAGAGGAAGGTGCTGATGGAAATTTCATTAGCCTGGATATTTTTTTAAAAGGTCTGAAGAAGTTTCCATTCTAGTTTATAGTGGGGAGCAATCTTGTACTGACAGAGTGATTGGCTGCATTACCTCAGAGAGATATTCTGCCTGTAACTTCTGTAATTCCTGGTAAGTCTGGTTTGAATTACAACCACGGAGTACAAGTAAGAATATAAATCTTGATTTGATTATGTGCAATTCAAATGGAATAAAATCACAACTTACATTAGATCATCATATGCACTTAGCCTTTGCCCTTCATAAGGGAGGAGGGATTTTGACAAAGATGGATGCTTTGTTAAACCACAGATTTATTTATCAAAGAAATGTTTCATTGTGGTCACTTATTTTAGCTTTAGAATATCAAGTTACTAAAGATATAATTCTTCACAAAGGCCTGACTGTGAGATCACTTAACCTCAACAAATGCTGGAGCTAATTTTAATGAAGTAGCCTGAGCAAAGAATCTGATAGCAGTAACTGAGCTTTATAATTAAGGATAACAATAGTTTATAAGGCTTGACAAGAACTGCAGAATCAGCTCTGTAATTACAGTTTTGCCACAGTGAATCATGCTGTAGTTTTGTTGGGCAGGAATTCTACTTGCTGTCTATGCACAGAACAGGTACCAGTCCTCCAGAGTTCTATTTTTAGCCCTTTGCCATTTTTCCTCTCCTGTGATCTTGGGGAGATGGTTAGAAGGCTGACCCAGTTCTCCCTGAAGTCAGTAAAATCCTTTTTACTGTTTTCAGTAAGAGATGGATCAGGCTTTGAACTTTGTCTCAAGTTCCCAGCAGGAGTGCTGATACAGACATTTCATCTCTGGTACTGGAGAGTCATGACTCTAAAGAACATAAGGGAGATATCACATCAGAGAAAGCCTAATAAGTCTCCTAAACTTCAGCCTGCAGGCATAATGAGGGATTCACATCACTAGTCTTTAGTCAAGAATATCAGGTCTAAGCTAGTCCTCTTTCACTCTCTAGTTGGCACTTCCTGCCCTCCAGAGATGCCTTCTCTTCCATGCCTTTTTCATGGTAAAACCCAGGTGACAAAGCTCTCTGAATCAGTACAAGGAACCTTTGCCTGGAACTGCCTTGCACAGCCCCAGAAATTGGTCAATGCAGACTAGTGCTACCTCATCCCCCTTATCTCAACATCTGCTTGGGAAGTGAGGTCTGGGGTATGTAGTTTGTGTTTAATGTGATCATGTACCTGATCACCTGCCCTGTTCCACCTCCGTGTTTCTCCTGATGTTTACAACAAACATCTTTCTCTGGCTGGTGGGAATGGCTCACTGCACTTTGGAGAACTTGGAGACAGTTACCATGAAAATCCCTCAAATAAAATAAACAGCTGTAAAAGAGTGTGCAGGGGCAGATTGTTCTGGAAAAAAATTATCCAGATTAAGGACATGAACTTTACCCTCGACTATCACTAGACACAGCTATTTTCAATGTAATCAGCCTTAAAACATGCAGCAATAAACTACTTACATGTGCAGTTCCTAGCAGTAGATAAAAACTACATGGAATAATTTTCTGTAAATGCACATGGGCCAAAACCAAAATGCTGTGCTAAACTGATTGATACCTTAAAAGTGTGAGGAAGTTCACAAAGAGATGATAGATAGATAGATAGATAGATAGATAGATAGATAGATAGATAGATAGATAGATAGATTTTCTTGTGTTTGCAGGTTTCGTGATTGAAATAGGTCATTATGCAAAGATTGGTCTACAAATATTATTAAGAGATATAAGGTGGAAGTTGGTTTTGTGCATGAAATGATGCAGAAGTGTGGAATGCCAGTCAGCAGTTCACCAAGAATTCACGAAGAATTTCAAGGGTTTGCACATGACAGTTCCCTCATGGGTTAAGACAATATTAAGAAAAATTGCCACACAACCCTAAAACTTCAGAAGGCATACAATTTTATAACTCATGGAATTTTTTTTCCTGCCAGATCTCAGGACTGGAAATGTGAGCTAACCTCTTTTGGATGGGGATGGTGGGACAAGGAGGCATTTCACGCTTTTCTTCATTGTAGAACTTGATTCTCTCTTAGATTCTCACCCTGCCTGAGCCAGGGTTATGTCACACTAAAAAAGTAGAAAGTGCTTTAAACAAATAAATATAATAAGGGTCTGTACCCCAAGGAGCTTATTAACAAGAGAGCAAGCTCAGGATGAAAATGTAAGAGCAGGGAAGCAGTGCAGCATTATAGCACCAACCAGAATGAAGCTCTCAGCTTCAACAGCACTTTGGTTCAATGCCTGTGGAGCAATAGATGTACATGAAAATATTTGATATGTGTAACAACATCTGGTATGATTTATGTGCACTTTAAGCAAACAAACAGAAGAGAAGTAGAGCAAGCCCTCAACAAATGAGTAACCTCTGGCTTATTTGGCCTGTGCTGTGTGTACATCTTGACAGCTGACAGGGGAGGACAGTCCTTTCATGAGCACAGAAAGCTCAGGAGTTCAAGGCGAGGGTGGAGAGCTCCCAAATGTGGCTGCTTATCTCAAATGTATCTAAATCTCTTAAATCTGCAACAGTGAGCTGGAAATCTCTCAGCACCAGGCCTTTCTTCTAGAATGGCAGGAATATAACCATTAGTTGTTTCTCCTATCATAAACTGCACCTGTTTTAAAATACGGACACTTACCTGTGACCTCAGTGGATAAAGATAGAAAAAGAGGTGAAGAAAAATGTCTCCATACTCAAAATGCACTGTGTCCAACCCTTTTGTGCGTGACACATTTATGCAAACATGTCCAAAATTAGGTATGCATTCTTCAGGGAAGCATCCCTGTGTGCTGACAGTGCCTGTCACAGCCCAGGGAAGACACTGAGTGGCTCCTTCCACACCCCATTAGCTTCCCTGCAGAAAATCCCCTTTGCCTTTGGAGAACCTTGTGCAGTGCAAAGGGGCTGCTAAATCTTTTTTTGTCTGTGCAGTGAGACCAGAGCCTCTGTTGGGGCCAGTCTGCATTCTTTCTCCCCCAAAGTCTAGGGTCCAGCCTACACACTTTTCACCAGTGTGTTTACATCTGGTCATTGTATCTGTGAACTCATCTCATCTACACGTAATTCAACATAGCACGCATTGGAGTCAGTAAAACTGTGTGGCTTTCAGAAGAGATGGACCTAAATGTCTCAGGGTCAAATGCAGCAAATGTGTCCATACTGTATTTCAACAAAACTGTTTTGTGTCCCAAATCTATGCCACAAGGAGAGAGGGAAGGCACTTACAAGTACACAAAATAATACATATAAAAGCAGGAACAGTCTTGTCCTCAGGGAGCTGGACTGGTGTGTGAGTTGTTGTAGTGGTAATGTGTGAAAAACACTGGTGTGGAGTAGACTTTGAAAAAATTGTGCTAGCTTTGGCATCTGCTCCAAATACTATTGGAAGGGGATCATTCAGAAAGGATACTGTTAAGTGCAACTGGACCCTAATTCAGATCACATTAAATGGAACATTTTTTACAAACTCTCAGCTAAAGAGGTTTTCCAAAAAAATGATTATTAAAACATAAAATTTTGCTGCTGTTAACAGCCTAACCATTACAGCAGTAGCCTGAAAGTGAGGGAATAAAAATTTACTATTGGTAGCAAAACTGTCTCAAGTATGTTCTTCACAGTCCAAAAGGAGAAATGCAAATACCAGATATTTATTGTCAGCCCTCAGAAAATGAACAGTGAATGAGATGTTTTCTTTTTGCTTTTTTATAACTGGAAATATTTTCCTCCATTAAACACTCAGAGGTCAGTGCTCCATCTCTGTACTGAACATTTTCTCAAACAACAACTGTTGACTGCAGCAGGACATTATCTAAGTAGGAACAACATGGCTTGATCCATGGCTTTTATTTTTGACAGTGTTTGTGTAATGCTCAGAAATACCTGTGTGTCCATAGTGTTAGAGGTATTTTGTGTGTATGCATCAGTTAATGCATTTTTGAGCTGAGGAGGATTTTGACAAGGAAGGTGCTCCAATTCTACCATTGAAGCAGAGGTTAAAATTCCCAGTGAGAGCAGTCTCAAGCTGATGCCAAGCAGTTCCAAAAATCTAGCCCAGTAATGGAAACACCCTGAAGCTGATATCTTTGTCTCTCCTTATTTTTGTTAAGTGTTGAATACCAAAGAGCTATTGGCCTCATCTTGAGTGAAGAAAGCTTTTATATGACAGCAGGGGCTGGCTCTGTTTAGTTTGCCTAACCTGACTAAGGCATAGCTCCATGGTTCTGGAGAAGATGGCTGCACTCACTTTCCATTTCTCCTGTTATTCATGAGACTCTCTGCTGTATTAGTTGAGTGGTGTTTTCCAGAGATGTGAAAAAAGGAGAGAAAGGATGGGCAGGTAGCTTGAAACCTGAGGCAAGTTGGGTGGATTTCCTCTTTCTTACTTGGCATGTCTTGGGTACATTAATTTGCTCCTGGGTTCTTCTGTTCCCTCTCTGTGAAGTAGGAGTCCTACACCTTATATCATAAAGGCTGTGGCTGTGGGGTAAATGTATTCAGGATAGTGCAGTGTTCAAATTCCTGGGTAATGCAGGGCAGGTACGTGCCCTGGGCAAACTGGAACTGAGCATTACACACTGGCAGCTGCAAGCAAATCACATGGACTCAGTCCATCTGGAAATGGGATGCAGAACAGTAGACAAGAGGAAAAAAACGTAGAAGGAGCTTGAAGACGTGGTCTATCTCACAAAAACCAGTGAAAGGCAAATATTTCTCGGGGCTGAGACATCTCTGGCTACCATGATTACACACTGTAATGTGAGAGCTGTTGGGAGGCCAGTGCAGTGAGCTGGTGGCTGAGGGTCATGTGAGGCACTGCAGCCTTCTGAGCTGGTGAGTCCCACTTGCTTCGTGCCATTATCTTTGAGAAATTGCAGGGAACTTGGAAATAAACAAATGGGAAGTCCTATTGCTGTGCCTGGCAGGATTGGGTTGAGGTGGTGTGTTTCAAATAAGAAATAATTTTATGTGTACTCAGGCATTAGTCTGTGTGGCTTTATATGTTCTCCTTTCATAGATGGCAATGCCACTAAGAAATATTGTGATTGTTTTAAAACTCTGGTAATCACTTGCTTTCATGTCTTAAGGATAAACAGCCTCTTTCAGGGGTTTACTTGCCCTAGTTGTATTACTCACACTGTGTTTCTTGCTTTGTTTGCTGGTAGAATACATACACCAATGCAGACAAGCTCTTGGAGGCTGCAGAGCAGTTGGCTCAGACTGGGGAATGTGACCCTGAAGAGATCTATAAAGCAGCCCGGCATCTGGAAGTTCGGATTCAGGACTTTGTCCGGAGGGTGGAACAGAGGAAACTTCTCTTGGACATGTCAGTCTCCTTCCATACCCACACCAAAGAGGTAAGAGGTGCACGAGGGAATTTTGCTGGGTATTGTAGAGTGCTGCAAGAGGCTGTCTCTGGAAACTCAGATAACAGAGAAAAGGCATTTTCACCACACTGGGCTGATATTATCCAGTTCATTTCATGCATATGAGTAACTGTTGTAAAGAGGAAATAAAATGTGAATGAAATGTATGAATGTTACAGGTACACTAAAATATAGCAACACCATCTCCAGTGGTGCTTAATCACAACTAGAATGTATTGTTAGAAAACAAGAATTCTCTTGTAAGAACACTTTAAGTACAAACATGCCAGCAGCATGATCCTCTGAGGATTCCATTTAAATGTACTGTTAATTAATGTATCCAATATCTTTATGTGTTACTAAAAATCTTACATTGTTTAATGAGGCAGACTTGACTTTTCAAGACAACTGTTAAAGGAAAAACAGCCACATACTGATACAGTGAATCAGTGAGGACCTGAATAAATGCTGTTTAGTGTAATTGAAAAATATCCAGAGATAAGCTGACTTGCCAGAGGAGATACAGTGGACAGGACATCAAATGGGAGGCCACTGGGGATGTAATTAAAGCATACTTCACATTTTCTGCAGTCCAAAGGCCATTCAGTGGTGAGTGACTTTTAAAGATAGGGTTTCTGCTGAGAGAGATGGAATTAGTCAGGATGGTTGTTTTCATGCTCTGCAGCATCTGTTTGTGAAAGCACACTTGATCAGGAAGATACTCTGAGAAGCTGAAAGTTTTGCCTCTGCTTGTTGATTTACATGTTACAAACAAGTTGTATATATCAGGCTTCAGGATGTTGGGGAGCCCCTGAAGAAGAAGGTACATGAATACATTTATTTATATGTGTATGGAAGATGGAGTTTACAGCATGTACATTATAGTGTTGGTACATGAAGGTTTTTCTTTTACATCCTGCTTCTGCAATATACTAAAATATAGTTAACTCTCTGTTTGTGGATAATGCTGTTCTTCCCAGAGTTGCTCAAACACTTACAGCTATGCTGGTTTGCCACTGGGGAAACTTAATTGGTTATTTCCTCTGTAAAAATTATTTCATAACAGTTTCCTGCTGTGGTTAACCTTGATTCACCCATGCAGGTGATGATTAGTAAAAAAAAGTTAGTGGTATTATGTAGCCTAATTTGGTTTTGAGAAATAAAGCCTCCCTGTATGAAGGAATTGGGATTGCAGTGCATTATACTCCTGTTCTTCAACAAGAAGGGAGTTTGCCTGCTCTACAGACCTGGTTTTAATGAGCTCTGTTTTGGTGAATAAAAATGCAGATGTATTAAAAATTAACATTTTTAAAAGATTATTTTTAAAAACAGTTTTCTATGCTAGCATCTATGCTGCTCTCGAGATGTTGAGAGTAAATGCTAAGTATTTGCCTCATTAATGTTTTCCTGTGAGACAGATTGGTTCTGTGATGTGTTTTTGGAAAGTTCAGCAATTAATTCATGTCATTTTTAAGGAGATGAAGCAGAGTGGACAGATTCTGGGTGCCTCTCTCCTATAAAAGTCCCTTCCAACCCAAACTACTCTATGATTCATGTATTAATCTATTGAGACACAACTGGTGAAAGGGTAAATTAGTAGAAAGAATTGGTCTTACTGACACTGTTTCTTTTTTTGGAAATATTCTAAAGATCTTCCTGCTATGAACATGTTTCTTCTGACAGTCTTCCCAGCACAAGTTGTGTGAATTGTGAATTTCTGATGTGGTAATTCCCAGGTGTGGATGAGTTCATTGACTGTGAACTTCCCACTCCTTCACCTGTACTCTGCCCACCCCTTCATCTCCACATGCATCTGCTCAGATTCTCACCACCGGAGAAACTTTTAACTGCTCCTACCTTTTTTCTCCTGTCAAACAAATGTTTCCTTTTGTACTCAGTCTTCCTGTACTTTCTTCAGGACAATAGGTGGTGTTGAATTAGGGAGTCATTTAAATGTAGGTATCCCTATGGGTAATGTAAGTTCAGAGTGGCTTTTTTATACTACAGTAGACTTGAATCACTGCTTATTTCATGTGAAAGCATTAAAGAGGGTCCCTTCTGCTAAACACTAACTCATACAGTTGAAGGAATATCAAAACCACAGTCAATTAAGCATAAAAATAATTTTGATGGGTTTTTTAATTGACCTTATTTAACAATGTATACAATACGCTGAAATGAGGACTTTTTGGTGTGTAATAACACTTTAGAGGCATAAATTGGAAGCAGTGCTTTAAGTGATTTTTCACTCTTGAATAATGTAGGTGTCCTATTGCCATGCCTGTAAACAAGATTTCGTGTGTCCCACTGTCCTGTAGCATTCTTTATGCTTTTCTAGTTTGTAGTCAATATTTTTGTACCCTTTTGGACCAAGGCATTTCTGATGGTGTGAGCAGAAACCTGGTACTGTGGGAATTAAATCCAATTATCTGTATGGCAGGGTAAAGTTATAAATTATTATCGCTGGCATAAATGCATTCAACAGACTCGTACCTGAATAATTTCTCTCAGGACTAAGTATAATTGAATTTAGGTTCTTTCTTCAAATCTGAATCAATTATTGTCAGGATTGTCGGATCTTGCACTTTTATCACAAATCTCATGATAGTTGATGTTTTTCTGTGAACTTTTGGCTTCAGGATCAAATGATGATAGAGGATTGTTGGCTGGCATTTGATTTTGTTTAAAAGAGAATATTTTTTGAGCTTCCTGGAGAAGAAGTTGCAGATGTCATAAAATCACACCCTGAAGATTCAAGCCCTCAAGGACAAAAGAAAACATCTTTCAATTCATTGTCTGAATCTTAATATTTTAGTGTCTCAGTTTTATACTTAAGGTTCTGCAGTGTACTTTACATTTCCAAGTATTAAAATGTAGACAGGAAAGAGCACTGTGACCACTTTTATGTCATTAAAAATTTTTAAGTCCTCTTGCATAGCTAAGGTTGTGTTACTTGTGTTACTACGTAAGTTAGGTTGTGTTGCTTGTATTGGCTGGGGATGCAGTTGCTAACTGAAGAATGAGAAGAAACTTCACTGAATTTAGATCCATTTATAGTATATGGGCCTTAACTAAAATATGAAACAGTTCTGTACTTGTTTCATAGTTCTTTGGGGCATGAAAAGCATGTCTTACCACCTCTAGGTTTCTCATTTCTCAATGGGCTCCAGATTACCAGTTCTGTGTTGAGTCCAGCATGAAAAAAACAGAGAGGCAGAGAATTGTGTGTTCAGATCATGTGCCCTGTGCTTTGTTGTTGTTTAGTGAATCAGAAGAGCAGGAGGACGAGGTGCTCAAGGCAGGCATTCCATGTGGAACCTGCCATGCCTACCTGGCCCACAGAATGGGCTCAGAAAACATTTAATGTTGAGAAAAAGGAACTGCCAGATTCCTAACAGGTTACTATGAACACGTGCAAACTGGAACTTGGCAGAGGTCTTCTGAGTGACCAAATTTGGGAAAATGTTCATATGAATGACGTAATGTGTATTCTTGACATCAAGGCTGAGCCCTGCAAAATTTCAAACCCTTGCTTCAAAGCATGGAGGGTCTGGAGCATCTCATTTGAACAGAAATAAAACTAACACAGGCAAAGTACCTTTTCTATCCCTTTCTCTCATTCTGGCCCTTTCACCTCAAAATTCATCAAGTTCAGCCTTAGGCAGACACCTGGTATGGAAAGTTTCACTCTGAAAGTCTTGTCTGATAAGGCCATGAGAAAGTGAGAGCTAAGTCCTGAACCATTAAGTGTCAGACAGCTTCCTGCATTATAACCTGCATTATTTGTGGTCAGTAGGTCACCTTGGTCACCCCACAGACATCAGTGGGTAATGGAGTGGGGCTGCCCTGTCAGTCAGAAATGGTAACAGTGTTTTATTGCAGGCACTGCTAACTTAATTTTGCTTGATAACCAAGACCTGTGAAATTAAATTTTCTCTGCTTGAGTTGAATATTGTGATTAGGAGATTATTTCAGTGTAGATCACTAATTCTGACAGGGCTTGTTCTTCACTTTGAGGCAGAGCTGCTGGGACACAGGGAGCAGAAAGCTCAGGAGACTGAGGTCAGCTGCTATTGAGTCCCATCAGAAGAGCTGACAGAATGTATCTAAGTTAATCATGGAGCAAACATGACAGTGGTTCTGGGATATATCCTGTAATCCTGTCACTCACTGTGCATTGACACAGGAATCAAAGTTAATGTTACTGAACTTAAAAATTTGTTGTTTGACTTTTACTGCTAATATTGACTTTCCAGAGCAATCGCCCACTGGATAATAAAGATTTGTGATGCAGGGGATATTCAGTTTAGCAACTCCACTTGCTGGCAACTTCTGGAAGTTCTGAAAAGGTCTTGTTCTCTGAACATGTGTTTGTCTTACACACAGCTCCTGTCCTGGACAGTGCTTTTGTTCCTTTTTTCATATTATATCCAGATTAAAAAAAAAAAATCATAAAACATTAAAATGACCCGAACTGGTTCACTGTACATAAAATATTCACTGAGTGAATATTCACATATTCACACTGATTCACATATTCACACCAATTCACAATTCACACTCCAGAATTTTCAGTGTTAGAATGAAGCACTATGTGTTTTGTTCAAAAGCTAGAAATTTTGTCCTTCACTATGATTATATTAACAACTGAAACAGATGCACTACAGTATGCAAAATCCAACTTTGAAAATACCTGCCCCTCTTCTCACAGCAGGGCTGTGAAACATCAAACCTTAGACTTATGCCTCCTATTAGTATGACCATGGTTTTTGTTGGGAGCTGAATCTGTGTGCTGGTGGTGCTAAATGGAAGGTTAGACTTAGTCATCTTAAAGGTCTTTTTCAACTTTAATGATTTTGTGGTTCTATTATTCTAATAGAATAATTGTGTTTGCTTGGTATTTTTAAGAACTACTCAGTTCCTAAATATTCTCCTACTCCCATCAGAGGTGAATTTGCAGGCAGAAATTAGAGAATGTGGTAGAAGTGACCTGGCAGAGGTGCCCATGCAGTAATGTGCGTGCTGTCCCTTGTCTGTGTGGAGTTTCCTTGGAGAAGGCAGATCACCAATTATCATTTTGATAATTGTAGCTGTAGAGAGGGCTCTTCTGGTATAAAATGTGTTATTTCTGTGTGAGCTATATCAAAGTACACTCTGGGTTATCAGCAATCAGTTATCATGAAGCAGAAAATAAAAGCCAATCGCCCTCCAGCTCCAGAATTTAGGCTGTGGCCTGGACCAAGATGCCAGCATTCACCAGTCATTACCTTTGGTGGTGGTTTTTGCAGAGCTGAATCTTGTCTGTAAAGCTACCAAAGATCTGGGACTGAGGAACCAGGACAGCTGGGGTGGTACAGGGTGCCCTTCTTTCCTGTCCATTTGTTGCCCAGAAGCAAGTTCTTTTCATGAAGGATTAAGTAGCTGGGAAAGAAAAGGGCTGTGGTATTCTGGCAGCACATCCCGCTCTTGAGCAGGGGAGTTTGAAGCACAGCCAGGCCACTACTGAATAAAATTCTGCCATCTGTGGTGGCAAAAGATTGGTAAAAGAGACAGAATCAAAGTAATGAGAATCAAATGCTTGTAAATGCAGCCACATAAACCAAATGTCAGGAAGTCAAACCTGTGCAGGGAAGAGAGGTTCTTTCCATCCTTCCACTATGTGCTAGCCAAAGGATTCCTGTAGACTTCATTTAAGTTCATACCTTGTTATTCACATTTTTCAGGCCATTCACCAGCATTGTTACAGACCAATGGCTCCACTCAAATATTTTTCTTGGCTTTTGAGGCCCTTGCATGTGTTTTGAATGTTGTGGAAATGTGAGCCTGTGTGCCTCACTCTCCAGATAAGTGGTTTGTGCTAAAAGGAAGTTTTATGAGCATCTTTAAATAAGATGTGCCAACTTTCATAAAGCATTCTTTTATTAGACACATTTCTGCTCATTCTGATTTCCTGAAGCTGAGGAAGATAAGCTTCTCCCTGTTCCAGTGTGTGGGCTTCAGTGCTGTGTACAAGGGCAACAGAGTGGGCAGCCAGCAATAATCTGTGTACCGAGTAAATCTTCATCAAAGCCACACAGGTACACTCCTGTAATTCACTCATCACTCAAAATACACATTCTGTCTTTCACCTGAAGTACATCTGTGCACTGGAGTCTATTTAGCTAGTGGAGTGTCTCTATTTAACAGTGGAGTGGCTCAAGTCAATGGATCCAACCAGACTGACTGGTTAAAAAAAAAGTCATGTAGTTTTTTCAGTCCTTAGCAAGATTCAGAATGATTCAGAATGGTCACAAATTATTTATTTCTGTGATTCCCAGGGCATAGTGCACAAAGTTACAGAAAAGGCTCAAAGCAGCAGATCAGGGAAAAACTGCAAGTGACAGATACAGTCAGTCACTGGAAAAAGCACAGAGGGAAGAGGTGCTGCAGCTTCCATTTGAGAAGTGATGTTTAGAACCAATGCACAATAAGGAGAATGTGAGGGTACCTGCATTTATTGTAGTAGATTGCTGCATTTGGAGTGTGGGAAGCTTCCCCTGCACCAAATTGTCCTGTATCACACTGCTGTAAAACTGAGTAAATCTTCCAATGTAGGAAGAACTTTTCTAAGCCAGTGTGATCAAGTGCAGAATTTGATTATTACAGTTACTGAAGTCAATTGCAACAAGATTCCTAATCACACATAACATATTACAATTATACTAGAAGAGGAACATGTTTTTACAATTCATGATGGGGGCAGAAGAAGCACAGAACATGTACATTTTATTCTTCATTTTAAAATCAATTTTCTCTTCTAGATCAAATAGTCCCTGAATTACATTACATGACCTTGGACTGGGGATCTACACACTCCCTGATGTAAGCCTAGCTACCCAAATCGTGTTTGCCTTGAGAGGAGATTATTTTGTGCTATATCAATCTGGTCCATGCAGGACTTGGAAAAAGCATCAGATGTTTAGGCAGTGCAAATCCTTTTGCCATAGGCAAGGTTACTAATTAAAAAGCCTGAGCATACAGAAGCACCAGATGCAGCCCAACCAAGGATAAATGTCAAGAAATTGGCGAGGAAAAGGGAAAAAACAAGAAAGAGGTTCGGGAGAGATCAGTTTTTTCACAGAATGTTCCCTTTCCACTTGTCATTTCTTCCCAACCAGTTTGGTGGTATCTGACAACATTAGGTCTTGCAGCAGGGAGTCTCATGAGTTGTGTCTTACCGTGGAAGTGGTGGCATTTCATACGTAGTGTCTGGTCACATCCAATCCTGTCACCTTTTATTAGGTGTGCTGCCATTATGTGACACTTTGCTGGTGGCATGAGGTCACTTTGCAGCTCATCATTACAGACCTTGTTTTCTGTGTTTCTGTTGACGTTTTCTTGAGAGATTGAATGTGATTTCAGAGAGTGTTGCTGAAATATGCTTCCAATTTACAGCAACGCTCAGTTCTTTTAACTGAAACGGGACTGGATGCATACTAAGTATGAATAAATACCAGTTGATGAAAAGTTTGTGCTGGAAAGTTTTGTTTTCACCACAATGTTGGTGTGGGGACAATTTCCTAAAGGCTGTGCAATCAAGCTGGACAACAGCATTTGAACAGATGCCTTAACACAAGTGCAGGCTGAAGTTCTGCCGTAAATTAACCTAACTTGGGATCTGTGTGACTTCCTAGTGCATATCATGACAAAGCTAAATATTATTGCCATAGAATTGGCTTGTAAAAGCCTGGCATAGTAGCAGAGGGAAATAGGGTTGATGAGCATCTCTCTCTGGAGCAGTTCTGCATGTGAGGGTTTTGGGGGGGTCTTTTTCTGTGTGCCCTTGGTTTTCTGAACATTGACATTGCAATTCATGGAGTGGCAGCACGGTCCCTGCATGTCACTGAATTCTTGTGCATTCTGCTCTAGTCTCCATTGCTGTGATGAATGTTCCCTTCCTGAATTGTCATGAGCATCCTTTTGGGGCCTGCCCTGCCATACGCGATGCACCTCTGGCATAGTAAAGGGGCAGAACCCTGGGAAGTTGCTTGTTTCCATTAACATCCTTGTTTATAAGACTAGCAAAAATGCTGTACAACAGTAAATCTCCTGGATTGAACCAGTTCTTTGCACTGCTCCCATAACTCAGTGCTTTTAAACTGCTTTTGAGGGGATTATAACTCATCTCTGTCATTTACAAACAGCAGCATATAAGCATTGGATGTTTAATAGTTATTCCAATCATGCAGGCAAGGTTTTATTAGTGATCGCTTTAGGTTTTAGATTTTGTTTAAAGTGGTTCCTTTTTCTAAGTGAAAAGCATTAATTTAAGGTAACAAGCACAGGTGTCCTTCAGACCTCGAGTTAAGTGGTCTTACTAATTGAGCAAAATGAAGGGTATTTCCTCAGATGAAGTAGCTGGGAATAAAGAGCTGTATTGTCTCTTGAATGGAGGGAAACTGCCTGGGCTTCATATCCAAGAAAGACGCAAAAGTTGTTGGCACCATGTATGAGAGGCACCAGATGCTCTCCCAAAAGAAAGGAGGGGTGTCATTCTTCTTTCCCACTGTTCTAGTAATCAGAGGAGAATTAGTTGTCTTGTGCAAAGCCTTGATAAAATAAAGCTTCAATTGGGAAGCCACTCTAAACCTTTAGCATTAATGTCTTAGGGATAGGTATTTACCTGAGACTTCTCATAGCTAACAAGTATGACATTTTCACATGTAGTTTGCATGAGTCAGATTTGAGTCAGATCTCTCATAGACTGAATTCAGGTGCTACCACTAATGCATTGGGTTCTCCATATCCAATTAATCACACCAAAGCATAGATCAGTTGAAGGAAGAACAAAACTTACTTCTGTGATACTTCTGTATTGTTTCCATGGATTCTGTATTTTTTGTTTAGTACCGTTAAAGTAGCATAATGCAGAGGTGATCTCCTTTTCTGGACACATGCATGACTGAAAGTCACCACAGGAGGATGTGGAAATTCTGCCTCTATATTTAGAATATCTGCATATATCTACATACATCCCCTGTATGGGATCAAGTGGTACCTTAGTAATAGTTTGAAGTATGTATAGGAATGGGACAAATACTCACAAATTTTGTTCATGGTAAAAATAAAATAAGTCAATTTCTGCAAATATGAAAATTGTGTTGTGCAATATGTCAGATTTTAATGGGAACAGTTTCTTTGCCTAAGCTATCTAGCTTAGAGTAGGTCACAGCATGGACTGGAAATGCACAAGGTATCCAGTGACTTGGGGCTTTAAGAGTCAGGATTTTTTTAATTGTTCAAATACTTGCATTGGAATGAAACATCAGGCCCTAAGAGGGACTGATTTTCATGAGCAGTGACAATCAGGATGTGATTCCTGTTTTATGATTAACAGCTGTTCTGACTGGTGTTGCAGTGACATGGAATTGGTCTTTTCATTCCTGTGGCATTCACAAGTGGGCATGGTAGCAATTTATTCCATGTGCTATTAATTGTAGCATATAACCTAGGAGGTTTTGGAATCAGATTCCTATTGTGAGTTTTTCCTGAAAGATCTTCCTAATCTTACTAATATTGACTGATTCTTTGTATTAGGGTTTTCCAGGGATTGGTGGAGTCTAAAGGATTAAAGGCCTCTGAGTCAAGGATGACCTAGATTCTGATAGATTTTCTATGCAAATCCTTATAGACAGAGGTCATTAATGGAAACATCTGAAGCTAATATGAGTTAATATATTTGAGTGCTCTCTGAAATTAGTGAGTGTTTTGGTTCCAGGTAAATACAATACAGTTTATGTTTTAAGTATTTTAAAACTGATTTAGAAGCCTACTCAAACAGTGGTGTAAGATTTTAAATGCCCAATGCTCCTTCTAAAAAGTTGGGTTCTGGAGGCACTTTAGAGCACAGGATTTTCCTCTGAAGGTTGGAAACTTTCTCCTCTGCCCTACCAAAATAATTTCAAGAAAATAGCAGATTCCTAACAATAAACAAAATTCCTGATTTCACTTTCATTTTTATAAAGAAAATTTCTTGAGCTTTTTTAAGTTGAAAAAGGAACTAAGAATTACAAGAAATTTAAAAACTACTGGTGGTTTTCCCACCTCAAAACAGAAGGATGATTTATATACATAGCTATTTTTCTGTATTTACAAAGTGCTCTATTACTTGAAGATCTGATAAGCAGAAATAATATTCCTGAACAACCTGGTCCTTCTCTGTTTTGGTCCAGCTGCACTTACTCTTTGAGTGGGTGTAGGGATTGGATCAAAACCAGGAAGATTGTCAATATAATTAACATATAAAGTCACTAATGCATTTTCCTTTATGGTAGCTCCCCAAAGTTCAGCACATGGACCTCAAACCACGACTGAAATGAGCCCTCTATTTGGCTCATTAAATTTGTTTTCATTTCTTCACTTGTTTCTCATGCCTATTCCCTTACATTTGTTTCTTTGATTAATAGTTCCTCTTTATACTGTGCCCTTTTCCTAAGAATGTGAAAATATGTAAATATTCCAAGCAAAGACATTCTGTTTCAGTCTAGTAGTTGGGCAAGCCATTATCATTATAATATTTATGAATAAACAGAGGCATTTACCCAAAATATTCAAGGCTGACTCTGAGAAACCCACAAGCAAGGCATATGTTGTAATGCTTGTTTTTGTAAGTCTCTCAAGCAAGGACTCAGTAGCAGAGGTGGGGACAGAGCAAAAGGCACTGGGCTCTCCCTTTTCTGGTATCATGAGTGTGCTGGGACAGCTTCTAGTTTTGATAATTTTGATTCGGGCCAGGGCAATATCCTTGAAGTCTGTACCCTGTGTATAGTGTAACACGTAGTGCTTGGCCTTAGGTGTGGGTCCTGGCTGTGAGAAGCTTTGGCAGCTGGAGCTTTAGACATCCCCATCCTCCTCTCATTTTAATGTGGATGTGCAGAATTCACAGTCTCAGAGGAAATGCTGCACGATGGGGATCCAGCACGACTCGTTTTGAACATAAACATTTTCGCCAGTTCTTTGCCACCCACACGCAATGTCCTCCTCTCTTCATGTTCACCCCGAGGTCCCTGTGGGACCAAGCTCTGCAGTCCCTGGGACAGCGGGAGGAGCCGGGGCTGGCACCGCATCCTTTGGCATTTCCCACTCTGGGACTTCGCTGCCACCTCCAGCACACACCAGCAAAATGTGGGTTAATGGGGCAGGCGTGGCACAGCAAAGTCTCTGGTGGAGTCATTAGGGTGTGCTGGCAGGCTGCCAGCTCGGTTGGTGCAATTTTACACTCACTTTTCAGCACAAGCTTAAAGGGGAATCCTCTGTTCGCTTTAAGCCTTTACAGCCCGTGAGAGGCTGCTGGGGCATTCCTGCCCCTGTCCAGACCTCTGATGAACAGCTGGCTGGAAATTCTCATCTAAGCACTGGCGATGATTTGTTGCTGCGATTGTGGCTTTAAAACTGGTAGTCAGAACTGTTCAAAATTAGTGGATGTTCATGGGGTCTATTAGTGATATTGCTGTCTCCTATGTTTGGATTTTCCCAGAGTTAAAATGCAGAGTCTGAGTGCGTTTTGAGGAGGGGGTTTAAGTACTGGAAAAAAAAAAAAAAAAGAAACCCCAAAACCTCAACCCCTGGGAAGCCATAGCTGAGCAGGCACAGTTAGACTTCAGTCAGTACCATACACACATACCAAAGATTGTAGGTCTGTCCTGCAACAGGCTTCAGCTGCATGTGAAATTAATAGCAGCTGATAGTGCTTAGCTCCTGAAAGGGTTACACAGATGTAGGAGATTTTAATTTGTTGCTAGTATAAAGAATTAATCCAAATAAAATAAGTAGTTATTGCTGTATAATAAACAGAAATTTAATTTTTTTTTAAAACTTATTTTTATCTTATTTTCTTGCTTTAAATTGAATCAATAACAATTGTGTCTTTTTGGGTTTACAAATTTTAGGTCAGTTTTCCTGTGAAACATACAGCTTGAGCTGATGCCTATTGATCTGGAATTAGAGAGCAAAAGGGTTAAATCTCAATCCCTCTCTGATTTATATTTCCCTCCCCTTCTTCCCAGCTGTGGACATGGATGGAAGATCTGCAGAAGGAGCTCTTAGAGGATGTCTGTGCTGACTCTGTGGATGCGGTACAGGAGCTTATCAAGCAGTTTCAGCAGCAGCAAACAGCCACCCTGGATGCTACCCTCAATGTTATTAAAGAAGGGGAAGATCTAATCCAGCAGCTCAGGTAAGCATCCACCTGGGGCACAGGTGTTGAGAAATCTGATGCATGCTGTGCTTTAGGGGTGCCTAAATAGGGAACTGTAAGCTAGGATCAATTGGGAGAGTTTGTAATTCTTTTCTTATTAATAATTCTTCAGATCCTTCGAGGGTTTTATTGAAATTACAGGGAGTGATTTGTGTGGACTGATTAGAGTAGTCTGTGGATCAGCATTGGTTTCCTGTTTGACTGAGAGATTATTTATAGGCACTGGGAATGAATGAAACCAAATGTGTTTGAAGTGAATATTTTTAGTTGGTATTTATAGAAGATTGTTAAATGGTTGTGAGCTGAGGCCTCGTGATTTATATGGTTATTCCCAACGTAGGGTAAGTGTATTCCTCTTAATAAAATACACACGTGTCTAACAGTCTTCACTGTTTCACTTTGCATGCAGCACCCTTCTATTTATCTTTGTGTATGTGGGGTTTATTCATAGTGTCAAAGAGGCTCTTTCACTGCGGGTTCTTCTACTAGAACTGTGAATTAAACCAGCGCATTTTTCCCTAATTTAAAATACATGAAGAGACTAGTCCCAAGAATTTGGGGAGGTGGGGGGGAGGTTGGGGTTTTTGTTCAGTGTTTGATGTTTTTGTTTCGTTTCTTTCTTAATCTGCAAGTATTGTCAAATGAATATTTGCAGAGTAAGCTTAAACAGAATCTGCAATTGTGAAATCTCTCTCATTTGTTGTTAAAATGGTTTTCTGTGCCTTTAGCTTTGTTGACAGCAGTGAAGTTTTCCTGCCTTTTAGGGATGTTGCTGGGCACTGAACCAAGTCCAATACATCACTTATTATTTAGATCTTTGTATTGTTACAGGTTGCCCTTACCCACATGTACATAGCGTGCATGTTCTGTATACATTATAATATGCAAATATCCCAGGTTTTATGCATTTCACCAGACAGCCCAAGAGAGTGACATCATCTTCCTCACCCTGAGCTTTCGTAATCTGATGCCTTTACTTCTCATCTGAGATGTGCAGAAAAACATGGGCCATGATAGGAACCTGAGAGGAAAAGCCCAAGATGCTCTGGACAGTGAGGGCTCTGGTGGAGCTCTGCCCTTAAGAGACCTCCTGCAGTAATAAGCATTTTCCTACTGCCATATGCTGAGCTTTCCTCTAAGCTTTTCCCTGTCATCCTGGATGCAGAGTTTTCTTTGCTGGGTCAGAAAAAAAAAAATAAATGAGGGATTTGAAAGGAGTGCTCTAGGTTTTGATTGTCATTCAGCCCTGGGCAGCCAGACCAGAAAGCTCATGGACATTGCTACCCTTGCTGTGTGTGACTTGCCAGCACCACAGGGGAGGGAGAGGGACTGGAGTTGTGGCATTGCTTGCCACTTTTAGAGTTGGAGAGGAAGGATCAGGAGTAGATATTCCATCCTTCTATTCATCTTTGCTGATGAGATCAGTAGGATAAAAACATGCTGGGTTTGGTAAGTGAGCTGCCAGAGGGGAAGGGGTTTTAGCTGAGAATATGTATGGCCAGCTGTAGCAGGTCAGTCAAAGGTCTGCATGGTAATGTACTTTTATGCAAAGAAATTGTTTGCAAAGTTTGGGGCACTTCTATGAGATCCAAAAAATGGCAGTTAAATTGTGGGCTACAATTTTTTTTGTTATTCTTCCCAACTCTTGGAATGGCGTCACTTCAGTGTGAACACCCATGGAGTGGAGCCTGAAAGGGACCCTGTACACGCCCATCAGGTGGAGTTGGAGTGTTTTTTGGGGTTGCAGAAAGTGTTGACATTCAAGGAGTCCTGGTTCTGATGGTGGGATCGGCCTGAAGGATTTTTGCCTGTACTTGAGTCAGAAGGGAAGTGCAGAGTGGCCAGGGTAATACCTGGAGCTGAGAAGTCAGTGGAGCATGGGAAAGAGATGAACTGCAAGGTGGTGTGTGGGACTTCCAGTTTTTCTTAATGTGAACATAGTCAATTCTTAGCTTCAGTCTTGGAAAAGTGACTGTGGCCTCAGCTTTGAGACTTTTTAAAATCAGTGTCATGCTCCAATGTTTGCAAAGTACCAAGGCAGGTTTTGTGGCAACTGTGTTTAACAAAGAAAAGTTTGGTTTGGGGTCTAGTTTGTTCTCTGAGCAAGGTGGAACAAGGTGAACATATTTGTGCAAATGGATCTCCTGGTTCTGATGGAGTTAATACCAAACATTTAAATGCACACAAAAGTTTTCAGTGCTGAGCTGTCAACATGAGCTGGTTCAAGTGTTGGATTTGAGAACTCTGACTAACTGCAAAGCTTGTAATGTGATCCTGGAGTCTTTCAAAGCAGAACACCGTGGAAAAAAAGCCCAGTGAAGCTGCCTCTGTGTGTGCCCACTCTCACCAGCTTTCATCACTGCTGGCAATGGTAAAGAATACACAGATAAAGGAAAAACTAGAATTGCTGCAGTCTTTCCTTAACACAGGATTGCATTTCAGTGTGGATCACCTTGTACCTGCCGTGAAGAATAGATGAAGACTGCAAATGCTACAACAATGAAAAGAATGAAATACACTGCTCTTATCAAACATGTCATAACACAGGTTAAAAGCAATAAAATTACTGGAGCTTTGGAAAGTTTTACATTTCTTGTTCTTATCTTTGAGAGAACAGATTTTGGTTGAGAGAAGATCATTTGTGTAGGAGCACTCTGCTTCCTCCAGATAGGCAATGAAAAGCTCAGCTGCCTGAACTAAATACCATGCCTGGGACTGCACTTCACACGAGGTCTTCAGGACCTCAGTGACTCCATCAGGAGGCCAAACCTATCAGGAACAAAACAGGCCTGCCTAGAAACTCTGTGCATGTCATGGTTCACATAGGAAATACTTTTCTCTCTTCCTTATCAGTGCTTTACTGAGGTGGTTGTTGTTCTCAACACAAAGCAAACCTTTTGAACTGCAATTCCAGGAGTGCTGCTGGGGGCAACATTTCTGGTCATCTGTGAAAGGCAAAACAATGACTTGCTCCAGTGAGATGTGAAAAGCAGGAATGTAAAAAAAAAAAAAAAAAAGCCATTGAAGAGTTAGGTATCTTGCTTTTTTGCAGTAGTCCAGCATATAAGCTTTAGATAATAGATTTTTCTCATTGAGTTTTCTCCCAGTGGAAGCACTGAAAGTGGTTTTAGGAGCACAGTGTTCATTTTAAACAAAGTCAGCAGCAATGTACTGAGTCCAATTTTCTGTTCCCCAGAGTTTATTTTGGGGTTTTATTTTCCAATAATTTCTTTGAATTAAACTTCAACTTGAAATTTCTTTTAAAACTCTAATCCATAGCCTTTCAAAGATTAGTACAGGTCTTATATTTATTCTTTCCCAGAGTTTCTCATCACCAGACAGAACAAGAAAAATTGTGACAGAAGCATGAAAACTCAGAAATGTTTTTTCTGTAGGGAGATCTTTCTCAGACCAGACTAGCTAGGGGTTGTCAATGCCTTATCCAAGGAGACTTTAAAAAACCACCAGAGTAGAACTCTTAAACTTTTGTATTGCATCAGTCACTGAAATGCAAGTGTGGCTTGATTTGAAGAGTGAAACGTTTAATGAAAAAGAATTTCTAAAACTAAATGTGTCTCTAGATCCCGTGAGAGATTATTCAACACCGGTCTTGAATAATTCATTGAGTAATTTAGATAATATATGAATAGTAATAATCCTGCATCTGAGTGAAGACTTATTTCATGTCCTTTTATAGAAGACAGGTGCTGGCTGAGGGAAATAGAACTTGACTGGATGCAGCCTCAGATTAAGCTGTAGTTTGAAAATCTCTAGTTATTTTAATTCCTCCTTCCTCTGTGCAGCTCTAATGTGGAGGCAGAGACCCTGTGATCACCATGAATGTGAAAACAGACAGACAGAGTTGGGCAGAAACCATAACACCTAGAGAGAAAAATATCAGTGTAATATTCCCATATAAGCAAGGGAAATCAGTAGAACTTACATCTAAATCTTGTTTTAGCCAATGTGTCAAAGCCAAGATTAAATTTTGGCTTCAGAGTTTCCTTTCTGGCCCTTCAGAACATTGAGGGACCTTGTGTGGAATGTTTGAGGATAAATTTCAGTTCTTTATGTCTGTAAATGGTATTTATCTGTAAAACAGTCACTGGAAAAAAAAATTGCTGAAGACATAGCAGACTATAGGTGAGCCTATTATTATCCATGAAAGCACAAATAGAAAAGGAACCATCAGGGCTTTCCTGTGCCCATGCTAAGCTTTCAAGAACAGCAAATTCCCTCTTCGTCCTGGCCCACAAGTAAAGGGTTTGTTCCCATCTGCTGCCTGTAAATGGAAAAAGAAACTGGAGGATTATCTGCCCTGTCACATTCACATCTCCTTTCCCTTGCCCCAGTGAAAAGACAAGTCAGGATCTCTCTTGCTGTTTCTGAAAGGTGTATTGGGGGTTTTTTGCACTGTCTTCTGTATCCACTGCTGTACTACGTTATCCAGAGGATACCAGGACATCACTAGCCATTGGTCTAAAACACTCATAATTCGGATTCAATTTGTCTGTAAATAATAGGGTAAATGCAGAAAATTAACTTGTAAAGGTCCAGGAGGCTGAATAACATCTCTGTTGATGTAAGTATAGGCAGGAGCAGGTGACCCTGCAGAATTAAAGGTGATTGCCAGCCTGTCTCCTCCAGAGAGCCCTTGAGATTGATGTGCATCTTCTCCCAAAGTGTGTAAGGTCACAGTGTCCACCACACAAGAAAGGATGATCCCCCTGCTCAAACTTTGTGCCAAGCTCAAACTTTGTGAGGAGCTGCAGGATTTCAGGGAGCAGAGGGGATGATTGTTGCACACACCTTCCCTCAGCCCCCTGTGCGTGGCTTTGCTCCTCAGCAGCACACAGAATCACAGATGTGGAGTTCTTGCTCTTCTGCCTGCCTCAAAGCTCAGCTCTAACCCTGCCCTCTGCCTTGCCACAGGGACTCTGCTGTTTCCAACAACAAGACCCCCCACAACAGCTCCATCAGCCACATCGAGTCCGTCCTTCAGCAGCTCGACGAGGCCCAGGTACAGATGGAAGAGCTGTTCCATGAGAGGAAGATCAAGCTAGACATTTTCCTTCAGCTCCGCATTTTTGAGCAGTACACCATTGAGGTAAGAGCTGGCTGCAGGACCTGGCTGGGGGGAGCTGTGGGGGAGAGAGAACATGTGAACATACCCTGTGAGGAGACATCTTGCGCTGTTGGATTCTGCTCAGCTGTCCAGTGAGGGGGAGAGAGAGTTACAAGTGTGCTTTAATTCAGGCTGTTGGACCTAAAGCATGCTTTAGGATAAAGTGCCAGAATGCACTGAAATAGCTGCATGGGTGCCTCCCTGACTATGCTGGGAATCTGCCTGCTTTGCAGAGAAGCTTCATGAGATGCTTGTTCTAACTCTCTGTTGACATTTGGAAGTTCTGCATCACTTATTAGTGATTTGGAAGTTCTGCATCACTTATTAGTGAGGTTTGTCTCTTCAGATGCAAACAGATACATGCCTGTCTCTAGGCCACAGAGTGAAAAAACATGTTATGCATTAAAGGAAAGGGTATTTAAAAGGTGCACTTTTTAGACACTGCAGTGGATTTATTTAAAAAGGAAAAAAAATGTCCCTTTGAAAATTAAAGGGATGTTTTTATGTCCTCATGCAAAAAAAAGGTCTTTCAGTTCTGTTTTGTACTTCTGTTCTGGAATCAAAAGCACTGGATGGAAAATGCATCAAAATATTGGGGTAATCTTGGTGTGAGAAATTTTAAAGATATTCCAGCCAATCTCAGTAATTACTTTCTGTAGTTCTGATAGGAGTTGAAAAAGGAACAAAATGGGTATTAACTTGTGTACAGAGTCTGTGAGACTGATGCCAGTGCTGGTGTCCTTTGTGGGATGTGTTCCTCCTGCTGTATCCCCCTGGGGCTTGTTCAGTTCAGGGAGCACCTGTAAGTGTTTGAGGATGATACATTCCTGGAGGTATTGCTTGTAAATCTGTAGGTTTATTCATTATTTATTTATTTTTTGTAAATCTGTAGGTAGTCTCAAGGTGGGTGCTGGTAACTGCTGAGAGGTTTAGAATGCTGTGTTACATTTTGTGTTTAAGACATGACATGATAAATTACAGTGGGATAAAAGGCAGGCAGCAGGTGTCCAGTTTCCTAAAAGGTGTCCTGTTCTATTGCTGAATGGCAGACATAGGAATCAGTGAGGAGTATCTGAGCTTCTCTGCTGTGACTGCACAGTGAGGTATTTCACTGCAGTCTGTCCCACACTGCTTGTTAACTATGTAAATTAGAATAGTTTCATTTACTTTCCAGTGATGTGCAGCCTCCTTGATGTTGAGAGGCAGCATTCCTTGTATTTGTGTATAAATCTATAAAAGTATCTACTTCATTTAAATATAGGAGATAACATACTCTTTCAGCAGAGTATGTTATTTCCTATATTTAAATAAAAGATACTTTTTATACATGTTGGTGTGGCATGGCAGATGCTGAATAATTGAGAGTTTTACTTCAAAGATGTAAATGGGTGTGAATGCTGTACTGGAACATACCCATAAATGGCATCTGTGTTTTCAAAAAAGAAGAAAGAGACAACCAATTTGTGCCTCTGGAGCACCCAAATGTGTTTGTAGACATTTGTTTGTAGCATGTGGTGAACCCATGTGAGTTACTCATTAAGGTCTCAGCCTGTTTCACTGCAGATTCAAGTCTGAACCTATAATTGTTCTAATTTAAGTAAAAGTATTTTTTCAAAATTTAAACAGATCACTGTTCTCAATTTTTTTTTCTTTGCTAATAGTCTTTCAGTCGAAGAGTGTCACTACCAGGTATTACTTTACTGATGGGGTTACCAAGGCATCAGGAGAGGATGTGACTTACATTATTCCCCTCACATGGGATACCAATATGGAAATGCTTTGTGGATACTTTTGATTTGTTTCTGCATGGATCTTACTTCTGTATGTTCACAGAATGGAGTGGCTGTGATACATTAAGATACTTAAAATTGGAAATGTGCTTCAGAATCTTCTAAAATCAGATTAGCAAGAAAGGATTTTAAAGAAAATCACCATTAGTTGTCACTGTAGATTTGCTAATATTTCATCATATAAACATCTGAGTTCCCTCTGAAAGATTAATGTTACAGGGAAATCTGAGAGCATGTTTCATAGAGAGTCTGTGGGCAGATGATTTTATTTAGAAAGCTCCCTCTCTCAGAAAAGTATTTTTTATTTTAGAATAATTTTGATAATTTTTACTGAAAACACAGTGAAAAATATACCCAGGTCAGTATCCTAAATTTTCTAAGTACAGTTAGTGCTTAAACAAGAAAGGCAGTTTGATGGATAATAAAACAAAGGCAGTTTGAAATAAACTGTTCAATAACACATGTATGCTATGCATTTCAAACAGCTGAATTGGCTCAAATTGACACAGTAATGGTGCTTAGAAAGTAGATTGCAGTCAGTTGCCTCAGCTGTATAATGAAGATTCCAGTTCAGTAGGAAACTGTTACAAGAGTTAACACAATTATCTCATGCCATTGTTGAGAAACAAAAAGATTTTTTCATCACCATAATTTAAAAGCATGTAATGTTTCTGATGGTTGACTATTCCAAGCTATTGAGGAAAAAAGATGGTGATGTTTGAAACAGGAAATTATTTTTTCTACTAAAGACAAGTAGCTTGAGCTATGACTGGAAATGTATTTAGGTTTTAATTTTCCATAATAACCTAGATCCTGCATAGATTAAGAATTGTGAAATAATGTGTACCAGTATGATTGATTGTCAAATTAATTTCTCCTTTTCTAGTCTAGATAAGCCCCCTTCCATCTGTCCAAAGAGCAGTGCCATATTGAACACATCCTTAGTGAAAGACCTGTACCTGCTGCAGCTGTGTTAATCCTTCCTGCTCTCACACAAACTGCCTGCAAAACCTGAGTCCTCCTCCCAAACTTGAATATCTTTCTCTTCATTGCCATTTCTGCCTTGTCAAGCGCCCAGTTTCCCATTTTCCCCTCAGGTGTGTGTTCTTGGGTCTGTTGGTTCTTGTGCTCCAGAGAATCCCTTGACATGAGGACCCTTTGCATCTCTCTAGTGGAAACTGGAGGGATGCAGCTGTGGGAGCCCATCTGCTTCCAACAGCTTAAGGGAAGCTGTATGTTAGCCCAGCCTCAGAAAACATCTCATGTTGTCTCTTTCCATCCAGTTTTGGTACTGAACATTTCCAACTCTGTTAATTTTCCCTGCTTCTCTCTATCTCTTTCTCTCTCTCCTTTCTAATTAATAACGCAAACAAAGTATTAGGATTTTTAAAAATTAACAAATGGCAAATGAGTGATTTGCCGTTTTGCTTAGGAAGTGTCTTTTGTTCTTTGGAACCAACCCTGCTTTGACTGTTCTCCACAAATATTGAAATATGTGCCATTGAACACATAACCCATTCCTCTGGCTCTCCTTCCTAAACTTACACTGTGCCCATCTGTTTTGTAGCCCTCCTGGTTTTTGAGCTTTTCTATAATCTTTGCATCTTGACAGAGGTTTGGAGTTCAGACAAACTTTAGGATTAATGATTACTGTACAATAAACACTTATTTCTATCTATTTAGGCATTATTGATCTTGTACTTCAGTGAAATCTGTCAACTATTGTTACATTTTGTCTTCAGGAAGAATATTTTCCTTTAAGAGAAGCCACCTGCCTATTTGTTTGGCAGGGCAGACCAGCTGTGTTCATTTAGGACTTTTAAGCCTCACAGGCAGCTTTTGTATTGCCCTGGACTCATGGCAGGTTTGGCAGATATGAATTTGGGTACAAACACACAGCCCCATAGCATGTGCTGCCTGTTCTTTCTTGCCTTAATCTAATTACATTGACTGATATTTACACTCTGGGTTCTCGGGGTAAGTTATGAAATCCAAGCTATGGCAACACCTGAAAACAGACATAACAGAAACATGAGAGACCCTGGCTGTCCCTGTGGGAGCTGTTCTGCCCTAAGTTTTAACACACAAAATGACAGCCCATCCTTTATTTAGGAAATGTGTCTAACTGATGCCTGATAGGTTTGATTCCTTTACCAAGCCACTGCACATTTCAAAACAACATGGGATCCTTGGGATCATATGGTTGGTCTTTCTATATGATACAGACTGATTGAGTTTGTGCAGCCAGCCAGGTAACTTGGGAGGTTTCCTGGAATGTGAATGTGGGAGCTGATCTGCTGTGAGGGAATCAGGAGCAGAGCTGGAGGGGTGAGGGCTGGCAGACATCAGCAGCTGTGCTGGCACCACACTGAGTGCATTTTACATACAAAGCACAGGTGTGCTCCTGAGTTATATCCTCAGGAAGATCTGTCAACTATACTTTGTCCCTTGCTTCAGAAATAGTAATTTAAAGGCTTATTAACTGTTATTTGAGTGAATGCAAATTTACAGCAAAATGCTGAGTAAATGTATATGAACCAAATGGTATCATGCACTGAGTGGCAACCCCTAAAAAATTACTGCCATTCAGAGTCTTTCTGCATATTTTTCCCTTTAAGCTTTTGTAGAGAGATTACCAAATTCACCTGTAGGCCTCTGTAAAATGAGAACAGGAATGATCTCAGCCAATACATGTGCAGCAACATTTGTTGGTTACCTCAAAAAAACTTCCATACCTGTAGGAGCACAGTTTGTGGTAACTGGGAGCAGGATGGCCAAGCCTCATCCCCAGTGGGCTCAGCTGTGAGCAGCAGGTGAGCAGCACTGACAGCAATGAGCCATGCCGTGCCCAGGGGCACTGAGCAACCACCAAAGGGAACAGAGGGCACACAGGTGCAATGCATGAACTTGGGGGTATAAAAGGTTGGGCTAAAGAGCAAGGAGGGCAGATGCCTGTGGCCTTCTGGTGTGGTAAGGGTGAATGTTTAAAGCCTTCTGAAATTGTGTGCTGATGCTCTGTGTGTCATGGCTGTCTCAACTGTGACATATGCTGTGACACTTCTCCCTTTCCTAGGAAAGTGGAGGTGTCCAGCTCCTTCCCTTGCATGTATTGTTTCTTTTCCTACAATGTGAGATGCCAGACAGAACCTGTTTTCTGTAGTCTTAGAGTGATGTGATTCTTACACCAGGACAGTCCTGAGAGGGATTAAGGGGGTTCCCACTGTACAGTATAAATTGGATCTTCTAAGCTGTTTGTTATATTTCAAAAAACACATGATCACTAAAACCTTCACCTGCTGGATATCTAATTTTCCCCCATTCAATTTCTTTGGCTCCATTTCACCTGCTAATTACATTTTTCAGCCTTGATTTCTCTTGCTGCCTCTTCTGGCTGTTCACAACAATCCCTGAGCATGAGTTTAGGAGGAAACAGGAGCCAGCTTTCACAGCAGCTCATTTCACTGTTATTTACAACTCATTTGAGCATCCTATTCCAGGTTTATAATACTAGCTGTACCTTTCAAGAGCATTAGCTGCCTGCATGAAGGTACAAGATGTTTTGTAGCCCCCTCACTGACTAAGAGCTGACACTCAGATGTGAACTTCTTTACTAGAAATAAGTGTTACAGAGCTTTTGAGATAGATTTGAAAGAAATTTCCACCTTTTCTGTTCATAAGATGGGATCCTGTAATGTTTCTTGCTTAGTGGGTTTTTGTTTCTCTTTTCCACCTAAACTGAGTTTTCCAACTCCATGTCCCTTCATTTTAAGGGAAGGAATGCTCTAAGCTGTTCTGGGCACTCTGTTTTGGAACTGAATCCCATTGTTGCTCCAGATATTTTTTTTGATTCAAAGGAGTCAAAAGCACTGGAGCAGAATCATCACTGTGACAGTCCTTTCACACTTCAGTGGCTCAGGTCCCCACTAAGCCAGTGTGGCATCTCTGTCTGTTGTCAAAAAACTGGGGTGACAGTGTTGTCATTTTGCACAGCTTCAGTCAAAGCCAGGGCCTGAGAAAGAGGAACAGCAAACTTTCTGCTGATATGATCTGTAGAAATGACAGTTCCATTTACCCTTTCCCATCTCAGTCTGCTCCTAGACCCACTTACACTGTCACATCCAGGTCTCAGCTCCTTCAGCCTGCTCTGAATGTTCTTACCCTTGGCATTCCTGTTGCACCATCTCTGGTGAGTGCCTTAGAGATCTGGTCTTACCTACTCTATTATAATTCCTCACTTTGTGCACTCACAGACATTCCCTCTGCATCCAGGATGTGGAATTTTTTTCCTTCCTTGATCAAATCCTACCTTTCATCCCATCCATCACCACTGTTAATCCCAGCTGTATGGCTGTCACCTTTTTTCTCTTGAAATGAGGTAGATCTTGTCTTTTCAATGTAGATCTGCTCTGTGCCTGTGTGACTGTTCTTCCTCTCCTGGCTCATCCCCGTGCTCTACCCACTCTCCTCACCCTTGCTTCTCTTCCTACTTGCACCATCATTTTTGTTCTAACCTGCCTCCTACATTTGCTTATTCTTCCCAGGCATCTTTACTCTTTTTCAGATCCCTCTCAAGCCCACTCACTTTGTGTTGATAGCTTGTGCTCCCAGGATAGAACTTTCTTCCCTCCTCCTCATATGCCCTTCCTCAGCCCATACTTCAGAATATCAGCATTTCTGTGATTCATTCTCCACATAGCATTTATCTTCTTTCACTTGATTCCTCACTTCCCCTCTACACTTCCTTCTACTGGCAAAAAAAATTTTCTGCTTGCCATTAAACATGACTTTAGATGTTGAACACTGAATTAAGGCCAAACAAGCAGCATTCAAGCATCCTTTTGTAGAAAATCTCATCATCAGAACTATAAAAAAAATACATACTTAAGGATTTAGATAAGAAATTGTTGGAGATGTACAATTGTCTGTGCAGCAGCTGGTCCAGCTCTGGCAGGCTCCTTGGCATAATTCAAGCTGCAATGTAGACATGAGGTGCCTGGGCTGCTCCTGTTGTCATTATTACTGCTGCTGCTTTTCACCTGTGTACTCTTCTCTGCAGCTGTCATTATTCTCCAGGACTGAAGAACATGTCCCTCTCCATTTGCTCATGTTTCCTGCTGATGTTGCAACATGACAAATCCAGGAGGCGGCAAATGCAGCAGGAGTGGGAATTTGGATATATTAAGTTGCTGCTTTAGGAAGATTCCTGCCTAAGAGCTTTGTGGTCTAGACTGTGGTCACTGTGTCTGCACGAACACAGACCTGGCTGCCATGGCTGTGTATCCACAACTGCTCTGGGACAGTCTCATGGAGCTCACACAAACCCAGCATTTAATCACATGCTCCACACTTCTCTGATAGGGATATCTCAGATATCTCACTTCATACTAGAGTGGCTTCTAGAAGCTGCCAGTGATGCTTCTCCTCCCATTCTCATGGCATCAGGAGCATCTGTTTCAGGTGAAGCATCACAAAATGTGCTTGCTAGGCTCATTGGAATCAATAATTTGTTGTGGTTTTCTCCCATCAGTACTCCTGGGTTGTTTGACCTTCCCTTTAGTAATAGGGAGGTGTTTCTTGGCCACTGATCTCATATGACCCACAGAAAAGGAGGGTGGCCCCTTCCAAGGAGTTGCTAAGTGTGTCTGACCATGAGTCACATGCAGCTTTTTTATCCCCTGGGAACCAGGAGATAAGGCTGCTCCTATGCTAGTCTAGACTCCTGCTCCTGCTGCTCTCAGGACCCTTCTGCTTTGGTAAAATTGCTTTCTCAAGCTACAGCAGAACAGAGCAGAGCCCCAGTCTTCTATTACAGCAGGGCTTCCCTTCTCTCACTGCATGTGGGTGGTGCTGAGGTCTATTTAGAATCACTAACACTGGTAAATAAAGTGAATAAAATAAGAAGTACTGTCAGTTCTTCCCACCTAAACACATGAACAGGGTAAATTAATCAGCAATTCTTCTTTGTCAAAATGGAATAAAACAAGTTCATGGCCAAGTGACCCTCATTTATGAGAGAATTCCTGACAGAGGCCCAGTGCAATTGGATCTTGCTGCAGCTTAGGGGATAGGACATTTCTGTTTAATGCAGTCCAAGTTTTATCAGAAATATCAAGGCCTGACTCATCTGTGAAAACATCAATTTTTTAGATTTGAAAAGTATATGTCTGTAGTTAACAAAGCTGCCTAATTACATCTTCCTCAAGAAAAAGAAATAATTTTCCAGTACAAACCAGTACATTCAGACTCTGGCACTATTTCCAAATGGTCCTGTTTGAAGTACAGAAAATGCTGGGATTTTGAGACATTGTCTGTACAGAGAGAAAAGGAAATGTCCTAATGAGATATGCAAAGCAGCGTGGTCTCTGGAATAGGGCACCAGATTGGGATTCAGGAAACCTGGGTTGTTATCACAGCCCTGCTATTGCTTCTTGCCTTAGTGTGCTTTAGATTCCCTGCTAGCCATCTGTTTGTTACTCAGAGCAATGTACCCAGCCTTCCTGTACCCACTTATCCTGAGAAATTTGGTGTTGTTCCACCTCTTGCTGTGCCTGATTCCTTCCTCTCTTCCCCTGACCCAGCACAGGGGATGAGTGTCACTCCTTCACCAGCCCTCACTCAAAGGCTCCTTCCCTCCCCTGGTGGCTGTGCTCTTGGCCTGGCAGAGCTGGCACTCACTCTCACAGCTTTGTCACTGCTGGATGTGTCCAGCGCTGCTCAGGCACAGGCTCAGCCTCTGTTCCTGGCCCTGAGAATGTGACATGGAGCACCGTGGACTGGCCTTGCATCCTGCATTGTTTATCAGCTTGCATCCCCACTGCCTGTACCATCCTTTCCTCCTTAGCTGGATCTGGAGAGTGTGGGTAATGGAGCAAAACCTCTTTTAGCTCCGTTGTCCACAAGCAATAAAAGCAATAGTAGTCAGTGTCCCTTCTGCAGCCAAGTGGAGAAGTTACCAAGAGAAAGTTCTAATTCACTTATGTCACGTGCTTTTCCATAGAAAGAGCAGAAAGAAACTCAACATTAACACTGAACGCTTGCATTTAACACCTGAACATTTACATTGAACTTTGTGTTACTGTCATGGCTGCAGGAACCTGTGCTCACTCTGAATTAATTCTGTTGTTTGTAGCTTGAGATGAGGTCAAGATCACCTCAGTTCTGATTACTGTTAGCTCAGCATCTACCCCTAAATGTAAATGTATCTGGTAAAGCTCTTTTCCACCATCAACTTTGGACATTTTTCCCTAACTGTTAAGTCTGCCAATAAGTCTCCACAGTCCAGGGACTCCTGCTGTGATATGTGAATGAATCAGAGGCTGCTGGAATCAGGAATGGGGGCAAAGACAGTGGAGAGATAGCTATTATTTAAAGGTAATTGAGTGGAATGGGCAAAGGAACAAGCTGAAGAAAAATAGAAACCCCTCAGGATATCCACGCTCTGCCTTCTCTTCTGCAGATGCGTCCCAGGTTCTTCACTGAGTAAGTCGGCTTTTCTGCTTCTCTCAAAAAAGAGCCTAAAACATGCACTTTTTCCTTCTAGTGCAAAACTCTGTGCTTTTGTCCATTCTAATGTGAGAAGGGCTGAGAACTGGTCCTTTTGGGTCCTCTTCCTAAGCCTGTGCTGCATATTATGTATGTTTTCTGGTAAGGAAAGCTGAATGGGAAATTCTGAATCTTGGTTCCTTAGGAAGTTAAACATCTCACTGCTCACAGGCCCTGAAGAGCACTTTTAGTGAGAAGCAGAGAATTTTCGCTGCATCATAATGTGTACAAGTGGGAATGTAGAGATCTACTTTTAGCTCTCCTGAATTCAGCTATTTAGCTAAGGAATTGACCTATTGATCAGAATTAAGTCATTTATTTAATAATTTTCAATCCTTCTAAGACTTGTATTCTGCACTGTACAAGTTAATTGCATTTCCCTTGTCCCCCCTCCCTCATTCATTGTCACTAGCACATTCTCTCTTTTCTGCCTGCAGCAGCAGAACTTGGGTTGAGGTGAGACTGGGCTGCTTAGGTGGGCACTAGATCTTGCTTTAATTGCACAGGCAAAACTGGAGGACTTTGATACCAGCTGGCTTCTGTGGAGAAAGATGTAAAATGCAGAAGATACAATAAATGGACTGCTAAAATCATCAACCTGTGTGTCACAATTAGGAAGCAGAGAAAGCAAACAAGATTTTGCATGTTCCCAGGAGTTCCCAGTCAGGTCTTTGGTTACAGCCAGGTTTCATTTGTGAATCTGTAAATGATTCACCTAAACCTTGAGTGTGATGTTTCTGTGTTGTGCATTACATCTGTGATATGTAACATATAATGTGTTGCAAAATTAATGTTTTAGAAAAATTCAGTCCATTTTGGGATTGTGTGGTTGCAGGGTGTTTTGTAATTCTGGAAACATTATTTTTTCATTTAATTTGAATATATTCAGGAACATTTGTTCTACCATCAATGAGAATATAGTGGGTATTCTCTTCTAGTGTCATTTGGGATATATAAGAGAAAAGGAAGGTGACAGTTTTTGTTGGACTGATAATCTTTTCATGGATCCTCACCTAAGAAAAATGTGAAGTATCACCATTAAGTGGGCAGGATCTGGAGTTTGAAGTTTTCTGGATCAGAGTCAAAATGCAAAGTATTTTCTGATCCAAATATTGTTTGAGAGTAAGATATTTCATTGATCCTGAGTGTCTGTTTTCTGCCCATGAAGGTTACAGCAGAGCTGGATGCTTGGAATGAAGATCTGCTGAGGCAAATGAATGATTTCAACACTGAGGATCTCACTCTGGCCGAGCAGCGATTGCAGCGTCACACTGAGCGGAAACTGGCCATGAACAACATGACCTTTGAAGTCATCCAGCAAGGGCAAGACTTGCACCAGTACATCATGGAGGTCCAGGCTTCAGGTGAAAACAATTTGATCTCTATTTTACATGAAAAAAAAAAAAAAAAGAAAAAAAAAAAAAAAAAAAGAAAATAAAAAACCCAACCCCCAAAACACATAGCAAGCCAAAATACCACATTACATATCAAATGAGCTTTTAACATAAGCAATACCTGTCTCTCCACTCTCTGAACTGTTCCACAGGTTTTGAGAATTTTGATTCAGGATTTTATTTAAAACCTGCTGTTTCTTTGAGATTGAAACTCATTGAGGAAGTGAAGCTGAGTTTCAAGTTTCATTCAGAAAGTTTCACAGCTGCAGGATGGAATGTGTGAATGACTCCAAATTGGACAGAGAGGGGGAGGGCAAGACAAGCTCCTTGTCCTTGCTCCAGCTCAGAAACAAGCACTGCAGTCAAGAGCTAAAGATCCTTGAGCTGGGCAGTCAGACCTCAGGTCTGGATGCAGTCTAGTGGTTCTAGACTCCTAAGCTTGTTAATCTTACTGCAAATTGACTTTAGTGAGAGTCAAACTGACCAGATGGGCTGGCTTCATTCTCTGCAAACTCAAGTACCTTTTCCCTGTTCCCCATTTCAAGGTGCACACATGCCCAAGGGAAAGAGAGGGAGAGTAAGGGGAGAAAGAATCTAGTTATCCTAGAGTCCTCTGGGAAAGAATCCAAATATGACAGTCTTGAAACCAGTAATGAAATGGAACTCTTGTTTCCAGCCAGTTCTGCTTGGAATTGTTTTATGTAAAGGGGGAATGTGATAAACCATACTGGAATTCTCCTTTACAGAGTGCATTTAAAGGTAGCAACTTGGGTGTAAAAATGCCCTTTGAGATGTGCTCTTAAATGGAAGTTTATATTCATTTTGGTAGGAAGTCTGTCTGACTTTGCTCTGCTTCTCAGCATAAGAGAATTTCTAATACATCCTAAGAGTCAAAATTTTTTTTCCTTGGATTTTGCATCTGGAAAAGGAGTATCATAATTCAGATTAATCACTGCATAAAGCCCAGAAGTGAATGTTACTTATGTAGTGCTTTAACCTTCTAAAATGTTTGGAAAGATTGCAAAGCAAGAGCAGTTCCTGTTCTTTCCCTCGCTTGAAATAAAAAGGATTTTATGGTATTATTCTTTGGCAAACATTTTACCTCTAGGCACCTACCTTCAGAACAATCTGGCAGTATCCAGCCTGATTTGGCAGGCTGCACTCAACAGAGGCTTGAGGGCTGCTTCAAGAGGATGTTGTGAACTAGATAATCTGGTGCATTCTGTGAGCCTCTCTGAGATCTGCCCACATGATGCCTAGCCCTGTGCTTCAGCCTCCTTGATTTCTGAGTTAAACTCCTCCTAAGACATTGGTTAAGATATTTGTGCTCTTTTGGCTGTTTGTGTTTTTCATTCTGAAGGAATCATGGGAGGTAAGAATATGATGCAGAACAGAGCACAGTCAGGAGCCTCTGTGGCTGAGTTTTAGAAAATAAAAAATAAGTTCTGTGTTTGTCAAGAAGTTAGAAACAACTTCTTTTGGATTGCTGACAAAAGGTTAGCAACTCAATGAATTGACTTGTAAAATGTTTTTGTAAGATTCTCTGAGGCCACTTTCTATGAAGCCTACCTAATAAAAATCCACTGCTCTCAAAATCAGGGAAGCAGAAGTCCCATGGGGATGTAGAGTAACTGCAGTAAATCAAAGGTAATGGCCATGTCTAGTATGCATGGAATGCTAAATGCTGGGAGAATGGAAAAATAAGGGAGAAAGGTAGTACTTGGGAGCCTACTGCTTCTTACTTTAGAAAGAACAGCTATCCTTAATAAAAAAGTGATTGAATTTTACTCCCTCTTGCTGAATCCTTTATCATAGCTATTCAGGGTATAGGGTAGGGGATGACTGTTCTTACCTGCCAGAGCTGAAAACTTGCAAAGGTTCTGGGAAATCAGCTGCTATTGCCGCTTCCTATTGTACACTGTCACCACTGCTGCAATCAAAAGTCAGCTGTAGCCACGGAAGATAGAACCAGAAAAAATGTGATTTTCCAGAGCCATTCTACCTAACCAGCCACCCTTAATTGACCAAGTTTCTTCCCTTCCCTGTAACTCTCTTTGAGCTTTATTCTTTTCAACATGCCACACAGAAGACTGACTTGTTTTTGATCACTCTCTCGTTTGTCTTGGAGGTTTTTAAGCCAGCAAGTCTGTCAGATAAAATTACATCCATGTGCTGCCATTTATGATGTCTTTTTCACTTGGAACTCTTGAAGTAGAAAAAGAAGGTTTTGGACATTCAGCCATGATTTTTGCATGTCTGATGCAGACTTGAAGCACTGACCCTTAGTAGGCTGCAGAGTGTCTGGCAATCCCTGTGAACATTCTTATGTTGTTACAATAAATCCAGGGGTTCTGTGATGCACCAGGTCAGACTCTGTGGATATTGAGGGCATCCACACAATCAGCCTTCTCTGCAAGCCCAGTATTTCCAAAGTTCCATCCAGCTCAATACTATGTTCCTGTGATTCCTTTCAGGGCTCCCTCCAGCATGTGCAAGTGAGCCTGGATTAGACTGTTTTCTCCATCAGAATAATTATTTTTAAAGAAATGTTTGATTTTGTTAGGGAATATGTAAGATCTGGAAGTCAGGTTGAATTTCCTGAATTTTTTGCAGTACTTGCAGATCGTCACTAAAATCTGTGTCAATCAGGAAACATATCTGTATGTAGAGAATATAATAGTAATATTCTCAACAAGACTGGAGTTTCTAATGAGCCAGCCCTTTCTGTTTCAAGGAACCTATCTGCTATTTTTCCTGTTTGATTTTAGCTCTACTGCTGATAGCAAAGCTAAATATGTGGGTAAATACTCTCAGAAATAGTTATTGATTTTTCTGGATGCCTAACTCAATACATTGAAGGAGCCTGGCGTTTCCAAAAGTGACAACCTGGATGCTTCTGAGAAGTCCATTTCCCACAGAAAGTTTAGGATAATTATTCAGAAGTAATTCAACACTTGGGCCCAAGCTGTGGTGATGACATGCTCAGGTAATTTTTTAGCATATGCACCTTAATTAGTCTGATGTTAGGCATTAAAAGCAGTTACACTCTAATCACTGGTTAATTGATTGTGCAAATTTATTTGATTAATAAAGTCCATTTCCATTGTCAATATCATTGTCATAATGAGTCCCCAGCTGGGGGTCTGTAATGGTTTACAGAGCTCCTTTTATTATCTTAGACAAATTGCTTTTAAGTCAAACCTAAAATACACTGTAGAGCAGAAGTTGAGGATATTTATTCAGTACCTGCCTGATGATATGTAAGATTCAAAGTCCTTTTGCTTCCTGGTCATCAAGCTAACATTGTTCATCTCTTTTCCAAGTGTTGCATTGCTTAAAAGGGAAGCAGAAATCCATTTCATTAGCTTTGTGATGTCCTTTATAGTTAATTATAACTGTAGTTTATATTGCTAAGAAGAGAATATAAACTCTGCTATCACAGGCTCCTAATATTTCAGCATAAAGCAGATTTAAAGCAGTTTCAGAACAGTTTTGTACAGGTTAAAAAGCAATACCCCTTCCCTAGACTGAATTCTATCTCATTGCAAGCAGTTCAGGTGTCACTAATGTATGTTTTGTAGGATGCCAGTTAGTGTGGCTCAGTACTCTTTCCTGTAGGATTTTTTAAAAACATTTTCAATTCAATATCACTCACTTGACATCTGCTGCACTGTTTGAGGCAGAAGAAGAAAATGGCAACCAAGTTCATTTTATCAGAAAGTCAGCTGTGCTTTTCTAGCTGTCAAAACACAATGTAAAGATAATATGTATGAAATTATTCGGGAAACAAGGCTCTCTGTTTTGCCAACCAATACTTGCGAAGAAAAAGCGCTCTCACCGCATGTGCTGGCACCGCAGAATAAATCTGCGTGACATATGACAAGCAGGAAAGGGCAGATCATTCATCATGGGGAGCACACACTGCCCTTGGATGGCATCCCAGGCAGTTCCCTGGTTGCTGCTGATGAGTTAGCACCATCAGAGCTGCACCAGCTGAGTGTGCGGGAGGCAAAGCTGTGCATTTAATATCCAATAGGTGTGGTGAAGTCAAGCATACAAAAAGCCATCATGTCCCCAGGATACAGAACCATATGCAGGCTAATTGCAGCAACAATGCCTGGTGTCTGGCAATTGAAAAGAACTTCACTCCCAAGAATAGAAACATATATTAAATTTCCAGTTTTAAATGGGAAGCCAGGGGCCATTCCACTTTATTTGGTAATGAAGGAACTGTTTTGTTTTGGCTGGGAAAGGGAATAAGCCAATCATTTGCATTCCCATGTGCTTTTTCTGATAAAACCAGAAAGCAGGAAAAGGGATAGGGTTAGTAATAAGGTCGTATTTATTTTGTGTGCTGCACTGTGTAGATACTGCTGAATGAAAGTCATGAGTCTCTGAGGAGGATAAAGAGGGAGGTAAAGACAACTTTCTAAATGATTTTCAAAATATGCCCAAGACTTTTTTTCAGCAACTTCTAATTAACACATTTCTTTATTAATGCTGTACTATTCTGCTGGATCAAATGGCTTTGGAGGAAAGTGCAGTGTTTTCTCAGCATTACTGCAATCATAATATTTTTATGTGAGGTTCCTTATCCTTCCTGCTTTGAGGCCAATGGCAAAATTCCAGTAGACCTTCATAAGGGAAGGGTCTTTATTAGTTTGCAATCCCAGGGACTGCAGTAACATGGGATGATATCAAATTTCCTCCAGGGCAAACCTTCCAGTTGCACTGGTGGCGAACCCAGCATCCCAATCACAGCAGTGGCACCCAGAAGGAGGGTGTGAAGCTCTGCACTGTATTTCATGTAAACACCGCACACAAGGTTCACAATGTCAGAAAAAACATTCAGGAGGTAGGAAGGGCCTCAGGAAGTCTCTATTTCAATCTCCTGATCAAGTCAGGGCCATGAAATCAGACCGGGCCTTTGAGGGGTTAGGAAGTTCACATGGGATGCAAGGGCGGGAGATGTGGTACTAAGACACCCTTTCTGTCTGCTGTGTGAGGATTGGACAAAAGTCAGTCTGTGGAATAACTCTGAATGAAATAAAGTCTCATTTAAACTAATTCATTGTTGATGATCCTCTACAAGCATCCAGATAGAGAAAGTTTTTCTCTATGGAGCTCCCTGCACTACTGTAGATCTCTTTGACTTGTATTTTCTTCCTTATCTCTTTTTTCTTCTAGTTTTTTTCTTCTTTTTTTAACATGCATTTCTAAAGTACAAGTTAATTAATTATCCTAAAAAACTGAGGATTTTTCTGTCTTTTTTAAAATTTGATGTCGATGCAAGTTTTTGAGCAAGACTGTGCTTAAGTCAGTCTGACTGGCCAGATGCTGATGAGTCAGATGAGCAATGACCACCAGAGAAACACCACTTTGTAGAAAAATGTAGTGATGAAGATAAGGGAGCTGTGAAAGCCAAATATTACATATGAGAAAGTTAAGTGAGAAAGAATTACTCAGACACTTGCAAATCAAAGTGTTAAATGGCAAAAAATTTTGAAGTTTGCAGTTATGCAACATTGAAATTTCAATAATCTCTCTCTCTCTCTCTCTCTCTCTGCATGTTACAGGCATTGAGCTGATCTGTGAAAAAGACATTGATCTTGCAACCCAGGTTCAAGAACTGCTGGAATTCCTTCACGAGAAGCAGCATGAGCTGGAGCTGAATGCTGACCAAACTCACAAGAGGTTGGAGCAGTGCCTGCAGCTCCGGCACCTCCAGGCTGAGGTCAAGCAGGTGAGAGTCTTGACCACACATGAGGGGCTCGAGGGGGTTTTCAGCCATTACATACAGTCACACTGCTAGGCCCGTGTCTGCCAAGGGACAAACCTTTAGGTGGGCAGTCTAAATCGCCCTTTACTTAATAGTACTTGATTTGCTGACAGGTTACAGGATGGCCCTTTGCAAATAAGAACGGGCTCTGCTCTCCCATGTTTTTGGTTTCATGAGTAGTTATGGAAATTCTGTGCAAAACTGACCATGTAGCTTCTCAACTGGAGAAACGGCCTCAGACTCCAAGTGTTCTGGGAATATAATTATTTGATTTGTGACCCAGATTTAATCTGAGGTGGAAAACAGGCCCAAAGCAAAGGAAGCTGAGCTGTGAGGCCTAAGTATGACATTATGGTAGTTTCACCTTTTTATTTATTGTTATACATCTGCTGTCTTGCAGGAATCTTTAACATCTTCTGGTGATTTAAAAAAATCTGTCAATGGTCTCTAGATCCCAGGACTTGTTTAGACCACTTAGTATTATTACATTGCCTTTCTTTCACATTTCATCCTGGCATAGGCAGTCATGTTCTGCCTCCCTTGGTTTTCCCTGATATTTAATTTGGATGCCTCATGTTTCTTGGTTTTCCTTTGCTGCACAGGATAACGTTACACTTCCTGCTTCCTAGCCCATAGGTGGCTTCACACTCTCGTATGTGTCTTTTTATTGAATGTTCTTGATTTCATCAGGAAAACCAAGAATGTTTTTCCAGACATCTGGAATATTCAGTTTTCCATTTAACTATACAAATAGGTGGGTTGGGATTGGTGTTGGGACAAGTGTCCAAATACTACAAGGTGTTCATGAGAGATATCTGCTCATTTGTTTACTTAAACGCATACATACACTCTCTGAATGCTCAGTACATATGATCATAAATATTCACTTTTGAGGACAGAATAACTGAGGGATGCTTTATCTGAATTGCTTTATCATTACCAGCAAATAAAATCCTTTACACTCAGCAAACTGAAAGCTCTAACAGCAGTGTATACATTTTCCTTCAAAGTCCACTTTGATGTGAATATTTTTCAACTCTACCTAAAAGTAGCACAGAATTCTCCTAATTTTTATTTTTAAAATATGGTCATTTTGCATTTGTGATTATTGAAGATCAGCTCCTCACAAAGTTCTGGAGCTCTGTAGACTTCTTGGCTTTACTCTTAAAAAAAAAGAAAACAAATCAAGTAAAACCCAGAAATACTCTGTGATATTTATAACCACCATCTTAACATGATGCATATGCTCTTTTTTTCTATAGATTCCCGAAGTTTCTTAGCTTAGCTAAGCCTGGAGGTGTATGTGATAGATTTCTGGTACAGCAGAGCCATTTTCACTTATGACAGAAAGCAGAGAGGAGTTTCATGTGTAGCAGAAAGGCTAAAGCTGCAGGTTGCCCACTGGTCTGGGGTGAAGGGCAGTCAGCCCTGTGGCTGCTCCTGCAGCCACTCAGTGGCACTGCAGCACTTTCTGCAGGTACCTGATGTTATTTGCCTTATTATCAAATATCTGCTTAACTATTTTACAACTGAAATCTACCCAAAGGAAATGGTTATAAGACTGAGCTAATACTTGCTGTGAGAGAACAGCTGCCTTGAATTAGTATTTCCTTAACAGAGCTTGGGACCATCAGAGCCTTTGTTATTGTGTGACCTCCCAGCAAACCAGTAGTGAAAAAACATTTTATTTGTTCAGCTGAATGCTGAGCACCACTTTGCTTGTTAACCTATAAATTACCACAGCTACAATCTCCCTTAGAAAGAGGGAAGTTAAAATATTTCTGTGTCTTATCTATTTGGTTTCCTGTCGATGAGTCATATTCCCAACCATTTAGTGAAATTGGGAAGTGTATTGATTTTGGCTTGTAGTTCATCTCCAGTCTGGTCCAGGTTTCCTTCACTTTCAGTTTAGTGCATCTGAGATGATGGATGATCTCATTACCAAATTGCTCTTTCTCTTGTGAATGAGTTGAGATGTGGTTGTTGCAAGACACCTCCTGTAGCTGTGTTAAGTTCTGCTGACAGAGTAAAATTGGTCAAAGCTGCTGCATGTACATGTGTTTGCATTTTGATATAATGGCTCATGGAAATAAAAAGTCTTTAAACTGTCTCTATCTATTTAAGTTTCATTTACCAGAGGTTTCTGCTTTATATCATATGCACCAAGGGTTTGAATGCCAAGACAATGAATTGAAGTTTGGGGCCATTAAAGTGGAACAATTCCAAATGAGATGTTCTGTGAACTGCTTTAGAGTGGAAATAGAAAAGATCAGTAATTCACAAGGTCTTTGTTATTAAGAAAAATTCTGCCCAAGCCTGATTTTCCCTCATTTGGATCCTACTCATTTCTGACAGAAACTATAGAGCTTGGACTGCTTACATAAAAGTAATGGCAGAATAGATTTGTGGAGATCAGTTTAAAAAAACAAACTCTAATGCTGTGCCTGCAGCTGTTTGGCATCCCTATCCCCTTAATTTATCTTTATATGGTTTGGGCTTTTTTTTAAAATAAGTTTTGAACTTGACCTAATTTGCTCCAAGATATCCTCAAGGTGTCCCATTACACTTGCTCTCCAGGTTGTTTTGAAGATATATTTAATCCTTTTGATGTGCTTGTTATCCATCTATTTTTGCTGTTTGGCATTAGATTTGCTTCAAATTATATATGCCCAAAGGATAATGGGAAGTAGTCATTTGAGAGACAGTGAATAAATTTGTTTTTTCCTAATCTAATGTCAAATAGCTCCTGGGAAAGGAATGAAGTTTTAAACATGGTTAGAATTACCAGAAGCTGTCCTTGATGGTTGGGTCTGTGTTAGTAAAAGCTTCTGAAGGAAGCTGCAAAGGGTCTGGAGTGTAAAAGATTCACTTAGATTGTTTTGTCTCCTGAACCTGAAAATCTTTTCTTATCTTACTGGACAATTATCCATAGCAAGGGCCTAAGTCTTTTTTAGAAACATGAAGAAACATTTCTAGAAACATTCTGACTAAACTGAGCAGTAGATAAAAGCACTGCATGGTACAGAGCTCTCATTTCTTAAGGATGGCTGCACAAGGGGTGCCTCAATCTTCATTTTTCCTGTAGAGTCTGACTCTGTGCTCAGTGAAGATGGCAGAGTTCCAGGGAAGAAATTAGGGGTTTTAGAAGAATTTGGTACTATTATTTAATTACAGAGAATCCCTGTACAGGAGCATAGCCTCCCTAAAGCAAATTGGAGTCAAAGGTGGGAGTTGTTTCAGAGTTGTGGTGCTTGCCCTGTTAACCCATGCCTTGAAGTAAAACTGTTTTCCAGTGACAAGCGACTTTTATATAAGAGCCCATAAAATTGTTTCTGCTTCTCTGTTATAAAAAAATTGTTAGGATGTATAAGAAAGTCTTTGAAGTTTTATTTAACTCCAGAATTATTTAGTCATTGCTTCTACAAAGCTGATAAAATCTGTAATTTGTAGAAAATATCTTTTTAAAACTGTCTTTTAGGGTTGGCCTGCACTTTGCAAAATAATGGTGAAACTACTAATACAAGAAATAATCATAGAAGTGCTTTGGTCCTGTATTAAGAGCTTTTCTATATATTTTAATGAAAAGGTATTAAGCACTATATGAGTAGAAGTCACTTTGTGAGCAGGTCTTGTAAACCAGATACAAATGTGTAAATGCCCCTTTCCAGCCAGTTCTAAACCAGGGACACAAGGAATGTCTCTGCAGGGGCTTTGAACTTGGACTTAAGGAGCTTTGGTCATGCAATTGAATTTTTTTTTTCCTTACTGTATGTAAACAACACAAGTAAGAGAGAAACATTACTATGAAAGCAGCTGATGCAAATCTCAGATGAGCTCCAACACTGAAGTGCCAGACTTGCCAAAGTAGACAGGGGTCACTTTGTAAATGCTTCCAAGCAAAATTTGCTAGTGCTTGGGTGCTCTTTGGGCCTGGAAAAGGGGATGTAGGAACCCCAAAATGTCCAACCCCACACTCTGGGGGCAGGAGAGGGGGCAGCAGCCTTGGTCAGGAGTGGTGCTGGCAGCATGGCTGGCACATGGAACCCACCAGTCCACCTGAACTGCTTTCCCCTGGATAATCTGAGTCTGCAAGACTTTTGAACAGAGGGATGAATATGTGGTGTTAATACAAGAGGAAACCTGGCAGACTGGTTGTGTGGTCCCTCTTCCTAATCAAGTTGGTTTTTTGTAAGGCTGAGGTTCCATATTTTTTTTTCTGATATTTCTCTATTTAGAGGCTCAGATATTTGTGTGGAATGTGTGTCAAACTGTCTGTGGCAGTTTTTTAAAAACTCAGCTGAAATGAAAGATGTTCCACAGAGGAAAAGAAAAGCTGTATTTTTAGCATACACCCTCAGTATTTTCTACATTCCAAATAATTCAGTGCTGGGTGTATTGCAGCATGTAAAGCATGAAAGCATGTCTTGCCTCATGATGTCCTCAATTCAGGCCTTTCCCAGGTACAGTGATCCTTTGGTTACCTTCGGAGTTTGGTACCATGTAGTTGGTAATAATGCAGGGTTTAAGTCTGATGGATTACAGAAAATGCCAGACAATGCAATTTCCACATGATAAATCAACTGCTTTTTCTTTAAATGTGTGATGCATTTACCACAGGAACAATTACACCTGCTGATGAAAGAGAAACAAATGAAATTAAATCTTCAACACTGTTGTACCTAGCAGAATGTAATTTTCTACAAATTAGGGTCAGCTACATGTATAGATGTCTCCCTTTTTTCTCCTGGGGAAAGCTCATTTTTTACCCTACAGGGAACTGAATGGCACTAACTAGGGTGAAGCATGATGTAGGGATGAAAAACAAAGCAATAAAAAAAATCCCCGTTTCCTCCAGGCAATTAATGGATCACTTGTAGAAAATGATAGTACAAAAGGGAAATTGCTATGTGGACTATTGCAGCAAAGTCAATTTTGGAAATCGTGAGCTAATTTAGGGCAGTGATTGAGCAATCAGGATTTCCTGTGGATCTGTGAATTGGACTCCACAACTTTCTGGCTTTACTGGACTAATAAGACACCTTCACAGGTAGAAAAAAGGCTTTGAGACAGCACAGGAAAGAACTTGCATGTGTGTTCTGGGTGCTAATTTCCTAAACATGTGTCTTAAAATAGCAGAAAATGTTGCTGCTTAAATGAGCGAGTACAAGCTTGATGGATTAATTATGTACATTTAGGATGTGATTCTGCACTCATTACAGTATGAATTGCATGTCTTACAAATAATTTTAACATGTCTGAAGTAAAGCCTCTTGATTAACCACAAAATACAAGATTTGACACTTTTTCCTAGCTGTGTGCAGGTGGAAACTTTAACTGCATCTTAACTCCATGCCAAATGAATCAAACTGTGTCCTCTCCCTCCTCCCAAGCTCAGACTTTTGTGTGAAAGACACACAGGCAAGTGAAGCAGAAAGGTGTTGCAATCTGTGATTCCTGTTGGAAATTTGAAAAGATGTTTAAATCCAAATCTCCCTCATTATGCTTTGTGGTTTTGCCCTGGGGTATTTGCATAGGGGCCCATTCATGTTTGTGATCAAACCTTGAAAATGAGAGTTCTTTGCTATCCAAATATCCATGTAAAGGGAGTTGAATTCTTCAAGCAATAACTTTTTCAATAAGATCTTTGCCTCTCAAAACTGCGTGCCATTAAGACCTTACGCCAGGATTTCTTTCTGTTCACAGAAAAGATTTCTTTCTGCTCACACTTGTTCAGGCAGGCTGAAGCATTTTCTGACAGGTGACTGCATAAACCCTGGTACTGAGTGCACCTTTCACTGAGCACATCCTCTGTTTGCAGGTGCTTGGCTGGATCAGGAACGGGGAGTCGATGCTCAACGCCAGCCTGGTCAATGCCAGCTCCCTGTCGGAGGCTGAGCAGCTCCAGAGGGAGCACGAGCAGTTCCAGCTGGCCATAGAGGTAACACCAACTACTCCTCTTTGCTTCTCCTTCCCAGGTGAACATCACACAAAAGGTTACCTCATGGGCATCAATCATTGCTTTCCTGAAGGAAGGGGAGGAATAGAGGCTTTGGAGAATCAACTTATCATTAAACTCGTAATGTAGACAGGAGCTAACAGTGAAACAAATTATTTATCACCTGCAGCTAATTCTTCTGCTGCCAGATATCAGCTTTGCCATTCGTGAAAATGACACTCAGGCATCTCCTGATAATTTCCTTGATAAAAAATTAAGGTTCATAAAGTGATCTGAAATGGGAAAAGTTATTCAAGTCAGTTTCTTTCCCCATCTACAGTCTGGAGGTCATTCCAGCATTCATTTATGAATATTTTTTAATGGATAATGCTCTTACGCTAAATAATCTTTCATTCAGCTTTCCTTTCACAAACCCCAGAAAAGAAACTCATTCCAACCCTCATCCTCAAACAACTTTGACAAAGAGGCAAGAGGGGCAATTTTTAAGAATTTACTCCCGAACTGCTTTTCCTCCTTCTTGCTCTGGAGTTACAGCACATCTTTGACCTGGCCCTTGGAAACTGATTGTGAGCCACCCCATTTGCCTCACTCACAGGGCCAGGAGGAAGAGGCCCTGCTCTGAGCAGCTTTCCTTTGAATGAGAAGGTAGTGAAGGGCTAAGATCTGCCCTGAGCAGGGCACTAAAAGATTCCTGATTAAGCTCAGTGCTTGATATATCTCTGTTATTGTGAGCAAACCCTCACAGGGTGTGCTCACTTCATTTGCTAGAAAGAGGTTGCTTTCTAGCATTGTTTTTTTTCTGTTCTAGCTTAAAAAAGGGATGTGTGCTTCCCAGAATATATTAAGTTTTTTACAGAGAAAAGAATAGCTGAAAAATACCCTTATACTTGCAAACTAAACCAAAATTTGAACTCTGCAAGTATGGAGATTTGAAGAGATGCTTGACTGCAGTGGGAGGTGGGAGGAAGGAATGTCTCCTGGTAAACTTGAATTTAGTCAATATATGTTACAGTGATGCTAATAATCTTAGAGTTTAAATCTCAGCTAATGACTTATTTTGATCCAGCTCTGCTCAGAGTAACGAAGGAGCAGCTGTTGCAGCTCCTAAAGGAAAAGGAAGAAGTTTTTTATCAATTCTGTATGAGCTGGCTGGTACCAAGCTGTGCTGACCACATCTTGGTAGCCACCACCAGACAGCAGTGGGGCACAAGACACCCACTGGCTGAGTTATCACAGCTTCTGACACTGGGGAAGTGCTTGCATTTGGTGGTGAATGCAAATTGCAGAGGGAGAAGAGGGTTACACTGTAGTAAGGGGAAAATAAGTTTTCAAAAAGAAAAAATCACTAGATTAAATATTTAAAGTATTTAAAGCTCAATATGGGGAATAGATCAGCAAAGCACATAAGGCAGAAAGTTCTCTAAAAGCATTCTAGAGGTGGAATTGATTTGCAGTTGAAATCCTTCAAAGTCTATTTCAAACAAGTATTACAATTCTAACATCAGTAAAGCAGCTGGATATTAAATTTAACCAGTTGTTCTTGAACATCTTCCTAAGTTTCTGCCAAGTATTAATCCTTTTTGTTTCCTAATAGCTTTCTCTACATTACATTATTCATCAGTGTATTGCCAGATGATTTCAAGCTTTTTTCCAGGTTCATGGCTTAGATCATAAAACTATCACATAAGAATTTGTCAGCAGCAGTTACAAATGGGACATAGCACAGAGGAGTCTGAGAGATTTTAGGGCTTCTGTTCAGAAGATTAAAATCAAATACTGGACTTAACCATGTCTGAACAGTTACTCAGGAGGCTGGGAAGGGATGGGGGCAATTTCAGCAGCCCACAGAGGAAGACATAGCCACCACTAGGTAGCTCTGAGAGGAGCTGGTGCTGGCTGAGGAATGGGGCAGATAACTCAGTCTTGCCTGTAAAGGGGCTACTGAGTAAACTGGGGAATGATGGAGAGAATGATTTGGCTCTCCCCAGCTCTGACCTTAAAGGTAGGAGCATAAATCTAATCTCCAGCATGAGTGAACTGACTTCCAGAAATGCATCTTGTAGGGGCTGCTGCTTGTGATAAAGTTCATGCCCTTTAGTAAGACATCTTATTTTCTGGGATTGATGTTTTGAACAACTGCACAAGTAAAGCTGCTGATGCCAGGTAAACTGCCTGGCGGGAGCCAAATTGGGGTGATTAGGCCCATAGTTTGCCAGCTGTTTATAGAGTTTGCTTTTGGGCTGCAGATTGTGTGGGATGCAGTGAGCACTGAGGCTGGGTGGGAGCTCAGTGAGAGCTGCCTGCACTGGGCAGTCAGAATGGACCCCTGGGGACCCCACCCCATGTTACTGCTCAAAGAGCAGCAGCTGACCAGTGTAGCCAACCCATCCTAGCAGTGCTTACATGTTCCAAGCTTTATTAACATGTTGCAAGTGTGTGTGAATAACTGAAACTAAAACGCTTTGCAGAAAGTGACTGTTAACTGAAGATAACTCAAAATATTTCACTCTCTCATCACGCCTCGCTTCACCTCTCTACCATACATCTGGCACATCTGTACAACCTCTCTTTCCTCCCCTCATACACAGTCCCTCTTTCATGCCACTTCTTTACAGAAGACACACCAGAGTGCCCTGCAGGTCCAGCAGAAGGCTGAAGTGTTGCTGCAGGCTGGACATTATGATGCTGATGCCATCAGAGAATGTGCTGAGAAGGTGGCCCTGCACTGGCAGCAGCTGATGCTGAAGATGGAGGACAGGCTCAAACTCGTCAATGCCTCCGTGGCCTTTTATAAAACCTCTGAGCAGGTGAGCTGGACAGGGCCATTTCTGGGCCATAGCAAACCAAGTCTGGATCAGTAAAAATTCTTTCTTTGACAAGTATTGCAACACAAAAAAATGTAACCCACTCAGCCCTCAAAAAAAAAAAGACAAAAAAACAGCAGCAAGCAGTTTGTAATAACTTTCATCTCAAAGTTTTCAGTGTAGCAATGTAATTCTTGTAGGTGCTATTTTTGTTGGGGTTTTTTCAATTTTCCCCTTTCAAACAGGAAGGATTTTTGAAATCCCACCACTTTTGTTTCAAGTTCTTATGATGCTTGAGGAATATAAATCTGCTTTTCCTTCAGAACTGATTGCAATTAATTAATTGTTATTTTGTGAGCCAATGTTTTTACTAGTACTTAAATACCACCATGCCAAAAACGATGCCAAGATTTGAAGGGATTTCTCTTAAATCCACCTGCAACACACATAATTACAGCAGGAGCCCATTATATGCTATCCCAACTCTACTTCATTCCAGGTGTTCATGAATTGCAAAACACATTCCAGTTGGCTGCTGGCATGGTGGGATTATTCATCCCTTGCACAAGCAGGTGCCCCTCATACTGTAGTCAGTGGGAATTAGTGTCACAGCGTGGCTACTCCAGCAGCCTTGCCTGGTGTCATTTACTGCAGCCAGGCAGTTGCTGTTAGCAGGGACACTGCAGGAACCTGTGGTTTTACACAAAAGGCAGCAGTGATTGCCAGGACATTTTCTATTGTTATTGCCACACAGTTAGGTCCTCAATTAGAGAACCAGACATGGAAAGATTTTTAACATAACTAGATATGTCATTAGGGAAAAAGTGTACTTTTCCTTAACTTGGAAGCTGGAGATGATCTTTGGGCCATTTTTTGGTGTCATTTGTTTAATGTATTTTTAAGACTGTTTAAGAGGAATACATTCCTTATAATTAATGTATTTCACTGTGAAGAGTTTCAAACAGATTTACAGTCCCTAATGCATTCAAGATCAAAATGAATTACTGCTGATGGAGGAGTGTGAGAAATGAAAACTGTTAGGGGATTCATTAGAGCTTCAGACAGTTAAATGTACTGGCCAAAATATGCATTGGCAGTAATTTATCAGTTCAGTCTCTCTTCCTATTTCCAAGTCTCAGACAAGCACACTGCAGTGCCAACCAGTTCATTCATTGGTTGTGTCTATTCAGCAAATGTGCAGGGCAAAGATCATTCAGTCTTTGAATGCTCATGAACTCAATGCTGCAAGCCTGTCATCTTCTCTTGGGCTGCACAGCTGATCTACAGTCCTTAAGGGTCTGTTCTGTGACTGCCTGACCATGGAGTGAATCATTTACTGGATCCTGAATTCTCTGAGTATCCAGGAAAAGGAGCTAAAAGAACACAGAGAGTGTCACATGCAGCCAAACTTTTTCATGCCTGTCTTCCCCAAGTATATTATGTTCTTGATGTTAGTGGTGAAGCCCTGGATTTCAGATAGCCCAGTTTTTCTCTGACTTCATTGACAGCGCATTTTATATTCACTTCTCTCATCACCTTAACAGAAAGACACTCTTTGCATGTGCAGGGACAATTCTTCCTGGAAATATGTGAATCACAAGCAGTGCATTTATTTTCATTCTTTAAATCACAGAAGTTCAACAGGATGTCAAGGTTTTCAAGTGAAATGGAAATGCTTTTCTGTGCCTACATGACACATGAAGCACTTGCTCTCTACTAAATATTTGAGGGTGATTGCTGGTTTGCATCCAAGCAAGAAGATAATTTTAGATTGCCAAGTGCACAAGGCCCTTTGCATAATGCATAGTGCATAAGCCTGGCAGCAGGATGAGTTATCAGTTTACCTTAACTCACCAGTTTTAAAGTGGACTTCAGGGTGCTCTTTGTCAGATTTACATGAAAATGGCCTGTGATAGTGAGGGTGATGAGGGGGTAATTCTGGAGTCTCCTCCAGACAGTGCTCTTAATAATGTGGGTTCTCCTGAATTATAACTGTGTTCATATTAAAGCTTGCAAGAGTGAGCAAGAAAAGGATGGACATTTCTACCTGGATCCCAGCAATAACTGACTGGGTCATCTCAACAGTGGAGTCTGTAGGAAGAGCCCTTTGGGAAAGAAAAAGAAAGTTCCAAATGTCCTGGAAAACTTTTGCTGTGTCTGCGCAGGCCACTGAGAATATTCTCAGGATCTGCAACATAAAAGACTCAGCCTTGTCTGAGCAACTGCCTAATTTCCAGGCTGTGTTGGTTTATTTACCTCAATTCCACTGTTCAACTATTCTACTAAGATAGAATATATGTGTGTGTGTGAGCTCTGTGCAGTGGAGCACCTGCATCCACCTAGATTGTGACCCTGATTAAGTCTATTTGTTTCCATCAGCTTTTTAAAAAGCTGTATAGGGAGCAACTAAAATATAGCTGAAGAGAATTAATTCCAGCTTCATACTTTTTTTCAGGGAAGTATTTAAGCATGTGCTTTTCTTTAAGTATGTGTTAAGTCCCTTGACTTCAATAGGATTTAAACATGTTCTAGAATAGGGATTGTTTCCTGAATGATCAACTGGGGCTGGGCTGACCTCTGCCTTCATTCAACCTTTTGTGCTTCCTCTCATTATTCATTAGAAGAGCAGAATGATTTATCAGCCTTAAATAAATTGTATCCCAAACAGTAAAGATCCCTAGGGGTAAGAAAAACACCTAGATCATTCTGTCTAGGGCCTGCTTTATACCCAGTTACCCCCATGCTGTGGCCCATAGTACAAAAATGACATGTCACTGCTCACAGATTTTTACTGAATGTTGCCCTGGTTATGATTGTGGATAACTGAGCTGTGCTGTGGGCATGTTTCAGGTGTGCAGTGTTTTAGAGAGCCTGGAGCAGGAATACAGACGGGATGAAGACTGGTGTGGAGGCAGAGATAAACTTGGGCCAGCAGCTGAGATAGACCATGTCATCCCTCTGATCAGCAAACATCTGGAACAGAAGGAGGCTTTTCTCAAGGTCTAATTTTTATTCTCTATTAAATTAGGAAAAATTTCCATTAAGTAGACAATTTAGAGCAGTGTTGGTAAGTTTGAGAGGATGCTCTGATGTGTAATTCCAGTTCAGCTACTAGCTGTCTGTATAAACCCTAGGCCAGTTTTACTTTGTTGTAGCAGGGGTATTGAGCATTATTATCAATACATATCTCAGAGAGAGGTCATCAAGACCAATTAGGTGGTGTTTGTACCTGGAGGATGTTAGTTGTTGTGCTGGTTCAAAGTTAAAATTGTACTATAAATGACAGGTATTACACATCATTTTGGTGTTGGCTTGTACAAACCATCCAGCATTTCAGATTTTGTCCTCCAATCCAATAACTGAAGAACTAATAATAAGCAATTTTGTCTCTGCAAGGCAGAACCAAGATGGAGACAGAAAATTCTTCCTGCCTTCCAGGTGCTGCTTTGGAAGAAAGAGGGATCTCCCAAGCTGACAAGTGAACTGTCAGCCAGCCTCCCACCTGTCACTAAAACTGATACACAATATAAAAGTACACTTGCAGTCAAGGCTTAAGAAATTATGCCTCTAGATTTGGACATTTTTTGAAACAATGATTCCTTTTCTTGGGAGATGTATTAGACAGAAAATGTGTGAGGTACCAGTTCTTAACAAGCAGTTGTTTAATTACTGTCATTAATTTGCCATCATATATAAAATGAGCCACTATATTACTCATGTTTTAATAGGTCTGTGAGACTGTTCGTTTATTAGCTGAGTTTATTGACTCTTAGCTGAAGTTCTCATCTTCCCAGAAAGAGAACTTCTTGCTTTCTTTGCTCATCTTTGCTGACTCTTTTGGTGGGGGCTGTTCTTCCTAGGCCTGCACCCTGGCGCGGAGGAACGCCGAGGTGTTCCTCAAGTACATCCACAGGAACAACGTCAGCATGCCTGGAGTGGCCAGCCACACCAGAGGGCCCGAGCAGCAGGTCAAAGGTTGGTGGAGTGACACCACTGAAGGTCTGGTTTGCCTCCCCCTATGCTGGGGGGTCCTCCTAAAGTCTGCAAAGTCTGTTCTGGCATCATTTCCTTTACCAGATCACTCTGCAACTACGCTCGCCTTGTGGTGGTTTCTTGAATATGGTTTTGGAGGTTTTTTTAGCAGCCCCTTTGAATTAATGTCTGTTTTTAGGAAGTGTGATTTTGGGCTCTCTGCTTTTGGGAACAAGGTCCAGGCAAAGTGATTGAATTCATCATTTCATAGCTTATTTCTGTGTGCACCCAAGGAATCCCTACTCATGCAGATGTTTTCCTTTGCCCTGCAGCCATTCTGAGTGAGTTGTTGCAGAGGGAGAATCGGGTCCTTCACTTCTGGACCCTGAAGAAGAGGAGATTAGATCAGTGCCAGCAGTATGTTGTCTTTGAGCGCAGTGCCAAGCAGGTAATGTGAAAACCCCACCTTGTGCCTCTGTCCTGGCAGCGTGTAAAATCTCCTGTGTCCATGTAGTGCCTCTGTGTGGGGCTCCTCTTGCAATCTCAAGTTCTGTTTAAACACTGTAACTTCTGAATACATGGCAAATATAGATTTAAAACAATTTAAGACAATTCCAAAGCCTGAGAAAATTCACTATTTTTGTCACCTCAGATTAAGTTCTCTATTTCTTCATTTCTTTGAAAATAAATATAAGAGCAAACTAGTTTGATTGAGCTATTTCTGAATGAGAAAACTGCTTTCCCTGCAGATCCATCTATATATAGGTGGAATTCCCTACACTCTTTTTTGTCCTAGGAAACACAGAGTACCCTTTTGTATCCTTTCCCACCTGCTTTCATTATTTCATTCTTTTTATGTGTTCCTAGAAAGTGTTTTAGAATACAGGGTATTATCCCAATGTATTTGATATTCTTTGTTTGGCAGGGTTTTTTTTTTTTTTTTGTCAGAGAATTAATTCTTGAAATACAAAAGCTGTTTGTTTTGTTTTTTCCTTTGGTGTTTTTGACATTGACAGGCCTTAGACTGGATCCAAGAAACAGGAGAATATTACCTCTCTACTCACAACTCCACAGGGGAATCAGCAGAAGAAACTCAGGAACTCCTGAAGGAATATGGGGAATTCAGAGTACCTGCCAAAGTAAACAGTGACTTTAATCTAATTATGCCATCTGCTTTAGTCTGTATTTATGGTCTTGTTTCAAAGCCTCAAATCTCTGTGACAATATTCCCTTGATTTTATAGTTGCCCTCTAAAAATCCTAGCCCTGAAGATAAATGATTTTTGAGAACTTTTAGCAGGACATAGGCACGAAAAGGAGGTTTTCTCCACCTTGGTTAGTACTGGTTATTGAAAATTTCTGTTCTGATCAGAAGGAAGAGAAAGCCCATTTGCATACAGAGTTCACAGCAATCTAATAGACATTCCATCCTCAAGCAATCATTCCAGAATGGCATAGGGTGACTAATTGATCTGAACTCATCCAAGGTCACCATGGACTCCTGGTCTCTTTCTTCTGTCTTTAAAACCACAATTTGTGTCACTTATTCCAGCTGGTTGATCACAGATGATCATTTATCTCTTTATTACAAATAATCTGCTGATCCCAACAAAGTACTTTAAATAGATGAGTCTTTAAACTCTGGGATGAACATTTTTTAATACAAAACTGCATTACCAAGAATATATTAATTTATAGGGAGCAATTCTGGGAAATCTGGTGAGGTTTACACAGGAATGGTGATTGGATCTGCTTCAGACAAATTAATTCAAACCATAGGTAATTCATAGGCAGTGAATCCACAGGGGTGTTAGGAGTCTCTGATAAGGATGTAAATTGCAGAGTTGGAGTGCAGGAAGACTATGGCTTTGGTATTATGTAGCTGCATTTCACTGTGTCCTGAAATTGATCTTCTGTAATCCTTAAATTCCTCCTTAGGCTGCCTATGCTTGTATGGGTTTGATTCACAGCCTTTGTGGTGTTCTTGTGCCTGTCTTTTAGCTTAGCTTGCATGTTTCTGAAAATGTGAGATAGCTAGCAGTGGATGGAAGGTAATTTCTTCAGACAGGACACATAAGAAATTCTTTTAACTACTTCTGAGTTCTAACCACCCATAATTAGTGCACCTGAAATTACATTCTGGTTCATAATTTATTTTTTTCAGAATAATCCAAATTCATAACAGAGTTTCCAAACAATTTTGACTCTTTACTTAGCCTTGGATTGAATTTTAGACATTGTTCATTATCAGCTATTACTGTCTGTTTCTTACACTGACATATCTAAGTCTTGCTCCCTCAGGCTGTCCTACTGCTCCTACTGCTGATGTAGAATATTTTCACTGCCATGTGCAATCTGGTAAATGCATGTCATTCCCAGACTGATGTTATTCTCAAATTAAGCTGTAGCTGAAAGCCTTCCTGATCCCAGTAACTTTCTGGCCAAACCAATTGATTGAAATGCAAAATCAGCAGTAGCTTCTGGGAATTAATCACCCTTTAAATATGACAGGAAGTTAGATTTTTACATCTTCATACCTAGCCTTGCTTAGCTACTCATTTAATTTGTTAGAATGATGTCTGATTCAGCTGTTAATCTATTACAGTGGTGGGATTTCTTGAATTTAGTTTTGTGTTTGAAATCTGCTGGATGTTTTCTGGTCTGACATGGATTTGTCCATTTGTGGTCAGATCACTGATAATAATGTCAAGTACCTGAGAGTGTGCCTTGCTTCAGGTGTGGGGGAACATCCTCTCTATGTTTGACCACAGGCTTGCCAGTGCCTCATTTCCTGGGATAGGTTTGGAATCAGAGCTAGAGTTCATAACTAGGTCCTTTGTGCAGTTTTGACTATGGGGCAGTTAGACACTAAGTGGAAGAGAAAAGACCTCTGGAAGGTCTGGGGAGCTCAGAGTGTGCTTTGGAGTTCAGGCATCTTTAGCTGGTAGTGTCCTAACTGGACCTGAAATACCAATGGAGGATTTTATAATAAGCAGGTTATGAATTTGGATTTAAATTCTGTTTGTTTGTGAAACAGACAAGTAATGACTCAAAATCACTTCCTGGACTGATATGTGTATTAATGACCCTCCTACACAGGTCTGCAGATCCACCAGATATAGAGTCAGAGTAACTTGGTGTACTGTATGAGGTGTGATTTTAAAATCTTGTCTTCTACTCCAGGGCTCGCCAAAAATAAGCTTTTGCTTATGAGAAGAAGGCATGTGTAACTTCCAACATGTTTTATGTGTTTGTGTCTGCAGGGTTTCAAAAACTTGACTTTCTGTCTTCTTCAGCTTCATAAGTGTCCTTATAAAAATGTCATTCCTTTCATGTTTTACTGAAAGTTTGAAGTGTCTGATTCTGTATAAGAAGAAATGCAGACACTCTTTAATGATGTATAAAAATTGTGAACTTCTTTTGACTGCTTTGTGAGTTAAAAGCAAAGGAAATAATAATAATAAAACATAACCAAGGACCATGTTTTGGGCAGCAAACAAAGGAGAAAGTGAAGCTCCTCATCCAGCTGGCTGACAGCTTTGTAGAAAAAGGACACATACACGCCACAGAAATCAGGAAGTGGGTCACCACCGTAGACAAGCGCTACCGGGACTTCTCTCTCAGGATGGGGAAATACCGCTACTCCCTGGAAAAAGCCCTTGGAATCAACCCAGAGGTACTGCTAGACCCTGTCCTGTTGGGGGTTTTATAGCTGAGTCACAGAGGAAGGGGAAGCCTGTGGAATGAATGCTGTTGGTTTTTGTGTGCCCATTAGAAACACTGAAAGCTCAGCCAGCCCACCTGGCCATGCTCAGAACTGCTTCTGGAGAAAAAGGGTTAAAGGGTTTTGCTGTGCTTGGTCAGTGATATGAGGAGAGGCAGATGAAGATCAGAAAGATTTTCTAAACAAATGTTTGCACCATTTTTCAGGAGGCCATACAGCTTTCAGGAGGAAAGTGGGGAAAACACTTTAATTGAATAAAAGTCTGTGTTCATTTTGGTATAAAACATAAATCCTGTTCCCACACCATTACTTTGCATCCAATCCAAACTTTGACTCTAAGTTTTTATTCTCTCATCCTTTAAATAACATAAACAATTGATCCCCAACCTCATGTCTGAATTCTTTTAGGTGAAGTAGAGCATCAGAAGAAGCAAAAATTAGGATTTCCTGCTATTCCCTGGCCATAGTATTAAGGGGGAGGGCCAGAAGCAGAAACACTTAAAACCTTTCAGTCAATGACTCTTTGGAAATTAATATCAAGAATAAGGAATAAATTCCCTCACACTCTCATGATACTTTAAGTGCACTGGTCCTTTTAGGGCCTCTGGTTTACACAGAGCTCTAACTACAGCCTGGAAAGGTATTCCATGGTAAATGGCCACTGAAAGTAGTCTCTGCATGGTGCTCTACTTTATCAGACTGGTTTTTAGAAAGTCCCATACTAGACAACTAATTTAGATATGAAAGAGTAAGGTAATTTAGACCTTTTTATCAGTATTGGTTCCTAATTAGGATAAATGGTGAAGATTACACTGAGTATAATTTCTGTGTTTTTAAGATTTCTCTCTCAGGTTTTTATCTCTTCTCACAGTACTTCTGCTTCTGTCTAAATTTCCTCCTTTTTGATATTATTATCTTGTGTCCTTTTTTACCTCTTTGATGTCATGAACATGCTGCACTTTGCACAACAGTAGGATTACAATGAAGTTAAACTCTGTACTTTTGGTTTTTTCCCTAGGATAACAAAGACCTAGAGCTAGATATCATTCCAGCAAGTCTTTCAGACCGGGAGGTAAAGCTGCGAGATGCAAATCATGAAGTCAATGAAGAAAAAAGGAAGTCAGCCAGAAAGAAAGAGTATGTTCCCAAGCACTCTGTCTGCATGGCACATTATCTGCTAAAGAATAATTCTGTGATATTAGCATGACCTGAACTGACTGACAGTCCTGTAACTCATTCCAGCTGCAGAGCTATTGAGATAAGTCTGCAGTTGTAGGGTAGTTGTTACTTGTAGGTTAGAGAATTTCAGAACATAAAGGTTGAATTTCTTTTGGTTTTATCAGAAGTTAGAAAGGGAAAGCAGTGAGTCAGGCACTTGGATTAGCCCTGATGTTGTGGAGTTGCTAATTTCTTTCGGCTTGTATGTAAAAAGTAACATGAGCAGGAAAAAATACAGAGCATCTTTAGGTGTCTAAATATTATCTAAACATCAGTGACCCAAGAGTTCACTTGTAGGTTTAAATTTCAGCAAATGTAGGACTGAGAGAACTGGAAATAGTTTATACTAGAGGAAATAGTTGAGAGGTATTTGTTGCACTTAAATCCATGAACAGTCTATTTTCACAGTATTCTGTCTTATTTTTTGTGTAAGAATATTGGGAAAGTATTTCTCAGACCTCTGAAATTGTCATAGATCATGATTGATAAGAAACCACTTATACTTTAGAAAATATTACACTTGGTCTGCCTGTGGCAAATTTCAGGAATTTCAACTTTGAGGGGCCCAGCCTTGGGCTATAGAAAAACCATTATTGCATTTCACAGCATCTGCATTTTTTCTGGTCAGATACCAAGCTGTTGAAGTCTCTTCAAAGTAGTGGTGTCTCCCAAATCCATCTGTGTTGCTTCTGAAGGTAAAGTTTTAGGGTGACTTCCCACTGACTGTCAGCAAAGGTGCAAATGATTGTGAATCACAATTCCTTAACCCTGAGGGGAAAAATTTCTGAGAACCAGCTGATAGTTAAGGATGGGCATGTAGGTGGTAAATCCCATGGACTCAGGGTTGCAGGAATACAACTTAATAGGATTTTGTGCAGAAAAGATATTTAGAAAATAACTCCACAAGGGACTGGAGTATGAAGTGCTATTTTGATCATGGACCTGAAAGGTGCAAAGTAAGGTAGCTGAATGTCTAGGGTGGAAATACCTTTATTCTTTAAGAGAACAGGAGGATGTTTTCTTTTCTGTTCATTGTAGAAATGCTTATAACATCCAAACCACCTAAAATACTCTTTTTTTTTTCCAGATTCATTATGGCTGAGCTGCTGCAGACAGAAAAAGCTTATGTCAGGGATTTACATGAATGTTTAGAGGTAAGTTATGGCCCAGGAGCTCTCCAGTATTCCTGGAAGCACATGTTGTCCTCTGCAGTGAGGATGTTCACTTTAAAGCACAGGCTGTGCACATTGATTCATTGAGCCTTTCCTTAAAGATTCAAATCTATTCATTTGAATCATCTCATACTAGAGAAACTTCTGGATTTGCACGGTCCAATACCTTGCTTTGCTGTACAGCAGGGTGTTCCTAAAGTGGATGGTGATATTCAAAACAAAACCAGAGTGTAATTTAGTGAAATCTGTCAGCTTTCACATTCCTCAGTCTGACAGAGATTTTTATGTATCTAATGCTACTGAAGTGGCAAATCTGGCTTATCTTCCAGCTGTTTTTGCCTGAAGCTTTTGGACACCATCAGGTGGACAGCAAAGACAGGTGTTGTTGGCACATTTCTGCTTTTTCCTCAGACAACTTCAAAGCACCAATGCATCAGCACTTTGAATTTTTCTAGAGAGCTTTCTGTAATACTGAAAATCTTATTTTTTAGCTTGTTTATTTAATCTCAAAATACATAGTTCCTGGTCAGCCTGTGCCTTTGGCAATAAAACAGGGAGATCTATTCTTTTCTATTGCATTTATTCACAAAATTAAGAGTTTCTGGTGTTTTCCAGACTTACCTTTGGGAAATGACAAGTGGAGTAGAAGAAATACCAGCTGGGATCCTTAATAAAGAACACATTATCTTTGGCAATATTCAGGAGATATATGACTTCCATAACAAGTAGGTTTTCTTACCATTTCTGTTAATGTTTAGGCACTTGTGCATCTCTGTGGTGTCTGCAGAGAGCCCCTACAGTACAGTGCACACCTGAGTGTAAAGTAATTGATTTTGCAAAATAGTTTTTGATTTCTGTTTTGTTTCTCTTACAAAAATGAGTTGGAACATAGTTCAAAACTTCAGCTGATTAACAATGTTAAAGTCATGTTATACCAATGCTTTGCAGTCTGATGCATGCTTTCCATCTCATAGCACAAGATCTAGTCTGGACACTTGCCTGTCAAAAATATGATCTTGGAAAACACAAAGGGGAGAAAGTGGAACTGCTGGCATGAGCTGGGTTAATAAGTAGCTTTCTGCCACTTCTTGGAGACTTTCTGTATTTAGTCTGTAACTAACAGTACTCCATCTCATTATGATAAGACTGTGTACCTGATCAGCTTAGAGGGCATTGTTTCCATGGTATAATGTGAATGCAAAAACAGTTATAAACTTAACATTTAGGGGACATTAATCCAGCAAGTTCAGTCTGAATTCCAAATCTGTCTTCAGGTTACACTACAAAACAAATCAGAGAATCCTTTCTCGTTTGAGTTCTGGGATATTTCAAGTGCTTCAGTCAGATAAATGTGCCCAGTTAGATAAATCACATAAATACAGCCAGATAAATCACATAAATTCAGTCAGATAAATCACATAAGGAAGGCCCAGCAGAGCATGCCATATGCATGCTTTTGTGCCAGCAGCTTCACAGCACATCAGGACAGCAGCCTGATTGCCTTCTCACCTGCCCTTTCTCTGTGGTGCTATATTTTTGTTGTGGTGACCCTGGCTGATGCCATCTGATCGCCCTCCTCTTTCAGTTTCCACTGTTCCAGCTCCATCCCTCCAGCCCTCAGTCATGTCCCACAGCTTTTCACTGCTGTCATTTATCCTTTCTCTGACCCCTCCTCCTGCAGCCTGCTGCTTCTACATAATCTTTTTTCCTCTAAAACTTCTTCCTAGCAATGCTAAAATAAATTTCCCCTGTCCCCTCCACCAGGGTCCTCCACAGCCTCCTGCTTTGGCTGGTGATGTTAAGGCATCCTCCAGCCTGATTCAGAATCCATGTGCAAGGGAGGGCAGCAAAGCTGGTGAATGGTCCAGAAAACCTGTTCCAGGAGAACACAGAACGTGTTCTAGCTGAAGAAACTGTTTCATATTCTTCTTTCCACCCAGGCATTGTACAGGGCTCTATCTGCAAACAAGTGGTGCTTGTTGTACAAGCTGTTCAGAGAGAGCTAATTAAAAAAAAATCTGTATTTTGAAAGTTTACTACTTACCTATGAAATGCTGAGCTTGTTTAAGTTGTCCATGTGCTGAGCTGGGTGCTGGGAACCTGGCAGCTTTGGGCTTCCCTTGCTGCTCTTTGTGTGAACCACTAAACAAGGACCCTTTGAAGATTTGTATTCAGATAGAACAGTCCTGAGCACACTGACTCCCTGCTAGGGATTGCCTCTTTTTCCTTTCTGGTGGAGTTAGGCATGACTAACAGAAAACAAAGCACATCTTGGCAAGGGACACTCTTCCTGCTGGCTGGACACTTGGGTAGTCCCATAATCAAGATACAAGTATTGATCATTAGCTCTGATTAACTTATTGGTTATCCTGCATCTCCTGGGTATTTGACTGGAACTAATTACATTGGTGTCTTCTTTTTTCAGCATTTTTCTAAAGGAGCTGGAGAAATATGAACAACTGCCTGAGGATGTGGGCCACTGCTTTGTCACCTGGGTAATGAGGCTGCTGCTTCTCATTATTTATTCAAATTAATTCCTCCAGTACAGATGGGAACAAGCTGGGAATAGGTGCAAGGGTTATGTCCCCTGTGATAAATGAGATTAGGAGCTAGTCTGGAACTAAAACTGCTTTGTCCTTCACCGGCCCAGGGTGAAAGTTTCCACCCTTCTCCTCAGCAATAGTGTGAAGGTTTTCCAGAGCCTCTCTCCTTGTCCTGTACTGACCATACAGCTTTTATTTACCTCTGCTGGCTTCTGTTTAGCACAACTTTATCAAACCAAACCTAGTTTTCTGTGACATTCATTTCCCTGTGAAAGGCCCTGGGAGGACAGACATTTAAAATCTTAATATACCTTCCTTAAAGAATTTTAGTCATGCCATGAGAGCTCCACAAAGGCATGAAGAATATTTTATCGACTTTTTTCCTCCAGAAATTAGTGTCAAATTTCTGAGCCACTGTGCTCACTCATTTCATTATGCAATGCCAGGATAATTTCCAACAGGACTTTGAAATCTAGGTGCAGAGAGTCTTTGTGAGTGTAGGAGGCTCTGGGAATTGGCTACAGTAATTCATCTGTATGAAAGCTGTTCTCATTTCAAAATATTTTCCAGTCAAGTCAGCCATCTTTGTGATTTGTCTGATTGTTTTATTCATATATCAAAGCTAGGAATTAGTATTTTAAGAGTAAAGATGGAATATTTTCACTTACCCAAAAACTGAGCATGTTTTAGATGATTTCAGATGGGTTTTTAATTTAAAAACATATCACAAGTCTTGATGAAATGGATTCAGAAATATTGTTTACAAAGAACAGGTTACCTGTTTAGGAAAGATTTATGTATTTATGTATCATTCTCTGCAAAATCTTCCTGGTACTTTAAGGTACTGACTGCATCATCTCAACAAAGGTACATGTCCAGAGCTGTGTGTGTGGTTACAGATGTACATACAAAGCTGCCTGCACAATTGCAGGATCCTGTTGTTTAGATATCTGGGAAAAAAAATACAATAGCAATAAAAGGAAAACATCCTCCTCTTTTATTTGCCTCCCTCTTCTTGAGACCAGAGTACATTATTAAGAGGTGGGAGTGCACAGATGCTTTTAATTTCTGCTTACAAGTAAACAAATTAGGAAATAAAATGTAAAGCAACATAAAATTTAAGCCACTGAAGTTTGAACCAAAGTAGGAAAGGCAAGTCTGGGCCAAGTGTCACGAATTTCAAGTAAAAAATGTTGGCTTGTGCCAGTTTAGACTATGTGAGTCACTTGCCCTGTTTCTAGACTGCCTTTATCTTCAAGTAGGTGATAGAGTCAACACTTCATGACTGAGTTTTGAGACCTCAAACTCTTGAGTAACATTAATAGAGCTGTTAGAAATTATTTTACAGCTGCATTAAAAGTTTAGGCCTTCCCTCTGTGATATTTGTTAAAGAAAGCCTCCCACAGCCCTCAGAACTGCTTAAGTAAGGTATGAACCTTAAATTCTTCTGCTCTTAATTTACAGTTTCTGTGCTGCTTGGTGGCAGGGTGGGGATGGTGGTGGTGATGGGTGTGTGGGAGAGAGTTGTCACCTGTATTTATCCTGGTGTGCCTCAATAAAAACCTGTGGGAGCAGAGAAATAGCTTATCTTGTTTTTCCCTTGATGTTTGTTTTCACAGGCAGATAAATTTCAGATGTATGTCACCTACTGCAAAAACAAGCCTGACTCCAGCCAGCTCATCCTGGAACATGCAGGGACTTTCTTTGATGTAAGCAGCCTTGCTGTTTTCCTTCCACACACCTGGTGCAGCTCTGTGCTTTTTTATACTCGAGCTATGGGTTCCTTTCTGTGCCTTGGCATTGGGGTTTTTCATTCCACTGCAAATATCACATGCTGTGAGAACTGATGGGCTGTGGTGTGGTGTGTGGTGAGGTGTGGAGACACATTCCTATGAGAACCTTGGGGCATTTTTCAGACCTAATCCTTTCTAAAGATCTGGTTTAGATGTAATCACTGTTTCTGGGTTAGTGATAAAATGAAAGTCTCAGATTTCATTATATATTATGACCTGAAATCCCTAAATCTAAAACAAGCTCCTAGCCTCCTGTTCTGCAAATTCTACCCAGCCTATTCCACATTTATTTCATTTTGCTAATAAGGAAATCCATTTATTCCAATTAGACTATTTCTCATACAAGTGCTGCAGCCAGTGATAAATATTTTTAGGGTCCAATTCCAATTTTGTAGGCTGAGAAAAAAATCAAGTTTTTGAGTACCTTTAAACCAAGCTCTTCCTCTTATTTAACCTCATCCATGCTTGTCTGCTACCTTTTAGCTTTTTTACCACGCTTTTCTGCTACCTTATAGCTTTAATTAGTCATCTTTCTAAAAAAAAAATTAATAAAAGAAAGAAGTGCTAAGACCTCCCTTCCAAAGCATTGGAAGTGCAGATGCAACAGATCAGCAGGATCCAAGCTGCACTGGAGTTGGCAGCTGACAGAAATCAGCTCCTCTGGAGTTTGTCCATGCCAATAGTTACAGCATTTCAGTCTCACTCGACAATGAAAGGTCTCGCAGGAGCCACAGGAAAAGGGATAAACGCCTTTTTCTTTTGCCTTGTTACTGAATGGTCTGAAAGTCGAGTGGAGCTGCATGGGGTTTTCCAGGAGGTGGCGCTTGAGCCTGTGGAATGGTTTATAAATGGTATATACAATGGTTTATACTGGTCGGCTGTTTGCACAGGTTAAAAGCTTTTCCACTGCAGCTCTCTGCACGGGCTGGAAAGCTGCCTGACATTGCTCAGCAGTGAATATTCGTGTGTCAGCAGCTGCTGTTTTGCCAGGGGAGGTGTTTGCCTTCCGTGGGTGCTGGGCCATCCCCCAGCGATGCCTGTGCAAAAAGAGAAAGCTGACTCTCCTCCCAAAAAATCCTCAAGGAGGCACTCAATGTGAGTGACTGAGGTAATGCAAAGTACCTGGGGATCCTTCTTACCTTGATCTTGGAGTGGCAGCAGTTCAGGGGCAGCACAGCCTGGCACAAGGAATACAGAGAAAACAACTGGTTCTTTTTTTCCAGGCAGAACCTGGAATTTCCCAAAACCCTGATGATGAGAGTGAATTATCTAGAATAACACCCCTTAGTAAGAAGCCTGCTTGAAAATCACAAGTGTTCTTCAAATTTCATAAGCTTTCATAGAAATTCACCTTTGATATGAAGACAAGCAGGCCCAGTAATTTTTTTGAACCCTTCAAGGCCATGAAAAACCTGCAGCTACAGGGCTCACTGTAAGGGTTAACTGATTAGGAGAGGGAGCAAAGACAGGTGACATATCTCATTTGAAACCATGAAGAGAATTCTGAGCAATGCTGAGAGCTGGGCTGTTCTCAGGATGCAAGTGAAGCCATGTATGTAGAGAAAAGCAATGTATTTTATGGAACCAGTTGAGACAGGTGGAAAACAATGCACAAACTCTCAACTGTGAAATGTGCCCAGTTTATCCTACAGCATTGCTCTAATAAAGCATAAAGGTTACCATCTTCCTTCTCTACAGATGGTGCTTTGTTTATAAAATTCAGAAGTTGTTGGTATGGTTATATTAGCTGGAAATTGCACAGGGAATGAGAATAGTGTGTTTATGCTGACTTAATTACAGTAGATATTATTTTTCACTCTTTCCATTTTTCTGTCTGTCTTGTTCATCATTACTTAAAACTGTGTTCTTTATTCAGTAGTTTGAAGGATAAATTATGCTTTCCATGTTTAGCAAATTTTAGTATTTGTAATACCATATACTTCAGGCTAGCAAGGTATATTTTTGATTGCCAACATATATTAGCTGTCAACTTCAATTGATAGAATCAGCATGTTATTGAAGTAATCAGGTTGATTTTAGTGTCTTTAGTTAAGCAAGTTTTGATCTTTGGGACAGAGTTTGGTTGAGACATGTACATGCTTCTGCTGTTTGGAATACTTTTTTTGCTTTGAATCTTGGAAAAGATCTGGTTTTATATTCAAGAAGCCACGGGGCACTTTTGATTTGCATGACCAGCATGGAACAAGGTAAACCTCAGTGACTTTGGGAGCATTGCAGAGCATGGTGTTTCTGCATAGATGAGGGTTCTTGGACAGTTTCTCTGCTGAGCCAGAATGTCCCTTAGGAAATAAGCAGAGGCACAAACAGGATCTTACTCCAACACTTCAGGGATCAGAGGGAGGAGCTGCAGGGAGAATGTCCCTTCCCAGCACTTGTCAAATGTCACTCCCCCAACCAGCTGTGTCTCTGCACAGCCTGACCAGGGAGCATGCTGGCAGGGCAAGGAGTGCCCAAAGGGGAGGAATCTTGCTGAGAGCATGCCCTGCTGTTCAGAGAGCTGGGGGGAAGGAGCAGGGCTAATTTTGTTACTTGGATCCTACAAAAACAAGGGTGCTTTGCCAGCTCCAGGAAGTTCACAGACGTGGCCAAAGTCTTGCTGGCTCCTGCAGTTGTGAATTGAGTCTCAGCCATGTGCTCTGCAGGCACAGTTCCTCTGTGAAGTCAGCTATGACTCAGCTTCATGCAAACTCCATTAACCCCCAAACACAGCCCCTTCCCTTTTGAGTCTTCTTCATGGCACCAGAGCTATTAAAAAAAAAAAAAAAACAACAAACAAACAAAAACAAACAAAAAACTTTTCTAGTAAAAGAAACCAAACCAACAAACCAAAAATCTGTTGGCACATTGCATGAAAAGTGGATGTTTTTGCATCCCAGCATTAAGACAAACACTGGAGCTAAAAAGAAGCAATAACCTCCCCAGTACTCAGCAGAAAATCAGATTGTATAAAAAAGGAAAATCTCTGTTCTTGGAAGCTCTTCTCCCTTCACCTTCCGTAACTTCTTCACTTCCTTCACCTTCCGTAACTTCTTCACTTTACAGTCTCAAATTTACAATTCAGTAGCTGAAGAAAATTCCCATTCCCCTTTTCCATTTGCTTCTTTAGGAATCGAGGATTTCCTGGTGGCCAGGAACAAGGCAAGGCATGCCCAGGGCCTGGCAGAGACAGAAGGGTTTCCAATCTCTTCTATTTCAGCAGAGAACCTGCCCCTGTAGGGCATGAGTTTGGAGTCTTTTAGATGGCTGAATATGTTCACTAGGGTCCTATAGGATTTTTAGGAGCTCCTAACTCCCCCTGGAAGAGCTGGAGGGAGGTAGCTGGGCCCTTTGCAGCCCTCAGCAGGTCTGTGATATCTCCAGACATTTGTGAGCACATCACAGTGATCAGCCAAGACATTTTGGCTGAAGTTCAGGTGCTGAAACAGTCCTGTTGGAGGTATCATGAGGGGATATCTCTCCTGGCCCCCAGGTGCCACCTCAGAGGAGAGCAGGTCTGTCAGCACTGTGTCAGACCTGTTATTCCCATGTGGGTATTTCAGCTGCCGCAGGGCTCTCAAATGGGACTCGATGCCTATGTTTAGACAGCTAAATTACACCCCGCTCATGCAATTTAATTTAATGTCACTTCATTTTAATTGAATGTTAAGACTCTGCTTTCAGCCTTTATAGCTAGGAGAAACCAGATGACATGACAGGTAAGTCATACTTAAATCAGGGCCTGTTTACTCAGCAGAGCTTTAGCTTGACTTGCAGAGGGACCCTGCAGTTTAAGTGGCCTTAGGGGGACTCTGCTGTGTATTGTCTCACTGAAACCACATTTATGTAATGTGAGCTTAAATAGGGTTAAAAATCTAAACATAGAATTCAGGGATGCAGCACTAAATTTAGTTAGGGGTGGTTCTGTCTGGCAGGGGGTTAACAGTCTTCCATGGCTGACTGCTGTTTTTATCCCTTCTAGGAAATCCAGCAAAGACATGGGCTGGCCAACTCCATCTCTTCTTATTTAATCAAGCCTGTCCAGAGGATCACAAAATACCAACTCCTGCTGAAGGTACCTCAGTGAGCTGCACAGAGCAGCTTGTGCAGAGCAAGTTCACAGGTTCATGAGTTACCTTCTGCTTAAAGGGAGCAGCTTCATGACCTGTAAGCAAAGTCCCCAGAAATCTTCCAAGGGCACAATCTCCCTTAAGACCACCTTGTTTTATCTTTATAGCTATTCCTATTTGACCCCCCACTGTTTGTGAGCATCCACAGTGGGGTTTGCTGCAGTTGAGCTTTCTCCTGTCTCTGAAGCAGCTTGCAGGGACCAGGTGGCACAGCTGGGTGTGAGGGCAGCACGTGGATCAGATTTGTTCATGGTGTCTGCTTTGCTCCTTAGGAACTGCTGACCTGCTGTGAGGAGGGCAAAGGGGAGCTGAAGGATGGTCTGGAAGTGATGCTCAGTGTCCCAAAGAAGGCCAACGATGCCATGCACGTCAGCATGCTGGAAGGTGGGCAGGGACTGCTGGGAAATGAAGTTTGTTGGTAACTTGGGGTGGAAATTATTAGAGGTTGACTGTAGCAATACTGTAATTTCATGATAATTTTTAGCTACCTTCTGGCTCCTTTATGATATTTCTCCAAAAGTCTTGAAATAATAAAGCTGGCTAGGAATTTTGGGGGGGGGGAGGGGAGGTATTGATCTGTATCTTTTGTGTGTACATATATATATATATATATATATACACATATATATGTACATATGTGTATGTATGTATATACATATGCAATGTATGTGTATCTATATATATTTAGCTAAAACATTCCTTCTCCATTAAACAAAAAAAAATTGTGAAGCAATATCAGTTTAGCTGCTGACAGCTGTAAAAATTATTGGATGAAAACATTTCATAATACTGTTTCAACATTTCAAAAGTTCTGCTTTTCTGAGACAAAACAGCTTGTGTTTAAAAATGTTAGCATAGTTATGCCAACGATTTTTTAAAAAAGCAGTAAAAAAATATTTTGAAACTACAGGGGAAAAAAAGTTTGGCACAAAGTGAAGTCTTTTATTGGCTTATTATTGTGTGCAGTATTTCTGAAATGTAAAAATTTTATTCTGGACTGAGATGCTTTATTGTGTCTCACACATTTTCTTGGCCTTGGAAAATAAAATTTCCAGCCTGGCTTGAGGAAAACCAAGAAACAAGCAGAATACTAAAACAAGTGAAAAAAAGAACTAGTGCCAGTAGCTGGGCAGTTCAATAAGCTCAGGTGATTAAAATTGCAGGAGGGCAAACTGAATTTGTAATGAAGTGCATAGGATTTCTTGCAATGCAGTTCTGTGTACAGTAACCATCACTGAAACCTTCATAATATTATTTTTGAGTAACTATTACAAGACTTAAGCAGCAGCCTCACTTAACACATATGATATATTTGACCTCCAGTGAAGTAATTACATTACTGCAGTAGGAAAAAAATAGAAAAATATTATCACTGGGGCAAAGACCCTTTTATTTCAAGCCTTGACTTTGGTGTTTCTGTGAATTGCTTTTCTCAATAATAAATACAAGTGATTGTATTCTGTGGCTTTAGGGTTTGATGAGAACCTTGATGTCCAGGGAGAGCTGATTCTTCAGGATTCCTTCCAAGTGTGGGATCCCAAGTCTCTCATTCGGAAAGGCCGTGAGAGGCATTTGTTTCTCTTTGAAATCTCTTTGGTGTTTAGCAAAGAGATCAAAGATTCTTCAGGACACACAAAATATGTTTACAAGAACAAGTTACTGGTAGGTGTGGCACAAAGAAAATATTCTGGGTGTTGTGTTTCTTGTAGGTAGAAGGGGTGTTTTGGTGGCTCATGTGTCCCCTGCTGGGTTGGGGATACTTTTGCCCCTGAAGGGCTGGCCCTGAGTCCTGCAGGACCCACCTGGAAGTCAGCTGCAGTGAGTCTGGAGAGGTTTAAGGTAGTGAGATGTGAAGGGTGGGGGGAAATGCAAGCAGGATCACTCCAGCCATTCACTTCCCTGCCACCCCAGTGCTTTTCTGTTCCTTTCATCTGTGTGTAGCAAACAAAGATCCTGTTCCCCTACCCAACCCAGCCTCCCCACTTTTTCCTACCAGTCCAAAGTTTTCTGGACTCATGAAGCTTCATTTATATGAAATCTTTCATCATCTCTCCTCCACATTAGACCTCAGAACTGGGAGTCACTGAACACGTTGAAGGAGATCCCTGCAAATTTGCTTTGTGGTCTGGACGAACACCATCCTCAGACAATAAAACAGTGCTGAAAGTAAGTCTTCTCTGTTTGTTTTCTTTGCCTTTAGCACTTCTAGTTCAGGCCTTGGGAGCTCTGAATGAAAGGTGAGTTTCTTCCCTCCTCATATTCACATGGCTTCCCCATCTGCCTGTGGGGTCATGCCTGCAGCAGTAGCCGCTGAGCTCTAAGGCCTCAGTAGCACCTGGGACAGTCCTGCAGCCTTGCTGGAATTGCATCTCCTCTGGCAGCCTGGGTTGAGCAGCTGCTCACTGACACAGGGCAGGTCTCAGGGTGTTTGGCTGGGAGGTGTAATTCCCTTAGTCCTTTGCCACTGGGCTTATCAACAACCAACCCCTTCCACACACCTCCAGAGCTGACAGCCTGTTCTGTCAAGTGAGTCTCTGCTGAAGAATCCATGTTGTAGTTGTTTTGTCTAAGGAATTCCCAGCTGTGCACTGATAACCTGTTTCCCCTCTGCAGAGCATGCTGTATTGCTAGCATTAAATGGATTTATCCAGAGCTTAGCTGCTTTGCTGTTGCTTGCCAAGTAGGTCTGGTCAGAGTGCTCTCAGTTCCCTGGGGTTACCAGGGACTCCAGCAGCTGCTGCAGTGCAGCAGAGAGGACAAACAGTTAATCATGACATTCATCAGCTGGCCATGTCTCCTCTGCACAGGAGAACATGATAAAGTCTCTGTCCTTCTGCCTTGTGAAACTTTAGGCGTCCAGCATTGAAACAAAACAGGAATGGATCAAAAATATCCGGGAAGTTATTCAAGAAAGGATCATTCATCTGAAAGGAGCTCTGAAAGAGCCCATTCAGCTCCCCAAGACACCAGCAAAGCAGAGAAACAACAGCAGAAGGTAACTTCAGTCCTTCCCCACAACAGCAAATTACTAGTGTGTTCCCAATCCACAGCAATGTGGTGTTTGTGGACTTTTTACTGGTTTTTACTGTAGTCAAAGCCGTTTTCATTGTCTCTGCCTTTTTTATGTTGTCTTGGCAAAAGTAGCTAGAAATGTTTTTTATGATACACGTACAAAGAGCTTTCATTTTATGCTCCAAAGTATAGAGAAAACCAGTAAAAATTCTTCAGAGTCCAAGGTTATAGTTCTTTCCTAAAGTAGATTCTACTTCTTCATATTTGAGTAAAACCAGATTTTTTTCCTTGTTTGGTACATTTATTTGTTTGGCAATCAAAATCATAGTTGATCCTAACAATGCATTGAAGAATACATAGTGAATAATCTGCATTTCATCATCTAATACAAACTTGTTTCAGCCTGTCAAGTAATATTAAATATTTTTTGTCAATTTTTTCAATCCTGGATCAAATAGAAATCATGAATTGTTTTTCTGTTGTGGCATTCCCAAAGGCCACCTGTAATTTGAGCATCTTCATTTCCTCATTAAATTTTATCCCTCTTTTACTTCAGGCTGTGTCACAGACACATCAAAGCATAAATAAGCGAGTCACCCAGGAGACCTGTAGCAAAGTAGAGATCCAGACATTTCCTCTAAGAACATGCTCCAATACAAAAGTTTTCTTGTACAGAATGGCGACATATTTTTTCTTTGTCCCTAAGTATAGAATTTGTATTATTTAAGTATTTACTTTGAAAGACCAATAAACATTTAAGATAATTGTATCTGTACAGCCAAAGGGAAGAAAATGTGTTAGGCAACCTCAGTGAGGTAAATAGGTAGAGCTCTGTACTGTCTTTATCTATATTTGGATAGCATCTTTATGGCTTAGTATTAAATTCCTGAAGAAATTTAAACAAATGTTGGGATTATGTGTAAATCCAAACCCTATGGCTGAGGGTGACATCATTCCAAATTGCAAGAGCTCTATAGCATCATGAGCTGCCTCAGAGGGGTAATTTTAGCACAATCCAGCTCTGTCCTGCTGACTCAGCACTCCTCAACTCCACCTCTCACGTTGTGCTCGCTGGTGCTGTTAAGGAATGTCATTGATTCCCAATCACCTCTCTTGCAGAGATGGAATAGATGATGCAGACAGCCAAGGGGATGGCAGCAGTCAACCTGACACCATTTCCATTGCCTCCAGGACATCACAGAACACAGTGGACAGTGATAAGGTAGGACTGAAATGGGGAAATACCTGGCAGGTAATTGTCCCCAGAAGAATGTAAGTGAAAATAGAATAGAAGGCAAAAGAAGGCAACCTGTCTTCTGCTGAGTGAGCTGAAACTGGTATTCCCCTTCACCAGGTTATTAAAACCCAGTCTGTTTCTGTGTGCTTGTCAGTACTGCTCTTCTCCACAATAACATGTCTGTTACTGCTGCTGTTTGTGGTTAATGCACAGAGGTTCAATTGGCTCTGAAGGAAGAGCCCAGAGCAACCTTTTCTTGCCTAGTAAATCTTGTTGTGTGAGATCCAGCTTGTGAACGAGCAAACAGCTGCTTATGTTACATATTTCCCTCTGAGCTGAAGGCAGTTGTTTGTTGGAGGGAATGCAGGTACTTAGCCACCAATTAATGCAGCAACACTGGGATCCTGGCTGCTATCTTGAGAGCCTGGGAGACCTCCCATTTGCAGAGACTGTGATTGTGGACCCCTCTCCTCACAGACATATGCTGAAGCATATGGATGGCCCTGAGGCACGCTGGGTTCTGTTGGAATGCTGCACACTGTCAGCACTTACATACTTGTCATTTTACTTGTCAGACAGTCTGAGTCCAGATCCCCAGCTCCACTAGGATGCCTCACTTGAATTTGTCACCCTGACACCTCCAGCTCTGCTCTTCTACTGAATTAGCAGTTGATTTAGGAGAAAATGGGCAGTTAATAATTACCTTAGCTACACTGATGGAGTTTGTCATATCCCCTGAGAGAATGCCTATATTTTCTTCACACATTGTTTTGAAATCACATGTAACTTGAAAAAAGCTGAATTCTCCCATGCCTTTATAGATATACATATTTGTCAGAGCTTTCATTATGCTGCCACTCAGACAAGGTCGAAGGGTGTCTTCACAAAATCAAAGTCCAAGCTTTGGTTGTAAAGTTCACAGGTAAGGTTCAGTGCAGACACTGTTTTTAAAGCTGGACTCAGAAATATAATCATTGCAAATAAATTACCATCTGTTGTATTTATCTTGAATGCATGTCCCCATGATTTAACTTTTTTGTCCAATAATGTGCTTTAGAAAAGTGCTAAGCCTCACAATCCAAAGGCCACTGTAATGTATGCAAATACTTTGCCCGATGTTTGAGAAGTCTTCAATCCGCATGGACCTGTCTTACTTTCTGTGTTTTTCACATTTATCATTCCTGCTAAAAGGCCCTGACTTAGTGCAGTACTTGAGCCCATGCTTTATTTTAAGCCCTCACCTAAGCTTTGCTCGTTCCCCAGCCCATTGTGTTGGTTGCATGAATTCTGGCCATGTCCAGGTAAGAAGCTCTGTGTTGCATGCTGCAGCTGCATACAAGGGCCATGGTGCCAACACAGGCTGTGTACCCTGAAAGACAGCCCAGCGTGGCAGGAGTTGGTTTAAGGATGCAAGACTGGAAACATTTATAGGAATTTCTATCCAGAACCTTGTTTCAACTGAACAGCAAATGTGTATGAGATAAACTGAGTAAAGATTGCACAGGGAAAAAGTTGTTACCACTGTGGAAAGGGTTGTGTCATGCTTTTAATTTTTTTTTACTTGCTGACTTAAGGCTGTGTGGTTTTGTGTCCTGCTGTACATTTAATGAATAGAATTGGAGTGTACAGCTAAGGCTAAAGGTTGCTTGTATGTGCTTTGTTGAACCTGAGGTAGCAGTGTATCATCCTTAACTAGAGAGGCTGCTCCTGCTGAACAGTATTGTCTCTGATCCTGCTGCCAGAATACTGTGGAGAATTCAGCTCCTAGAGTGCTGCATTATCATGTCTTTGCTCCAAGGAGAATCAACTCCCCGCATCTCTTTATAGTTCTCATTTTTTCTGCACAGTGTTACCCAGATTAGTGGCAGATGAAGATGAGCTGCCTTGCCTCCTGCTGAACTGGCAGAGTCACACCCATGTTCACTCAGACATTGTGCTCACCTGCTGGCCCCTGCTGTGCAGGGACTGTCCTGTCAGCAGATCCAAAGCTCTGAAAGCACTCCTAATGGTGACATCTTAACACATGGGATATTTTCCTTCAGTGTGTAGTTGAGCTTTTCTTCTAGAAGAGTCAGAATGAAATGAGATTGGCATGGGAGGTTTTATATTCTCACATAGTTGTCAGCACTGGACGGCAGGACCATATCATGCTCTCCAGGTAGGTTTTCTTGGCAGAGCTGACAGTTCATGGCACACACTGTAGCATACATGCTATAGTTAACTCCTGTGGGGCTGGTGGCAGCTCCAGTGGGTTCAGAGTTCAGCAATCAGGGCAATCAGGGGTTTCCCTGCCTATTTAACTCCAGCATAGCCAGCAGACTTATTCCCATGAGTTTAGATTCAAGACTAGAAGCTTTTTGCAGCTGCAGCCTCCATGGGTGACTTCTCTATGTACCCCAGTGAGTTTTCCATCCAGAGGAGCCAATGGAAAGAGCTCCTACCTTTAGAAACTCTGGCTGTTCACAGCAGCCTCATCTGCAGACCCATGCCAAGAGCCTTGCACTGCCAGCAGCATGCCAGGATGGCAGCAGATTCATCCTGCCTTGGGACCGTCTATGTATTAACTCCATGCCAGAAGCAATTCTCAAGTAACATGTAGGAGATGATATTACTCTCTGAAGCCAAAAGAATTCAAAGATTTAGCTGACACACTTTGTCCTTTCCCTAAACCTTGCTATTATGCCTGAGAATTGCCTAACACATTAGTTGAATGCTCAGACAAGAATGTCAAACAACATTTTAGACAAAGAAAATGACAACTTCTCAAAGATTCTCAATTTCAAGTAGCACTTCTGCTTAACAACACTCCTCATGCCTCAAGTCACATGTGTTTCTTTCAACTTATTTGTGAGTCAACTCCTCCTGAGTTGTAATTTCTGTTTTCTCTCACCATGGCACAGCCCTGGAGCTAAGCTTTACTTTTGCATTTCAAACTCCTAAAAAGAGAAAAAAGGTTTTTGTTGTTAAGTGGGAATGAAATAGCCTTACTGTAAATTCGGTGAGGGTTTGTTTTCTCTCAAGACATGTGAATGTGGCCACAATATTTATCAGGGGGATCCTTTGGCACAGAGGATAGAGCACTTCGAACTGGGGGCTGAGTCCTGGTTCTGCTCTGTCACTCACATGTTGGATGCCATCACAAAGTTACATTTGATGGCACATTACCCTTTCCTTTTTTCCCCTTGTTTGGATGAGAAATTTGCAGGGGGAGACAAAAATTCATGTAAACATTACATTTGTACATTAATTACAGCATTGTCCTCCACTTTCCCAGCACATGATGCAGGCCTGAATTCAGACCTGTTTTTATAACCTTTATGGTGGCAAACTCTGCTTTGAAAATATCGGTTATGTGCCTGACCCCAGAAGTGTTTAAGCCTTTAAGTATTCAGACTTTCCTGACTGCAGGCAGTGGTCAGGTGATTATATATAAAGACTCTCCTGATTTAAAAAAAAAATAATAATGTTCTGGTCTGTTTAAATATCTGATTAAGTAGCTTCTTAAATCTGAATATGAGTATTTAATATCTTTACTTTCCTTGGGCTTTTCTCTGTCAAAAATATGTAAATCAATTATCTTCAGGCTCAAACATTTCATTTTCATTAAATACTGTGTAGTAGAAACACAGACTTCAAGTAAGTTCTGCACCTTTGTAAAATGAAAGAAAGAGAACATATAAAATGTTTCTTTTTCCATTTGCAATCCATTACTACTTCTATATGCAATCTGTAATCTAAAATACCTCATGCACAGGAAAATAATTATTTGAATTGTCATTTGGATTGTGTAAGTTTGATACAGAAGGGGGGAAATGGGTTGATGACCCAGACTCAGTGCTAAAGAATCAATAGGTAATGAATACTATTACAGTAATTGCAATTCCCATTGAGCATCCAGGTCAGGTCCTAGGTAACCCACTACATAAAACTTCTTCATCCTTTTCCAAAAGGCAAAGGAGACAGCTTTTGTTCTATACAGTAAGCCCTCTTCAGCTTGCTATCTAAAATCCTCTGCTTAGAGAGAAATCCTTGCCCTATTCACAGCAGACAGGATTTCAGTCTTTATATTTGGATTCAAAGCAGTGGGGAATTGCATAAAGGAAATGTTACATGCAGGGCATTCTCATTTGTTAAGCCCATTGAGCTGCTGGCTTGTGAAACAGCTGTTTCTGGTGATACTGGTCCAGCTTCCAATGGCCTCCTTTTTGTTGGCTTTTGCAGAATACTGAGGAGAGCAGTTCTCATTTCCTTCTGTTGTTTTTGGATGTGGAGAAAGGCTCTGAAATGTGAACTGAAAACGTTTTACTCTCTAAAAATAAATCCACATTATACACTTTTATCTTTTCCATGAGATACTATACTCAGCTCATCTTTCAGCAGCCATGAGACTGAGATCTTGACCTCTTCCACATTGGTGGCATTATATAAAATCTGGGAATAATCACTCTTCTAATTGAAGGTAATTTGTACAAGAGGGGAGATTTTAGAATTAAGGTTTATTAGAACAAGTCACTTAGGGGCAAATTCTCTTTTCTTGAGAAGCTTCTAATCAAGGTAGAACAGCTTTGATGTTGTTGCTGAAACGGGAAGCGCTCGCTCACTGCCCCTGAGCTCTGTGTTGAATCACGTGCAGGGGACACATTTCTACTGCAGTGCTGGGGGAATATCAAGGGACAGGGGCTGTTGGCCCCAGCAGTGCTTGTGTATGGCCAAAACATGTGGCACCATGGCCTGGAGTCCCTGAGCAGTGGGACTGACCTGAACAGCAAACACCTGCCAGTGGTCAGTGGGTGCTGTGAGTTGCAGCTGGTGGGAAGGAAGCTGGAAGGTGCAGTGTAAACTGTGTGGCAGAGCCAAGAGAGAGCAGGATCAGGGGAATATGGAGTGGTGGTGAAGCAGGGACTCACTTAAGTACAGAATCAGGAGTATTTAGAAATCTTCCTGTTTTCTGGAGCACTGTGATTGGTGCCATCAATTTATCTGCCAGGCATTGACCTGAAGAGGTTTCTTCCTCCCACCAAGATATTTTACTCTCAGTAAATTAGATTAGATTAAACAACTGTGAGTTTCTAAAGAGCAAAGGAAGGGATTGATTTGGTCTCATTTTTGTAAGCACTGTTGTGGTTATTGTGCCACTGTCCCAGCAGAATATGCCAGAATTCAGTGCACTGTCTGGAGTGCTGCTTCCTTGCAGGGACTGGTGATTTATGGGACCACAAGTAAAACTAAATTTATGTAACAGAAAATGACTGCTGACTGTTAAGTGAATTTTTCCTGTGAAGGTATGATAAAGAGGAGTGAATTATGGCCCCAGAGGATGTATTTCTATTGCTTGGATGCTGCCTAGCATTAGAGCATTTCTCACACTGAGTTCCTACTGCCCTCACCTGTGGAAAAGAGAAAACATGATAGTGATCAAAGGAAAATCTGACATAAAACATTTTGGCACTTTAATTAGCCTTCTTGAGGGCTCGCTAGCTATAGGTGGTTAACTCTTTTGAAGATACTGTCATGTAGTAGCAAAATGTTTATCTTACCAGGAAATAAATTGTTCAGCCAGGAGCTGACATCTCTCTGTCTCTCTAATGATAATTTCTTAACATTTCCTTAGGCTTTGGGAGGCTGCCTCTCAGTTCTGCCTCAGAATCTTGGTTAGGACCCCTGTAAAATCAGCTCTTCTCTGAGAAAAATATACAAATGTATGTATCTTTTTTCACTGTGAATGGTTCCCTGAAACTGAAGTCATTGAAGTGACATTTGGAGTTGATAAAATGAGACTGGTTTATCTCTGCTGGCAATGCCTGATTTGGCATGAACTTGCTTTTCTAATCGTTGATGTTCAGTAATATTATTGTGGCACTTTTCTTTTTTTTCTCTCTTTCCTAAGTATAAGTAAGGACTTTGCCTTTGCTTCCTGTATTTCTTATCAGGAATGCAGCAGTGCCAACATCATGAAATGTTCCAGCTTTTGATTTGCAGAGCTCTACTTGTCTCTCTAAATTTGATGCTTTTCAGTCTTTCGGAAAATTAACTTGAGGCTCTTGAAGTGAAATATAACACACTCAAACAGGCAAGGTTTAAAGTACGTTTTTAGATTTCCAAATGAAGGAAATCTGGACTGAAGTGCTGCGCCTACTTTGAATTGTAAGTGCAATGAAGTGCAAACTTTTATGGGCACTCACAGAAAACTCTGAACCTCAGAGGGACCCAAATAATTACAACCACTCTTTGCTCAGTGTTGGGCCTGTGCTCTGCCTTGGTGTAACCTTATCTCTGCTTTGGGGGTTTGGCTGATGGGTCTCACAGTGCCTTTATTCATCTGTACACTAGGCACTGTGGTTTGGAGCTGTACAGGAATTTACCCACCTGCCGTCTGCAGCCAGAGCAGCTCTTAGTGATTTATAATGCATGTAGCATGAAATCTCCAGCTCAGGTATTAATACTGGCTCTGCCTACAGCACAGATCTCCCAGGACAATTCTGAGGCCTTTGGCACTTTTTTTTCCCTATGAGCTTTGAAAAAAGGGACTTTGGTCTTCCCTGGATTGGAATCAGATTTCAAAACAATCAAAAAGTAACTCTTACCAACCTTGATTTTCAGTCAGGTTCTATCCTGGCTTGAGTTACATGTTATCTGTCTTTTCTGGCATCCAGTTCTAAATGTACCAGGGAGGTGATCAGGAGATTTACCTCTGAAAAGAGCTCTGTCAGGGGTGCAGGTGCTACTGAGTGTAAGGACATTTGCTTTCTGTTGCCAGCCAGTTCTTGCTGCAGCTGTGGGTGGAAGCAGCACCAGGCTGTCTTGTTTCACAGAACCTTCTTGAAAAAGGTTCTTTTGGAAAACAAAATAAACCATGATCAGCTGCTCTTAAATATAACACTTGTTGGAAGCACTTTCAAACTTCATAGTGACTTTAGAGAAAGTCCTAATCATGTAGTGAAGCCTTGTTCATCTTTTCTTGTACCGCATGGCTGGACAATTTCCCACACACCTACCAAGGGGTTGATGACAATGGATGAATTTCCCCAAGGCCTTTTTATTTTTATCTAGTAGTTGAATTTTACCAAGAAATTTCCCAAAGATTTGAGTGTTTCACTCTGTGAAAATAACAGCAAAGCCAAAACATCTGCAGTGCCCATGAAAATAGCAATCACGTTGTTCTTTGGGTAATATTTCCAGGAAATAGCTTCATAAAAGGCAGGCATGAAATTTGCCATGCATTTTAAGTATTTCAGCTGGGATTTCTCAAAGTGCTATTGAACTTTAGCGGGATCTCTGCACTCAAAATTCTTGGACACAATTCTTTCCCCAAAGGAAAGCAATTCCTGTGGTGGTCAGTGCAGGGTCACTGCTCAGCACCCACAAGTTTATTTCCAGGCCTGTGCAAGAAACAGCAGATATTTTCTTAACACCTCTCCAAAGTTTGGTTGTTTTTTTGTGGCTATAAATAACTGCAATATGAATCCAAATTCAGTGGGGTGATCAGATGCTGAGAACAAATTCAACTGCAAGTCCCTGAAAGTGATGTCCTACAGAAAGGAGTTCTTCAAAGATGTCTTTTCAGCATTTTCCTCCATGCAGAACTTGCAGTTACATCCAGGGCAGGTAGAATATGCTCCACTTCTTTTATAGAGTGTGTAATTTTGTAAATTTTCATTTCTATTGCTATCCATTTCATAAAGAACATTTGCTATTGACTTAAATAAGTTATGCTTTTGCATTTAGGACATAACAATAAGCATTCATTATGCTTTCAGTTTTGTTCTTAGGTCTTCTAGACCTAATGCATCCTTTGGTGGAAAATAAGTAAATCAGTAACACTTGAAAATAGAAGTCCCATTATGATAAAACAAATGTATACAACTCCTTCAAACTGAAGGTCTCCTGAGAACACTGTAGATATAAACATCAACACATTCCTGTTGAGGGTATTTAAAAGTAATTTCTGTGGTCACATACTTGATCTCTCCTTTCTGTTCCTGCCAGCAGCGTGAAAATCAGGTTCTATACTGATGGACACATTCCCCAGAGAGGTGCAAGGCACATAGTCAGAGTTTGTATAATCATATAATCTTAGTTCATATGATGAGTATCCTAAATCCACTGCAAATATCATATTTCTCAATCTCAAGGCACTTCTGAAGCACCTGTGAATCTGCTTAGGCAGGATGGCTGTAATTTTAAAATATACAGAATATAGTGGAGAGTGCTGCCCTTTAAAAGATGGTTGGAAACTCCGCTGTGGACAAAACTATGGTCTTACATGACAGGAAATAAGCTCCATATCAATAAATCTATATTACTAAGCAAACAACAAAAAAAAAGATGTTTTGATGCCTGCTGCGAAGGAAGAGGATGTTTAAGTTAGGGGGATGTTTAAGTGAATGAGTTTGATACAATCAGACTATGAAGAAAGGAAGTACAGGAAAATCCCTGGTTTTATTTCAAAGGCATGGCCAATCTCAATTATTTTAAAACAGAAGGATTAAGATAAATTATTGATTTGTACAGAAGAATTAAAGGATATTCTGTTTTTCAGCTCTGCAGAGGCACCAGCTGTTGTTTGACTTTTATAAATGTGCTGTGATTTTCAAAGAATCAGATGTCAAAGATTTGTTGCCAATTACCTTGCATTAGAAATTGAGTTGGATTTCAGGTGGGAGAGGAGTTTCTATCTCTGAACTGGTCTTTGACTGGGGAAAAGTTCAAATTGATTCATGTTAGTCAAAATTAGAATTTTTTCCAGCAAAAATGGTTAGACAAAAGCATATGTATTTGAAGAGATCAAGTGATTGAGTGTCTTCCTCCTCTACATCCACTAATGTAAGTCATTAAAGGCCATTTCCTATTATTGCTTATCAAAACTAACACTGTGTTCCTTCCCTTCCTCCTCGTGAGCAATTCCTTTTCACCTTTGTCCTTGCCCCTCGTGCACAGCAGAGGATGCCAGTCCTGGAGTGACACTGCTGAGGTGATTCCTCACCTTGGGCTGCCATGGACTGACCTGCACCATCCCCTCTAACAGGGGTACACAGCACCTGCCCAGACCCCCTTCCCAAAAATAAATAAACATGAACTAAACATGAACCAGCCTGCTCAGGACAAAAAATGGACACTCCTGCCTCAGCCTTGTCCTGGTGTTCCGAATTAGTCTGTTGATTAAAGGAAAAAAAATAGTTAATTAAAAGTGGAGAGATTATGGGGTCCCTTCCAAATGAGGTCATAAATAGAACAGGAATCATCAATCAGTGCTCTGGGGTTATCTCTGTATCCATTCTTGGGCCACTAGATCATCTAAAGGACTTGGCATGAAAAGAAAGGAGCAAACAGTATTCAGAACTTGTTTTTAAAAAGGGTATTTTTATTTTTTTTTTAATTTCATCTTAAGTTCGACTTTCTATGTTGCCATTAAATGAGAAGTCATTCCTCATCTAAATCTGATTGTTCTCCTCCTGTTCTTCAAAGAGCTTGAGTTCATGTTTATTTTTCCTGTGCTGTTGTTTTGAGTTGTTTCTGGGGTTTCATTCTGGTGATTACAGTGTGTTTGTTTAATTTGGATGTACAATATAAAATATATCCCTCTGGAGGAACAATATGTTTTCTTTTTGGCATAGGTTTTTTTCATTTTAGAATTGATAGTTTGTGTGTGGTTAATGCTTACTAGAGATGCCAGGTTTGTTCAAGAAACTTAGAAAACCTTGGAACAAGATGGTTCCAGCTATAAAGGGCACATAGGGATAACACAGAGTAACTGTCTAGAAATGAAGAAAAGTTTAAGTGAGATCAGAACTTAGTGTTAGGAGCTGACCTTTGAGCAACACTAAACTTCATTGATCAAGGACATTAGAGGACACTGGACATAATTCAAGTTTGAAGTTAATATTAGCAAGAGGTTTGATATTGGAAAAAAACTGTGTGTGAAGGTAGAGGACTAAAGGAAACAGTTCCAAATTCCTTTTTTTCCTCATATCAAGGCAACCAAGCCAGGAAAATACAGTTCACAAACAATACTTATACCTTTAATTCAGTCATGTAGCAGCTTTTAGGTGGGTGTTCAGAAATTCTGCTGAAGGGTCTCTGCTTTCATTAAGTGTATATCTGCAGCAGCACCCATTGCCACCTTGCCTCACCTCTGAGTGATGTTAGTGTGTGCTGGTGGCCTTATCCAGATTTGGCTGACTCTTGGTGTGCTGAATTCATCCTTTCCTGGGGAGCCATCAAGACTGTGTGTCTCCAGAGCTCATCAGTTCTTGAGACAATCTCACAGCCTACCATCTCAGCTCATACTTCTGTTCACCTTGCTGTCTGCTGGTAAATGTTTCTCCATCCAAACATGTAGATAAAACTTTATAAAACTCATTGATGCATTCTCCTGTGGCATGGCCCTCGTACAAGGTGGAATGCCTGATTATGGGCAAGAGGGAGCAGCCAGATAGTGAGATAACTGATTTTAACTCTTAACTTTAGTCTTTGTGTGTTGCCTGGTTGAGCACAGCTGTGACCATGAAGTATCAGAAGCACACAGGTGCTGGACTGGGAGGCAACAGAAGGAGGCATGGGACATGGAGGGCAAGCCACAGGGAAGCACAGGGCTGGCAAAGTAGCTGAGGGAGGTGAAAGCTTTCCTGAGAACTGGGATGTTTTGTGTGAGGGGACTGGAGAAAGTGATCACACCACTCAATAAACCATTATTTTGTCTTCTCTTTCTCCTTAAATCCCAGTTTGGGATTCTTTTTTTTCTCACCTCTAGGTCAAGTAGCTAGGAAAAGGCTTTGAGTTACAGGAAGGGCTATTCTGGTTTCTTCTGCTTGTCCACAAACTCACGGCCTTTTCAGTGATCTGAGGTAGTATTTGTTCTCCAGCCAAGTATTTTTGCTGCAGGCTGCCCCAGGAGGCACCTCCCTGCCTTGGATTCAGCATTCTCCCCACCTTGTAAACCACATGCATGCCTTGCTACTGGCAGCTAACAGAAGGGAGAGAGGCATCCAAAGCTTTCCCCAAGCCTCTGTGTCCAGGATTCAAGTGCTGTGGTTGCCCAGATCAACTTTATTTTTCTTTTTGTATCTTGCAATAATTTAAAACCCACTAACAATCCAAATCAAACTCTCCTTTCTCAAATGTGTGCAGGCAAGGAGCAGAGGAGTGTGAAACATGGCACAACTCCACAAGCCCTTTTCTGCCTGGGTTAATTTTCCCTGACACTACAGCATCACTTCCTGACCATGGTTGCAAATAAACAATTATTGAAAGCACAAGGCTGGACCACACATGCGTGTTTTCCACTGGCATGGAGAAAAGCTGTGTGTTGATTGCAGATTATTTATTTTCACAAGAGTCAGTTTTTATGTCTTTAGGGCACCATCTCTCGAGGTGCTGATCCTTCTCAGCTTGCAGGAAGAATTGAGGGTGGGAGCCAGCTGTGCCCCACAGGTCCTGGGCCTCAGCTGGCATTATTACTAGAAGTTCTCTAGTGTTGATATTTACTGCATGATCCTGAGCAGTCAACAGGAAAGGACAGCAGGGGTCTACGCAGCAGAAGGAGCACTTAGCCAAGGCATGTGATTTTCCTTTAACACTCAACTCATTAAACCATCAGTTAGAAGTGTGACATTTATATAGAGAAAAGAAAGGAAATTGAAATGCACAGAGAGAAACTTCAGCCTTCTGGCTTGTTGCAGATAATGCAGTGAGAGCTGATTTTTGTATGAATTTAACTGTTTTTAACTGTGTACTTAGAAGTGTCAGGGCCATGTTCTCTATCCATCACTACCTATAAAATGGCCAGAATGGCATTCGACTGACTGGTCTTTGCCTTCACATCCTGGACACATCCTGGACAGTCTCCTACTGTGCAGGCTTCCAGTGTGAGCTGGGGCACTTGAAAGGCTGATGGCCCCCTGAACCTCCCCAGCAGCAGATCCAGCCTGGCCCAGCTCTGTTCTGGCTTAAACAGCTGTGTCTGCAGGGACAGGCTGGGGACTGGGGTTCTTGAATGGCTTTTGTTGCCATGGCTGAGCAGACTATGGCAGCATCCCCATGCCTCTGCCTCTCAGATATAACAGAGGTGTAAACCAGGCCTCCAGGGGTTGTTTTTGCAGGTTGTCTTTTGAAATCTCAGAGGTTTCAGATTCTTTTTTAGCTTCTGGCCTCAGTGCAGTTATTTTGCAGAAACTCATTCCAACTCTGAAGTTCTGCTGCCCTCCCTGGGAACTGAACCTTTGGTACCTTTTACCTTTATGAATCCTCTGTCCTTCAGACTTCTGGGAGAGAAATTTGAGGACTGAGAAAGGACTTTAAAACCAACACTTTCTCAGGCCTTATGACCTTCTCTTTGTGTGATGCCCTTGTGTTATTTATGAGCACTTGGCTGCTCGTTTCCACACAAAAAAAAAAATTGTTGAAGCTGAAGTGCAATTAGTTATGTGGCACTGCAAAGGGCAAGAAGGGATGGTGAGTGCTGTTGTACTGGGTTAGGCAGCTGCTCAGGTCAGAGATGCAAGGCACAAAAGGTAAGTATTTTGAAGAAATGCGAAGGAAACAGGGTGATATGTAAATGAGCTTAATTTCAAGTCAAGGAAAGCACCTCACTGTTCACCAGGTGAATATCTGGCTCTGGGCCTCTCATAGATCCACATCACATCCAGCCTTTCAGGATCAGCTGCTCAGGGTTTTGTTTCAGTAGGAGCAGGATTTGCCTCCAGTCTTGGAACAAATCACTTTCCCTGTCAGGGGGGAGATAAAAGAATAAGATATTTAAGTAAGAGCTGGGCTGAAGCGGATGTCTTTTAAACAAATACACAACTTATTTTCCATCTGCTGGTTCCCAAGTCCTTGCTTGCTGTGAGAGACAAAGAGCAGCACTGCTGCATTTCAGGAGACCCAGGATGTGCTCCCCAGGTACAGATCTGAAAGGTGGCACTTGCATCCACAAACCTGGCATTTTGCTGATAAGGGCAATACAGTAACTGCTGAAATTGATCCTAATGAATGAGACCATTCATCTGCTTTTCTTAATGTTATAACTGATTAATTCCCCAAAGAACTCTTCTGGGCATCCCATCCCTATGTAAAGACTATGGCTAAGTGGCTTAATAGGATAAGTGCTTTATAAAACAGCTCTGTAATATTTTAGTTGTCTCTTTTCATTTCAGTAACAAGCATAAGGGAGGCTAATATCCCAGTATACAGGGATTTGCAATCACCATTAATGGGGATAATTCCCCTCATGGGAAACAATAAAAAATACCATTGCAAGAGCTAGAACACTTTTCTAGCTTTGCATTTTTGTCACAACAGATTGCGTCTCTCCTGCTAAATTTCTTTGTGCTCTAGAGGAGAAAATAAATCTGGCAAAGAGAAACAACTTTAATTGTAAAGATAAACTCATAATGGGGCACAGTAAGGGTTCCTGAGTTTCCCAAGACAGCATCTGTATGATTGAGGAAAATGAAATAAAATCATGGTAGCTATTAGCAGTTCAGTGAGTTTTAAATGAGCCCTGAATGATGGCAGAATTAAGAGGAGTTTTTGCAATTTTCACATTATCATCACTAACAGAAGGGGTTTCCCTTGCTGTTTATTGTATTTTGATGGTAAATCCTGTCCTAACAAATATGCTGACAAGCTGTAAGAGAGCAACTGACTTCAATTGCATGGGAGGTCTGTCTCATATTCTGTATCCATCTTAGATCTGGTTTTCGTGTCTTTAAAATATGCAGCAATGGAGATTAATACATTGGTTTGCTTTTTAATGAGTGAACCTTGGATTTGAAGGTTTGCTGCAAACTCTTTTATTTAAATGCTTTCATATTTCTGGCGCCATGCTTAGAATGTTATGCATAGCATTATCTGGCTATTAACCCTTGTGACAAGATGGATTTTAGGATTAAATAAATTGTGAGCATTCCTTTTAAATTGCTGTAGCTAAAGGGGTTAGGAGTGTAGGAGTGTTAGATTACCCAGCTGCAGTCATTCCCCCTGCACAGCCTTGTGATATGTTACAGGGGTTCTGGTGGCTGAGTAGGAGGAAAGAAGTCACTGGAAGCAGCTTGGATTGCACAGCCTTGACTCACCACACAGGGTAGGTGACCAAACTCTTTCATGAGCAGCAGGCAGAGGGAGGGAATGGCAGCCTTGATTTAGCACAATATAAGCTCCATGCTGGGCATATAGTTACTGTCCTTTGAAATCAGTCAGATTTGAACCTTTTGTGCTTAGATGTGATTGCTATGCTACATTTTTTTCTTTGCCTACCATTATGAGCTGGTGCTATGTGCTAAAGCAAGTGATTATTCCAGGAGCTGTTTGAGGGTCAGCATGTTTCCATTGTGTGACTGGTCCCAGTGATTTTTTTGGTGCAGAAAAAAGACAGTTTCTCTTTTCTTCAACTGCATATAACAAATATAGAATTCTCTCCTGTTAGAAGTGTTGTGTTAGAATGCACATATGAGCTGTCTGCATTCAGCTGCCTATCCCACCTGTGCATTCCCACCTCCACTTTTGGTAACCAATTCCAGGCCAAACCCTGTCTCTTTTAAGCACATTAGAACTGATTTTAGTGGGGCCTGAATCTGTCTCCTCTCTCAAGCAGATTATTGCTTTGAAACAAGAGAATGTTATGAGCCTCCTATTGGCTTTGAGCCCACACTAGTCTTTTAGTCAAGCAAGGAGGAGTCATGTTTTTACACCCAAAGATTAAACATTTCCATCCTGCTGTCACACCTGTTTCCATTGAGGAGTGCTGGCTGCATGAAGAGCTGCTCCATTTACAGTCAGCTGTTCCTTGGAACAAGCCATCCTCTGTGCACACCTTTCCAGCTCCCGCTAACGTGCGTTCTTGGCTGATTCACTCCTCGCAAACAAACTCTTGACTAGGTGATAATTTCCTTACCTGTTCCTCTTATTCATGTGTTATTCCCCTGCCTGCTGCATAGTGTGCAGTGGTTTGTTCCATCTTGAGTTTTTTTAAAGAAAAAATGAAGTTTCCTATCTTTCATTTTTCCATACATCTAAAGCCAACCTCAATGTTGCTAGGAACTTTGTTCACTGATGCTGGTTAGTCGAGGAGGTGTTTTTGTCCCACCATCTACTTTTAATTTCAGCCAGTGTTCTGGCTGGATAACTGGCCCAGTTATTCAGGTTAGTATGTCTCAGTTGTATCAGGCAAAGATAGAAGTTTTATCTTATTACATTGACTTCAAATACAGCAGAAATTAATGTCAGCTTGAAATACAAGCAAAGATAGAATTTTATCTTGTTACATTGACTTCAAATACAGCAGAAATTAATGTCACTGCTGGGTGAGGCTTTCATGTTAGTGGAATGGGAAAGGAACAGGAAAAGGGAAGACAGTAAAGAATGGGTTGGTCAGTTCCAAAGAAATGAAATCAGGAGGTATGACCTTTACTAGGAAAGAACTAGCAGGACAAGGAATCACATGAACCTGTCTCTTATGTCAGTGGACAAATTGGGCATGTTTCAGCACAAGGGGTGATGGGAACAAATGATACTGTGATTTTCTTGTCTGCTCTGTAGGCTTGAGCAGTAGAGTAATTGGTCTGATCTTACCTGTGAAATGGAGAGCACAGAGTGCTTGTGAAAGCCCTTTCTGATTGCTGAGCTTGTTATTTTGCAAAAATCAGAAACACTGTCAGGCAGTGTGCCTGGATAGCAGGAGGTGGGAATGAGGCATGGTGCCTCAGGTGCAAATAGTGGGGACTGGGAGAATGGAAACAGCAATAAAGCCTAGGGGCTGGGATGGGGAAAAAACAGGAAGTGAGGCATGTGGAACAGCCCCAGGCAGTGTTTCAGACTTTGGACCTGATGGGATCAGATCCATGGCCCATCGGGACTGGTTGTGTCCAGGTGCCCTATTGGGTTTTGCTTTTCTGGGAGGGGACTGGTAAGGGCAGCCCATGGCAAGGGGCCTGGTGGGACCCAGTTGTTGGCTGCAGCTGAGCAGGAATCTGACACTCTCCAAAGGTACCAAGGAGCCTGTTGGCTGAGATTCCTTCTCTAGGAATGAGACAGTATCAGTTTAAGGTGTTCTTGGTGCTGGTGTGCTAATGTCTTTCACAGATGAGTAGGAGAAATGGCTGGAAATATTGCCTTTTTGGAGTAGGCTCCTTGCAAGCAAATTACAGACTGTGAGTAATGAATGCATTTGACAGCAGAGTTTTTGATTTTACAACATATTCATAACACCTTGGAGCACTTAGTACCTTGTTAACCCAATTAGTATACTCTGAAACTGCCAAGGCAATCTGAACAGCTGTTAATCACATGCCAAACTATCCAAGATCACACTTTGTTATTACTGCAGAGGCAGCCAGGAGTGGATTGGGAAAGAAGCAGCTTTAAACATTGAAATGCACAGAGAACTGGTTACAGTAAAACCAAATAAACGTGAATCAGAAATTAATACAATAAAATAAGCAATCATACCATAGACTGGCCTGCCTCATTGGCACTTCAGGAACTATTGTGGTGTGTGAGTGGAAGTTGCTTATCCTGGAGCTAGGAAAAGAGCTCTACATGGTTTGTGCTGAGCAATGCTGATGGTACCACTGCAGCCTGGGGCTCTGCAGGTGTTTTCTAGCATGGCCCAGAAAAAGGAGCACAACTGCAGCCTGCAAGCAATCAGACATACACCTACACCTGATTTAATGTCCTGGCATTGAGCAACTGCAGATTATACCCACCCTGAGTCATTTCCAGTCTCTGGGGTTCAGGGCTAACATTAAAGTGCAGTTCAGCGCTCAGGAAGAGGTGATCCTTGATCTCTGTTGCAAGACAGCTTTTAAAGCTGTAAATGAAATGGGACAGTTTGGTTCTGTCCAGGAGGAACAGGACAAGGGCTCATGTTAATTAACATGTCCATTAGGGAGCTGCTTTCCAGATCTGTTCAGGTTTCCATAGCAGGGTCTCTTATGCTACAAGAACGTCTAAGCTACAGCAGCAAAGCTGGTATGGTTTCTACTGACATAGTAATGGCCATCTGTGTTCCTACATGAGATATAAATAATACAAAACATCCTGAGAAACTTTCAGAAATTGTATTTAACCTAAAATAAAAACAGTGAGAGGATTCGTGTCAGATATTCCACCTCACCTGTCAGCTGAAAAAATTGCAGTTTTCAAAATCTGCTGCCTCATTTGTAGTTAATACCACTGAATTGCAAACCTGGTATATTTTCTCTAGGAACAACAGTGAAATGACAAAGAGCAGAGTTAATGATGTATTAAACCCTGTTCGTGTAAGTAATGCAAGTTAGCACCTGTTTATAGAAAATAAAATTAAACTAGCTTGATATTTTTATGAGTTTATAATTCAGCTAATAGAGGAAATAGTGATAGACTTTTGTAGGCATTTGATTTGGGCCATGTGATATTTTTATTAACTGAGGAGAACAATAGAAAATAAACATGTGATGTATTAAACAATGGAAACCTGGCTAGTTGACAGATACATATAAAATAGAATTATTATAGGGCAGGCAATTTTGTAGAGAAATCCTGGAGAGACTTATCCTTACCTTTATGATGGGAGAAATTTTTTAACCTAGTTTTATAAGAAAGCAACATTTTCTTTCATGTTTTCCACATCTGTTTGTGCTCTGCCCTCTGACAACTTTTATACCCGTTGAACAAATTTTAAGCAACTTGGCAGAAGCTTCTGATCTCAATCTTTTCTGTGGAAATCCACATAAGGCTCGGGAGAGCAACCAATAATTTGCTCTGATTAGAAGAAATGCAGTAGTATGAACACATGTATTTATGGACACACACATTACTGGACACTACACATGGCTGAGAGACCTCATGGATGCTTGACCCTCCGGAGAAGCTTCCACTGTAGCTGGAGTCTGTCCACACAGCCCAGCTCTGTGGGAAGCTGGCCTGGGCTGGGTCTGCTCCTTAGGGACTGCTAGTTATGCAGGAGAAGCCAAAAAAATTAAAAGTATGTCACTAATGCCTGCAGCTGGATCTGCAGTCAGGAGCAAAAGGAACAGGCTGCTGATAGAAATAGCTTGGCTGGCTTTCCATAGGTAAACAGGACCAGTCCTAAAAACTGCAGATCTCACTGTCGTGGAGGGAAGGACACCAATCCTCTTTAGGCTCAGGGGCCAGCAGTGGTGTTGAGGAGCCCAGCACTGAGGTGGCTTTTCCCTTGCTACAAATGTGCTAATCCAAAAAGCATGCTTCTTGCAAAAAATAACCATTAGTTAAATGCAAGCTTGTTCTCAGTCTCATGAGAATATGACTGGCACTATCCCTGTTTCTGTGACTCAGATGATATAGCAGAGTGGAGTCATCCAAGTTAAAGATTGGACAAGAAAGAGAGATTTAGAACAAAGATCATCTATGTCCCAGGCCTTCTGCTAGGGTTTTTCACCTTCCATATCTGTATGTTCCCATTTTTAAGTGGCAAACCAATCCACGTGAACATAAAAGTAGCACCTTTCTTAGATGCAGGTTTGTAACAGCTTGGGGAACTCAGCACTCCTGAGACACAATTATGGTTTGCTCTGTTGCTAAGGCTTTTGCATTTTAATTATTTTGAAAACACATTTGTAGCAGCATATGCAAGAGCAACAGGGTAATAATAACAATAAAGCTATGTTGTGTTTTTGGTATAAACTCTTTGGTGTGGAGTTTACGATTTATGTGTTCTGGAACTGGATTCTTGCCTTATAAAACAATGCAGCAGCCTTTTTTCATTTAGTTAGCCATCCATTTTTATTAGGGTGCTCTATACAATGCCTGCAATAATATTATAAAGGTGCACAAGGTTCATTATTTCACAACAAGTGACTAGCCAAGACCATTATTATTTTTATAACAGCCAGGCTTTCTATTGAAATACGGTTTGGATTATAACCTTTTTTTTCCTCTTCCCTTTTTCTCTTTTCTCTACCCAAAGCTGAGATGTGCAATTGTTCCTTTTCAGATTGCTTTTCCACTCCCCTACAAAACATGTCATTTTCTGTGAAATGGATGGATTATAATGGGAACAGATCAGTGATAATGCATTGCTGGAATACAGCTATCCCCAAGAGAGCTTATCATAATATCCAGTCTTCCTAAGCTTCAAAATCTGCAGTTTGGACAGCCTATAGTTCTAACATAGAATCTAGCTCTGAATTTGCCCTGCACTTAGAATTCTTTGATGCTCAAATATTGTTTGGGTTCTGCCCTTTCTGTCACATTGCCATGGCAACTGCCTTGCATAAAATCCTATGCTCAGACAATACAGCCCCTGCTTTGTACAGGGGCTTCAGGCTCAGAAAAGTTGAAATTGTTCAGAGAGATTACTGAAGATTAATGACTGTGCTTTGAGCACCATAGAGCATATTTCTGAAAATCATGGTAATGAAATAAAAACTACATGCAGGTGGTGTGCTCTCCGAGTCAGGAGTGTTGACACCTGCTGGGAGTGGTGGAGTTACAGTAAATCTGCAGTAAAAACACCTGAGGGTCTTCTTCCAGCAGGTAGTTTCTTCATGCTAAATAGCAGTGGTGTGTAATTAGCTGTGGTGTTTTTCTGCCTGTAAATGGAACACCCTGACCAGGGCTCCCCACTGGGGCTGGCACAGTTTGGGATGTCCCAGGCTGGTGCTGTGTGCTGGGCTCCCTCAGCCCAGTGGGGCCCTTGAGGAGGCCAAAGCTCTGGTTCCTGCCACTGGCCTGTTGTAATTCCATGGTCAGGAAGATGAAAACAGAGCTGCAAATTGCTTGTGCAGAATCATAAACCAGGACGTGTTTCATGAGCCCATTAAACACACGCCCTTGATGTTAAGCATATGCTGAGTTCTGCTCAACAAGAACAGATTTTGGTTAAGTATATTTTTTTAAGTCCTGCACTGGTTTGAAGGTCTTTTAGAGTTGTGAACCACAGTGGGACAATGAATTAAATACGTTGATTAGATTTGCAAAAGCGTTAGCTATTTTCATGTTCAGTAATAACATCTTTAATATTACATGCCACATTAGTTGTAAGCAGCTGTCATGCAGCAGGATTTAAAGTAATCTTAATGGGAATCAAGGCATTTTGTCTTCCCCAAAAACAATAGAACAATCTTGGTTTAGACTTTGCCTCCCTCCAAAGGTGAGCAGTTCTCCTTGGGATAACCTCCAGAAGCACATCTGTTTGAGAGCAGTATATTACAACCTCGTGTTACTAAAACATGTGTACTAGGAAAAGCTTAGCTTAGGAAAAATCTTGTGTATTCTAAGGGGATACAACCATTAACTCAAACCAGATGCATTAAGGCTAGGCACATCTTTATTCACTACAGCAGGTCCTTCAAAACCTGTTTCAGATCTTATGTCGGCCATACCAGATCTCTGTTTGCAAACATTGAGAAACCTGCAAGTATGGGAATTAATGAAAAATGTTTAAGTGTCAAGCAAAGAAGAAATGTATGCAGTCTGAAAGGGAACAAGAATTCATTTTGAGATCTAAACTTGTTTTTAAATTAGCTGTTTGTATGTTAACTTCCTCAATTCAGAAGCTTAGCCATCTGTGTCAGTGAATTAGTTACCCTTTGCCTGAAGTCTAATCATGTAGGAACAAGAGGCAGGGGAATCAGTAGCCCTGGAGGATCCACAGGGACTATTTCCACGAGGTTGAATTTAGCATCAATGTCACTACTTAAACAAAGGGTGCCTTTGCATTGCTGCACAGGGTAGGAACCCTGGGCCAGCATGGCAGAAAGGCTGGTGGGATTGCACAGCTGTTGGGAAGTGCATTTTATTGCTCCCGGTAGATTGTTTGGGTTCATTTCCATATTCAGGACATCCTCTTTGAGGATTGCTGGCTTCTCCCTTGATGCTGTGAGAATAGTAATGATGGTAATAAATAAATTTGTATCACCAAATTTGCTAACCTGATGTTTGTGGCCAAAATAGTCCATTGTTCTCCTGTTTGTGCAGAGCTGCAGGTTTTGTAGCAAAAACCTAAGAGGCATTCAGGCAGCTGGGCCAGCCTTTTCCACTGGGGTTATTTCATGTCAACTGCTGCAAATTAGACACCTATAAAATTTATAATGTGTGGGTGTCTGTGCACAGAAATTTTGCTTCCTCAGTATTTACAGAACATAAACCAGTCATCCTTGTTTTAGGCTAGGATGAACATTTCTGTCACATTAAGAAAGGCAACCTTATTTTATTCTGCAGCTGCTATTTAAATTCTAAGATCTCTTTTAATCCTAGGCAAAGTTCAAAACGAGATGTTTCAAACATCTGCTAACTATTATGGGTCATGCCTGCTAGTAGAGGCAATAAATTATAGCCAAGAAGAGAATCAAATGTCTTAATAATGTTTTTAGTGCGTTATTTTAAAGTTTTTCCTCTTTCGGTGTTATCTGTTCTCTTTTTGAGCATGGTAGTCAACATGCCTACAAAGAAGATTGTGCTGTGGTTCAGGTGGTTGGGATTGCAATGGGATGAGGGTGACACCCTCTAGTTTAAGTTAGGGGAAAAACAACAAACAAGTTGGTTTCTCTATTTCAGAGCAGAGGGAAATCTAAATCAATCACAGAAGCTCACTCTCTGCTGCGTGCCAAAAACAAGATGGGTGGGTCTAGCAGAATATGGGAGAGAGGGCATTTCAATTTCCTCCAAAGAGGAGATAACAGATCAGCTTTCTAGTTTGTCATGGAAACCTTTTGTCAACCCAGTAACAATGACGTCAGGGTGGCAGTGCACAGAGACTGGGTTAGTTAATGTAGCACACACCTGTTGAACTGCTGAGGGGAAGGTATGTTGGCTCTTACATTTTCTGTCCCTGATCTAAACGACTTTGGTGAAGGTTTAAAAAGTGTTATTTTCAAATCCCAAGGCAATTTTTGTGGGCTGTAGCAGATTCTGACCATGAGCAGGTGGTGCTGGAGCTTTCACTCACTTAGAAATCCTGCTAAAAGGCATTTGCTCAAGCAGTGCCATTCATTCCCTTCTGTTTTGGGTATCCTTTTAGAGGGTGAGGAGAGCAGACTTGTGCTTCAAAAGAACAGCACCAAATTCCTTCAGTGTGTTTGCTGTGCTTGGGAGTAAAGGCTCTGCTGGTGTTTTCCAAAGGAGTTTTTTAGAAACATTTCTATAAAAAGAGAAACCCAAATTTACTATGCCAGATCTGTAGCTGTAGATGTATAGCATTACACTGTAGACCATTTTTGGAATGGCCATTCTCCTGCCTGTTTCTCTGGTGGATATTGTGCTTTTGTGTTTAGTGCTGTTGACTGACTACTTTTTCTTTTGTAAAGAGAGATTAGATCTTTTTTGCTTCCTTCAGTGTTGCTTGTGTGACCACCTTCTCAGTTTTAGTAATCAAAAAATGCTCTAACAATTCCTTTGAAATAAGCTTACTTCTTTTAATGAGAAAAGTATGTAAACAGGGAGAGCAGTCCATCTTTTCTGCACTATTCACATTTACCAGCAAAACCACAGAAGTTTCGTTTGCAGGAGACTTTGAATCAGTTAAAGTGTTGCACTGTGTCAGCAGTCGATGCAGGCTTTGTTACTATGGCTAGAACATGAATTTACATTAGTTGCATTTCTTGTCTATGGTAACACATGATAATTCTCTTAAAGTGAGCCCTTGTTGTTGCTAACCACTATGGATGATACAGAATATTTCCTATTATATACCTTGAAAGAGGAGAAGTAGATCTATTACAGGGATGATGAGTCAAATTATATCGGGTTGCAAAGTAGAATTAGGACTGAGAAAAAGAGTGGCATAAAATGACATAAAGTGATCAGAAAAGAAAATGCAGTCATCCAATATGACATTTATTGTACAATTAGAACCCAACTGTATATAACAGTGCCAGTGCATTGTAGAAATTTTTGCAAAGGAGCTGTCTGGGATTATAATTGTCCAAATAGGCAATATTGATGACCCATGGTATCTTAATGGAGATAGATGATGTCAAATGGCTGCCAAGTTTCAAGGAGGTAGAAAAACTAAAACTGGGCAATAAACAGTGCTTTCTGTGGAAGATGAAATTGTCCTTCATATGAAAGAAATAAGGTTTAGCCACATTAGTATTGTTGCCATTGTGGTACGTGTAAATTCTCTGGAGATATCTGTGAAGGACTATAATTCTCTTTGGCTTCAGTTTGGAAATGTTGTACATTCATCTGTATTTTTTCTTTACACTCATTGCTGGTGATTTCAGCCTGACAGAAAGGTATTTGGTGTGATCTAAAGTCTCTGTAGTATCATTCAATTTTATTTGTGACTTTCTCACTGGAAGGCTAGAAAAAGGTATTACAGACATTTTGAAATAAGAATCTTCCTAAGTTCTCATCCCACTGATGGGTTGCCTGACCCCCAGGGAAGGGGCCACTCTCAGACACTGGCACATCTCTCAGCCAGCTGCAGGTGTCCCCGCTGGCCGTGCCCTGTGTGGGAGCAGCAGGAGCAGGGCAGTGGGAAAGGCTGTCCCTGGGCAGCCCAGGACCCCTCAGCTCAGCTCAGCAGGGGAGGAAGGAGATTGCTGCTGCAGCTGGGCACTGATGTGCCAGTGACCAAACCCTCTGACTGCCTGCCAAGAGTGCTCCTGCCTCTGACTACTGTGTCCCCTGAGTTTTCTCTCTGTTTTCTGCAGGGCCTTTTCAGAATCTTTTCAAACTCTCTTTGTTTTTTCTTTTCCCATGCCTCAATGGTGCATACTGCTGACAAAAATGCCTTTGATACAGGAGAGAGGCACATTCATTTATCTGCACCTCGGATCAACCCAGGCATTAGTTATGGTACAGTACAGAGCAGTGTGATAAAGGGTCCCTTTTTGGTTGGAGGGACAGAAAAGGGACCCAGAAAGAAGAGAAGGAAGCAGTGCAGGCTGCGATAAGTACATGCCCTTAGCAGGGTCACTGCTTACTAAGGCCTTGTGAATTCTGAGAAGGAAAGATGATTTATATTGTGTTTTCATTGTTTTCTTGCAGAAATTTGTCCTTGAAAGAGCCACCACCTCATAACCATATTGTTAGGTGTGGCGATGCAATAAATTCCTATTTCATGCAGTAAAGGCTAATTCATTCTCTTCTACTTCAAGCCTGTTTTCCCTCCACTTAGGACTCATTCTGGCAAACAGAGCATTTCAGCAGTTTCTTCTTTGGAATGGGTGGGGGATTCATGAGGTTTGAACACACAGCTCTGCTACTGTATTGCCTGTGATAGAGGAAATTGCTAACTTATTATTTATCATTCTTATTTTATGAAAGGAAACAGATGTTTATGCCAAAAGTCTTCCAGCAGAGATGAAGTAATACTGTATTCATAAAACAGAATTTGTTAAGGGAGTGTAATTCTGTGACTGAAAAAGGAAATATTCAGCCAAGGAAGTGCCCTGTTGGATATTCAGGTTAAGTAGGTGGGATAATACCATGTTAATTGCTACAGGCACAAGCATGGCAGGCAGGCTGTCAATGTAAGAGTGATAAGAAGTGGAGTTAAAGCAAGAGCAACAAAGGTTAATAGGTTTTTATCCTTAATTTTAAGATTCCCCAGTATGCAACTCAAGAACTTGATCTCAAAGTGAATTAAAGTTGTGTAAGGGAATTGAAATAAACTAACTCAGAGCTGTCAAATGCAATGGATTCACTGTCTTTCCGAGAGAGAATTTCTAATAGTTTATCTTTTTTCCCAGTAGCTAGCAAAAAATTAAATGTGGTTCCTCCGAGCACATATCTTTATATCTGCCAAGTAAGGATAAGATGGAGATTTAGTCGAGGATTTGCAAAAGAAACCCAAAGGAAGCAGTGTCCAATTCACACTGAATTTCACTGACTTCAGGCTCTGTCCCTTCCCAGCAGCAGCTCTGTGACTGAGCTGCCCTGGATGTGTCCTCCCCATGGTTTGGGACACACTGGATGTGCTATTGACAAACATTAAGTGTACTTGGATCTCAGGCTGAAAATGTTACACTCTGCTACCAAAATCTTTTGTTTCTCCTGGACACTCTTGCATTACACCCTGTCAAATACCCTGAGGATGTTTTAAGCTCAGGTCATATGACCTTCCTCTGCATGCATTGAGCACAAAAAGAGAAATGTGGTTTTAGGGAAGGAAAGAGCACATGTATAAGTGTTGTGGATAAGCACAGATCTCTCTCTGTGAAAATTGAGGTTTCCATATTGGCTGAATTGAGTGTAGGAAGAACAGAAATGAATGTATTCATCCGGGAACAATTTACATGTAACAGTGATTGCACAAGCCAGAGAATTTTATTGGAAGTGTCTTCAGAGAAAGAAATTAAGCAGGAGCTGGGAATGTGCTTATCAATAGACCTTATTATTCTGCTCAACCTTTGATAAATGAACCTAGCAAATTCTTTCAGGCTCCTCTCAATATTCTACTTGTTTGTGCTGAATTTCATTGATTCATATTTAGCCCTCCCTGATAATATGACATGGCAGACTCAATGAGCATTTCTATTCAGTTGAAACAAAGCAAGTGAGCTCAACTATCAAACTCTTTGGATTTGAAATACCTTGTTATATCAAGGAAATACCTTGTTAGAAACTAAAACAAAACACACACAAAAAAAAGTATTCAACCATTTATTGTTCTTGGAGTTAAAGAAGAAAATTTTATGGGAGGAGTGTCCTTTGAGCATGCTTCAGTCAACTCTGTCAAACAGAGTGGCCAGAAATGATAAAATTCGAAACCTGCAGCTGCTGGTTCCTTTGGGAGTCACATTACAGTAGTACAAGCAACAATCTTTCATTTTAGGAGGGAAGCACATGACTGCAGCCAAAGGCCTTTCAATGCTATTTTAGGTAAGCTCATCTTCATAGAGGCCATTGTAATCTCTGGTGCTGCTCAGGTTTTAGGCAATATTTTCATTTCATAATACTGTTTCTGTGTCCACTGAAACATCTGCTTCGACGTGCCAGGCTCGATGGTGCACACTGTTACATCACTTGGCAAATGAGGTCACCTCAAGTAAATGGCAGTATTATGGAAAAGGGAGTGAAAACCCCAGGGTTTAACTGTTGGGAATCAAGCTGCAACCCATCGTGGGCTGAAGATCCTGCAGCAATGCTGGAAAGGCTCAGAGGGTGCAGTGGGCAAGGCAAGCAGTAGGGAGGACTGCAACACAAGTGATCATCTCTCCCAAGTTCTTTTTTCCTCAGTGCCAAACAGCATCTGAGGGTATTGGTATACAACAGTTCTGCAAACTCTCCCACTCACAGCTGGCTTTGCTTTAAGCAGAGTTCAGCCCTGCAGCCTATCTGCAGCAGCAATGGCCTGGTTTTATGTGATGATTAATGGGAAGATTGAGCTGAAGCAGATCATTAGGATGCCCTCAGTCATCACACATTCTTTCAGCCTGAAGCCTGTCTGGCACTCAGCACCTTCTATCAGTCATTTGGTAACATGTGTGGTTTTTCTAGTGTGTACTACATCTCTCTGAAAATTTACTGTCTTCAGTGTGACACTTGCAAGGGGAAAAGGGGCAGGAAAATATGCCAGCCAGAACCAGGTCTTCCTTTAGTAGCTTAGAGATGAGCACCACTCACTGTCACCATTCCCCCCAATGCATTTTCTGTGTTCACATCTGCATTTCCATTTATGTTCTAGTAAACCAAGCTAGTACTGAAAATCATGCAAAGCAGCTTGTCCAAATCCACCTTTGAATCAGTTTTGGGCCTGGGGCTCTGATTTATAGTAATGGGACCTAGGGACCAATAATAAGAAAAAAAAATAGCAGCTATTAAATCTATAAAGAGGAAATTACTTGGAAACAGAGAGGGATGCCAAGCTGGTCTCTCCAGCAATGGCAGAGGGGAGTCAGGCTTACAGGACCATATGGCTTAGACATAGTTTAAATAATCTCCTCCAATTAAAAACAAAACCAGTTTTTATGTCAAACATCTGTTCTGTGAATGCATCAATTTAGGCAAAAAAACCATCAGAGGATATTGTAAGTACTTCATCGTGGTTTTGGTTTCTCTGTGCAGATCCCCACCCATTTTGAGGGGGTTGATATCCCTGAAGGAGGGGTGCTGTGGTTTCCTATGATGCTACCAGGCAGGAGGGCAGGCTTTGGTGTTTCTGTGTGCTGGGCTCCCCATCCCTGCTGCCTTCAGATATCCAGCATTCATTGCAGGGGAGGGGGGATGTTTTAGGAGAGTCCAGAGCACCTGGGGCAGCTCAGTGAAGGTCAGCAGAGGGTCTGCTGGGCATGGCTGTCACTGGAGGGGGTATCTATCTAATGTGATCAGTCTTATTTGTGTCTGAACCACAGAGATACTTGGCTGCTAAATCCTGATTCTGCATACCAGCAGAGGTGAGGAAGAGAATATAAGATTTTCCCTTTTCTGCCTTCAAGCCCTCACTTCTTATAGCAGGACTGGAAAAACATAGCTTTGAAGCAATCCACAACTTCTTGTCTTGGAAATGTCTACTTTTTACTTGACAAGGGGAGGGATATCTCTTGTGTATTGATTGAAATGCTATCACTTTTCATAAGGTCATTAACTGTGCAGACAGCAATGTATCTGTTTAAAATAATCATCCAGATTATAAAGGAAATATAATCTAGGGATATGTGCATTAAGTAAATCTGATCTAGTGTACAAACTGAGATTTACTTGGTTCTAAAGCATTCTTAGGTGGCCTTATTGTGCTTTTTTAATTTACTGTTGTATCATTTGTTTCCTTCCCAAGAGAGCCATCTGAGATTTCTCCTCTGGTTATTGTGAACCCTTGTTCACAGTTCTTTAGGTAACTGTTTCCTTTTGGTGTAATTGAAAAGCTGAGGTGGTTAATTAAGGACATAATTATTTCCTGATGTTGATATCAGGGAATCTGTAGGTTCCTTGCAGAGAAACAAATAATGGGGCTCATACTTAGCTGGGAGCACTGTGGAAGGAGGGAGGTTTCTGGAAGATTCTGTGGTCTCCCTTCTCACAATTCTGCTCAGGGCAGAATGCCCCAATCAGATAAAGACAGATGTTCATATAACACCCCTTTTGCAAGGGCTCATTTTCTTATCCCTTTTGTTTCTAAAGCTTCCATCAGACTCAAATCCTCCTTTTCCCTCAGTACCAGGTATGTGATGCCAGCAGCTGCGTTTCTATTTTAAACTCATCAGCTGTGAAAAAAGACTTTACTGTGCACACTTGCCTCTGCTGCTTAAACCTGGAGGTGTTTCACAAAGTTCCTGACCAGAATACATGATCAGGTTTTGGGTACTTGCTAGGAGTGTCCCAGGAATTGGTGTCTGATGAATCATCTGTGACTGGAACTCTTGATCCCTGGTGCAAAATGGTGCCACACATGAAAGAAAACAGCTAGTCAGCTCCCTGATTTCAGTCTATTCTTGCATTTTTATTAACCCTGCGTTGGTTTAGAACATCTTGTGGCTGCAAAAGACAGCAGGTAGGGCTTACCTTGGAGGGTTTCAGCCATCTGCCTTGCTCAGCCTCCAAAGCCAAAGGGTTTTGGAGCCAGATGTGCTGGCTGTGTGTCCCTGAGGAGCACAGATGATATCTGTTCCATTTTGTGCTTCTCAAGGGAAGGGAAAAGAATGGAATTTGGGTACCAGCTCTTTGAGCCAAATGCCATGAGGAAACCCTCAGATCAAACACAGGCATGCTCTGGTTCAATTTGTTGCATGAAACAAAGTGGATCTGGTTGTCTTTATCTTCAAAAGCATTTTTATAGCTAGAAATGCTGTTTCATTTGGATCGACTTTAGTCTTACTTTCTGGAAAAAAGGCTCCAGAAATAATTCAGACAGCTTCATTCAAGCTGTTCAGCAGATGTCAGCATGTGCCAGAGTCCAAAATCCAGCAGAGTCAGGATATGGTCGTCTAGTAGGAGCTCCAGCAAGAGATGCTGGAAAGGTATGTGCTACTTGAGACCATAACACCAGATTGCCTTTCCTTTATCATATTTATATGTCCCACATGCCACTTGTCTCTTCCTCCTGCTGTGGAACAACTTGCTGTGCTTATATTTATAATGCTGCACACCCAGATGCCTCTGTTATCTCCTTGTCGAGAGGAGCAAAGATGGTCCATTTGGCCCATTGGATGTCACCATTATCCCAGCCATGAGGCTGATGAATTGCCTAAATATAAACAGACCTTCCCCTGAAGCCCTGATCCTCTCTGTTCAGTCAGACAAAGCAGAAAGACTGGGAAGCACCAACTCCATCTTCATGGAAGATGGGTAGTGGGGCCTGAGGACTGAGGAGGACTCAGATGAGTCAGAGCAATGCTACTGACTGCAGCAGGTTATTCCTGGTTAGCCCACAGCTCCTGAAATACAGCCTGTCTCCACAGAAACAGCCCTGAACCACCTAGCATCAGGCTAGATGCAACAAAACATCCACCAGCATTGCCAGAGCTCAGCATCCTTTAGAGCTGAGAGGCTTTAGAGTGACAAACACAGGTGATTCAGAGTTCACACGCCAAAAAGAGCCTGTTACAGAGGAAAAAAACTAAAGCAATTCTCTAGCACTGAGATTCCTCAAAGGCTTTTTCTGAATTTGATCCCTCACTCTCTAACCTCCCAGTAAAAAGAAAATCTCTATGAAATTACAGAAATTTTCACAAAGAACTCCACGGGGGATAAGATTTCTCACGTCCATCCCCCAGCTAAATTGACAGCTCTTGGATTTATTTCAGTGCAGACAGAACCAACATCCAAGTGGTTTTATTCACTTTTTTAATCTCTTGATAAGAATGCAAATCCCATTCTTGCTCCTACTGCCTCTCTCACCCTCTTGAAATAGGCTGTTTATAGTGACTAAATGCTTCTATTCAAAACTGGCTTTCATCCAGAAGCAGACAGGCAGAAAGTCTAAAAGCAACAGAAAACTAGCAATTTATATTAGGCCATAGTGCTGCAGCACACAAAATGCTTTGTTTAAACTAGCCAAGCTCTGTGTCCTCTTGAATAGATGTAAATAACCAGCTTGTGTGGGTTTCCACAGCAGTGCTGGCATATTTCAAAACACTTACACAGACTTCAGACACCCACCTCCAAATACCTGCTCCCCCTGTTGGAAACTAACCATGCCCACTTCACTTTCACCTGGAGTGCATTTAGTACTACTTAAGATCTATTTTAGGGATTTATCTGAGGGAAGGAAGGACAGCCTGTGACCTGGTAGGTGTTTTCCATCTGCACTATGATGATGAATTTGCCTCTGGTGTTCAGCCTTGCTTCCTCTGGCTGCTGCTTTGTGGCTGCAAATGAAACAGGGGCACAGTGACCGTGCACACTCAGTGACCGTGCACACACAGTGACCGTGCACACGCAGTGACCATGCACGCTCAGTGACCATGCACACACGGTGACCATGCACACACAGTGACCATGCACACACTGTGACCGTGCACACACAGTGACCGTGCACACACGGTGACCATGCACACACAGTGACCATGCACACACTGTGACCATGCACACACACTGACCATGCACACACAGTGACCGTGCACACACAGTGACCGTGCACACACAGTGACCGTGCACACACACTGACCATGCACACACAGTGACCGTGCACACACAGTGACCGTGCACACACGGTGACCATGCACACTCAGTGACCGTGCACACACAGTGACCGTGCACACACAGTGACCGTGCACACACAGTGACCATGCACACACTGTGACCATGCACACACAGTGACCGTGCACACACACTGACCGTGCACACACAGTGACCGTGCACACACAGTGACCGTGCACACACGGTGACCATGCACACACAGTGACCGTGCACACACAGTGACCGTGCACACACAGTGACCGTGAACACACGGTGACCATGCAGCTGACAGCACTGGGGTGGGTGTTCCCAGGAGCAGGAAGGCTCATGTGGGTTACAGAGCTCACTCCTCAGAGTCAGTGTCTGCCATAAACTGCTCACATCAATGCTCTGAGGTTTGTGAGCAGTGTCCTGCAGCAGAGAGGAGCTCCCAAGGGCTGTGCCTGGGTCCCTGTCCACACTAGTGAATGGGCAGGGCTCCCCTCTAGCTCAGATTGGATCACTACGTTAAAATATCCTGATGAAAACATTTACACACTGAATGCACAGTGATGTTTTCTAGCCCAGGAACTCGTGGAGGCAGAGGATGGGTGATGGTTTGCTGATGGCAGGCACTGTGGAGATGGGCTGGGGCTCCTGCCAGCTTCTCTCAGGACATACAGCCACTCCAGACAGCTTGGGGCCCTCTTGCTTCCTCATTATATTTTGCTATTTGCTTCTACCATTTCTTTTTCTTCCTGATTTTGAGGCTGTTGCTTGCTGTGTAATTTGTTAGATCTGTCCCTGTGTCAGATCTTTCAGTTATGCCTTGTGCTCTGCAAAGGCATGTTGCATTGTTATTTTTATTTTAATGTGTCTCATTGTGCCATATACAGATTAGAGTGCTGTCTGGGTTCTAAATGTATCCAGTCAGTGGCTTTAATGGTGGTTTTAATCACAGGAATAATAAAAGTGAACATTATATGTTAAAATGTGAAGCCATTTACCTGTGAATTTCAACCCCAAGGGCATTCTCTATTTTCTTTCCAAAACAAATGCAATATGTGTGAGAAACCAGCAGTCCATCTGTATTCCTATTTCCATGCTCCAGCATAGAGGGAAGCATGATATACTTCTCTGAAGTTGGAAAATTGTTCTCTAAAAACAAATTAAGTAACTAACTAACAGCTTGAGTGATCACTTTGTAGGTGAAATAATTTCTGTCATCAGGAACCAGATGTATTTGCATTATTCCTCAGTGGCTTACAAGTTGTATGTATATTAGTATATCATAAGTTTTCCAGAGAGATTACTTTGCTGTGGGTTAATTTAGTAAGAAAATGTTCTTTGTGGTGTGGTGGTATGTAAGACATGGAACAGGCCTGGGAAATACTTGGAAGCCCTTGGGCAACAGGAAGGGTTCTGTTCTTTGGAGCTGGCACCTAAAAATGATCTGTTCTTTTTCTGTTCTGTTTCTTTTTCTGTTCTTTGGAACTGGCACCTAAACATGATCTATGGGCCCTCCCTGAGCTAACTGCTTATACCTACCACCTGCACCTACCTGTAAAAGGGAAATTGCTTAATTCCACCTGCCAAAGGGAGCTCTTTCCCTGGAAATGTGTTATTTTAGCACTGGCTCCTGCCAGTCAGCTGAAGCATGTGGAAGCCCTGGTCCACATTTCCATGCAGCAGATCCTGGAGCAGCAGATGATATAAATTGATTTGCCTTCAGGGATATTCAGGCCTCCAGGGAGCTGAGGGAAGCAAGCTCCCTCCCTCACTCATCAAAGGTATGGTCTGAAGGGAGGGGGCAAGAATCTTGTCTGCTGAGGCAGAGTTGATCACACCAGGTGCCCAGGAGCCCCTCCAGGGGATGATCACTTCCTGTTTAATTATATTAAATTGCTGTTATAATGAACCAAAGAAAACAGGCACATGGAGCTGGAAGGTACCTGAGGGTCATGTGGGACAACATTTACAGGTGTTGCCCAAATTGAAGCATCTGTTTGTGTCCCAGATGTTCAGTTCTTTTGGAAGGGTGACAAGGCCTGCCATAAACTGATGTGAGGCCAGCTGCCCTCAGCCCCAGAGAGGAGGGCAGGGAGCTGCTCAGGGCAGCACTTCCCATGCTGATGCTCCCTGGGAAGTGCCTGATTTGTCCCAGACTTTCCCAGGTGTCATCTTGACCAGTCCTTTTTCCCTGGAATATTCCCTGGCTGTTTCACCTTTCCTGCTTAAGCAATAAAAACGACTTCTTTTTCAAAATCCAATCTGAACTATCTGAAGACAATTTTTTTAATATTCTGGAACATCCTCTGCCCATATCATTGAGAGCAATGAATCTGGGGATGCTGTCTGAACCAGCTCCTTCATGCCCAGGCACTGCACCTCACCTCGTTCTTAGATAAGCACCTCTGAGACAAGCAAGAGTTAATTCTTTATGGCAAATTCAGTTGCTGTGTGATGGTGAACACGGACACCTAGTGGTGCACCGGGACAGGGCATGAATGCTCTAAACAGCTCCGTGGGAGAGAAGCTGGTAGAGCCGAGTATTTGTTCACATTTTCCCCTAAAAGAAGGAGAGATTTGATTATTTTCAGAGAAGATGTCATAGATAGCATAATTTCTGGGACAGAAAGT